>NW_006198962.1:1069217-1109801 GCF_000334495.1 Tupaia belangeri chinensis
TGCCCCCCTGCCCCCCTTTCCTGGCGGGGGTGGCCTGGGGGAGCTGCGACGGGGGAGCCAAGCCCAAGCCTCAGGGCCACCGGGGCGGTGTGGACGGAGGTCGGCCTGGGTCTGTGGGCTGTTCCATCGAGGGAGTGGGACTGCGCGGGCGGCGGCCGCGGTGCGGATTTACCCGTCCCGGTACTGCTCTCTCAGTACCCACTATTGGTGCTAGCCTTGAAGAGCTCCAGGGAAAACGGCGTTACAGTGCAGGGTGTGTGTGTGTGTGTGTGCGCACAGTGATGAAAGTCAGGCCCTGGAGGGAGATTCAAGTCTGACCCCTCCGAGTACTTAGGTCAGCGGACGGTGCTTGCTGGAGATAGGAGTGGATCTTAACATCAAGACTGTGTTAGGGGTGTGTGTGTCTGTCTCTCTCAAGAAAAAAATAAATAAAAAAAATAGGCTGGGGCCAGCTGGTGACAAAATGGTTAAGGTGCGGGACTCCCACATGGGGGACTGTAGTTCTAGTCCCAGAAGCTTAAAACTGACACAGATCACGAAATCCGCAAAGGAAAATGGAGGAGAAGGAATTGCTTGTGGCCATTTCCTCTGCTGGGGGGTGATTTCTTGCTTTCTATCTCTCTGTCTCTCCAGCAAGCACACACATCCTGTAGCAAAAATCTCACAAAAGAACAAAGGAAGGACTAATACCTTCTTTGAGGGATTGTGATGAAAAATTATAATGGGCCGTATTTTATCCTGCATTTTCTGAGTACTGAGAATTGTTTTGAGTATTTCCCAGAATTGGAAAAACAAAACAAACAAAACAAAACAAAACTCTGTCAGCTAAGTAATGTTACTGTATTCCTTTTGCAGGTACATTCAGATAATTAAGAGATTGATCCAAGGTCGAAGCTGGCAGATAAACAGAGCCAGGACTTGAAGGCAGTCAGCTTGGCTCCAAACCTTGTGCTTTTTAACTCTGGTGCCATTTTGCCTCTGGGAAACAGAGTATAATACGTGTAAAAGGTCTGTAAGGTATCTGGTTCGTGGTTTGAACTCTCAGCATTTAAATAGCTATTCCAATGGATATCTCTTTGTTCAGAGAATGTAAATGTAATAGAAAATGCTTCCTAGATCTAGAAAGTAACTGTCTAGTTAGGAAGACAAATACCACTTGCTAAAAATATTGAGAATGTTGTCAAAATAAAGGTTGAAATGTAGTTCATGTGTCATTGTTAATTGACCAGAATTTTTAGATCTAGGAAGGGCAAGAAAGGTTAAATTGACTTGGAAATGGTAAACAGGACAAAAGCTGTATCACTGATGAGTGATGGCCAGTTCTGGGTTATCCATGTTCATATTCATATTTGTCAGATAATGAGTAGAAAGGAAAAAGGACTTGGGAGATGAATATTGAAGAAAAAAGTCAAGTTGAAAGGAAAGAATATTCTAGGAACAGTTACTGAACCCCTTAAGGTAGGAATCCCAGGATTACAGATGATAAATGATGAACAGAGTGCTTGTAAAAGTCTGCAGTAAATGTTTCCCATGTCACCTGCCTTTCAATATTTCATTTCCAATACTGCATAAAAGAGATTAAATGAGAGTTTTTAAGTGGTGTAGTGGAAAGAAGAATGAATGCTCTTTAAGGATACCAGTTCTAGTTTGACTCTATTGAGCTTTATTGCTTTGAGTAAATTACGTTCTCACTGGATTTTAGGTTTTCTTATGTTTTGTATTTTTTAGAAAGGTTTTTACTATAGGGCACATGTGCTTGCTGAGGAGACAGAGACAGAGAGTCAGAAAGTGAGAAATCACCCTCCAGGGGGATGGCAATGCCCCAATCTTTTCTCCATTCTCCTCTCGGGATTTTGGGCATGCATGGACACACACCTGGTGTAAGTTTTAGCCACTGGGACTGGAACTCGAACCCTGGTCAACTACGTTGGAGTCCAGAGATATAACCATTACACCATCTGCTGGTCCTAGATTTTATTTTTTTTAGGAGATTTATGAATGCTTACCTAGAATGTGACATTTTTTGCAAAGTATTATGAAAGACAAAGCTATATTAAACATGGTTCTTATATGTAAGAACCTATTTATATTACTAAACTAAGGGAATTTAAAAAACTTAATGGACCAGAAAGGCCTGATGTTTCCCCTTTTGAATTCTGCTGAGTAAAAATGGGTTTATTCAACGAAAACTTATTTCAGGGCATTTGTGCATGATTTGTAGGTAAGGTAATAAAATAAAGATCAGTTCACCAAAAAAAAAAAAAACCTTAATGGAAAAATGGAATTATTTTGGTGCAAAAAATTTTCGAAGTTCATGCATGCCTTTTTTCATGAACTTTTTGAAGACTCCTTACAGGTAATTTGGAAGGTAAAATTTTAAATACATGAATTCTTTGTTTTTACTTTGTCACACAAACTAAAAGTTTTCTTAAGTTTTTCTCAAGGATTTGTAGGTATATTCTACACATCCAGCAACATGATACATTCCTCTACAATTCTGTTAAAATATAACTTAGAGTGAAGAAGCTTATGAAAATTTTAGAGAAGAAATCTAAAGTAAAAAAAAAGTACTTTAGAACTAGACTGTTCAGTCATTCTCATATTTCATTTATTGTAACAGTTTCACTTGTTAATGCTTTGTATAAAATTAGAAAATTGAAAAGTTCTGAGGCATCCTGTTTAGGTACTTCTTCATGAAGAAGTCAAAAACATTTAAATATGACATAGTTTATATTTATGATCCATGCAGCTCAATGTGTGACCTTTGGCAGTGGCATCAGTTGTGTATATAATGAAGTGCCAGTACTGGAATGTATTTACTTATGTTCAATTTCTGATATCATTCATAACCGGCTGTGTAGTCTCCAGTAAGTTCTCCCCCTCAGCCTCATTTTCTACACTTGTACAGTAGCCATAACAAAGTACTTTTCACATTCTTTTTGTTTTTTGTTGTTGTTGGTTTTTTTTTTGGAGCTTCTGGAGTGCGCCTGCACACTCCTCAGAGAGAAAGCACTCCTCCCCAAAGGAATGTGGTCACACACAATCCTTTTTCTTCCATTTTCCCACCCCATCAGGATTTGGGGCACATATGCACATTTACCTGACATATTTCTCAAGCTGCTGGGGCTGGGATTTGAACTGTGGTCAGCTATGTGGTATCTAGGTTTCTATGCACAGGCATTAGCTGCTATGCTATGGGGCTGGCCTTCAGATTATTTCCATATTCATTACTTGATATGATTTTCACAAATGGTTCTCACTTTACAGAAGAGCGAAGGCTTTGTGATAGAGACTTGTTTAAGAACATCTAATGTCTCTTAGAGACCAGACTTAAACTCCTGATTTGTTTTGTTTTATGTAGCTGTAGTTTCATTAATTTTCCATATTGCTTGCCTCTTGCTGATTAATTTTAAATGTTTTCTTGTAAATCTTACAGATATTTTTCCTCATTTTAGGGGAAATAAATCAGTTTAAGTCATAAAAGCTCATTAAGTCTTTAGTATTTATGTCTTGAGTACTTGAAACCTATGGGTTGCTAGATCTCTCTCTTATCTATTATCTGCCCTAATAAATTTACTCTATAAATAACAAGTCTTGTTGTATCTTCCTTTAGACTAGCAGATTTTAAAACTATGTTTCATGTATTAGATCTTTCTTTTCTTGGTACTGATTCATTTTCATTTTTGTTATTTGTTACAGAATCTCTGAAATGCAGACCTCCAGCTCTAGGTCTGTGCACCTGAGTGAATGGCAGAAGAATTACTTTACAATTACCTCTGACGTATGTGCATCAGGACAGAAGGCAGATGCATACCGTGCACAGATATTACGCATTCAATATGCATGGGCAAACTCTGAGATCTCCCAGGTCTTTGCTACCAAACTGTTCAAAAAATATGCAGAGAAGTATTCTGCAATTATTGATTCTGACAATGTTGAAACTGGCTTGAATAATTATGCAGAAAACATTTTAACTTTGGCAAGATCTCAACATACTGACAGTGACAAGTGGCAGTCTGGGTTGTCAATTAATAATGTTTTCAAAATGAGTAATGTACAGAAAATGATGCAAGCTGGCAAGAAATTTAAAGACTCTCTGTTGGAACCTGCTGATGCTTCAGTAGTGATCCATAAGGAGGCAACTGTCTCCAGTCTTCCTAAATTTAGTATTTATAGTGGTTCTGGAGAGAGTGACCTGTCATCTCACTCCTCTCGTGTTGATAGACCACATAGGACCCAAGATATCCCAGAAAGCCATCCTTTGAAATGCCCTCCGAGTGCCCAGCCAGTGATGGTGACCAACACCAAGACATGCCCTGCGTTCTCGGCGCCATTGAGTGAGTCAGCCTCTGCAAAATTCCGTGTTACACCATTATTTGGAAACATCAGAAAGGAAAATCTGAGCTTTCCCAAAGCCAACATGGGACTAAATATGTTCTCATCTAATCAGTCTTATTTTCCTTCTAGCTGTGAAAATTCACAAGAAAGAAAGACCTTCTATGGTTCTAGCACCACTGATGCACTTTCCAATCCAATACCAAGCAAAGCTTTTAATAAAACAGAAGATAGTGGCCAAAGGGAGGAAAATAGCCTACCTTCTTTTAAAACCGCAAAAGAACAATTATGGGTAGATCAGCAAAAAAAGTACCACCAAACCCAGCGTCCCTCAGGATCTTCATATGGTGGTGTAAAAAAGTCTCTGGGAGCTGGTAGATCCCGAGGAATATTTGGGAAATTTGTTCCTCCTATACCTAAGCAAGATGGGGCAGAGCAGAATGGAGGAATGCAGTATAAGCCTTATGGGGCAGGACCTACAGAACAAGCACATCCAGTTGATGAGCGTCTGAAGAACTTGGAACCAAAGATGATTGAATTAATTATGAATGAGATTATGGATCATGGACCTCCAGTAAGTTGGGAAGACATTGCAGGAGTAGAATTTGCTAAAGCCACAATAAAGGAAATAGTTGTATGGCCTATGTTGAGGCCAGATATCTTTACTGGTTTACGAGGACCCCCTAAAGGAATTCTTCTCTTTGGTCCTCCTGGGACTGGTAAAACTCTAATTGGCAAGTGCATCGCTAGTCAGTCTGGGGCAACATTCTTTAGCATCTCTGCTTCATCCTTGACATCTAAGTGGGTAGGTGAGGGGGAGAAAATGGTCCGTGCATTATTTACTGTTGCAAGGTGTCAGCAACCATCTGTGATATTTATTGATGAAATCGATTCCCTTTTATCTCAACGGGGAGATGGTGAGCATGAGTCGTCTAGAAGGATAAAAACTGAATTTTTAGTTCAGTTAGATGGAGCAACCACATCTTCTGAAGATCGTATTTTAGTGGTAGGGGCAACAAATCGGCCACAAGAAATTGATGAGGCTGCCCGTAGAAGATTGGTGAAAAGGCTTTATATCCCCCTCCCAGAAGCTTCAGCCAGGAAACAAATAGTAATTAATCTAATGGCCAGGGAGCAGTGTTGCCTCAGTGAAGAAGAAATTGAACGGGTTGTACAGCACTCTGATGGGTTCTCTGGAGCAGACATGACACAGCTTTGCAGAGAAGCTTCTCTTGGTCCCATTCGCAGTTTACAGACTACAGACATTGCTACCATAACACCAGATCAGGTTCGACCGATAGCTTATACTGACTTTGAGAACGCTTTTAGAACTGTGCGGCCTAGTGTATCTCCCAAAGACCTAGAGCTTTATGAAAACTGGAACAAAACTTTTGGTTCTGGAAAATAAGTGAGACACTTGAAATGAAAAGATGACATCTTTACAGTCTTTGTCACTTTTCAGCATAGGAAATGGGGGCATGTTAATTGTATTCTTCAGAATATATGCTAAAATCTGTACCTTAGTAGCTCAAATTTTATAACTGATTGAGATAACTGTGTTAATATGTTATATTTGGCTTCTAGTTATTGACTGATAAAAACAATATGAGGATGAACTTTGTTTCATTTTTAAGAAATGTTTATTTAGAAGGTGTGTAAAATGAATTACTGGTTAAATTTGAAACTTAAAATCTGGAGTTTATGAGGATGTGTCTGGTTAATACTCATTGTACTGAAGACAGTACCTTATGAAAGTCACATAATTCTTAATGTTGGCCAGTGTGATGGTTTAGGTTTTAGACAGCATTTCTTACTGTTATTTAAGTACATTAAGATCTTACCAAAGTCTAGAGAGAAAGTGTAAGGTTTTACTCTGTTCTGCTGGCTTATAGCCGAGGATTTTCTTCCCTTACCAGGACTCTAGTAAAATGTTCAGAGATAGTAAGGCATAATCTTCACTGAAAGAAATGTGTGTTTTCTTTTTGTTTGTTTTGTTTTTTAATGTGGGACCAGCAGGTGGGATAGTGTTTAAAGGACTGAACTCTCACATGGCCAACTGCAGTTCGAGTCCTGGACCTAGCGGCTTGAAAATCACTGTGTGTGTGTGTGTGTGTGTGTGTGTGCGCACGCGCGTGCGTCTGCACCCCAAATCCCGCGAGGATAATGGAGGAGAAAGGATCGCAGTATGGCCTCCTTCTGGCGGTGATTTCTTACTTTGTTTCTCCCTGACTCTCTGTGAGCACATATGCTCTATAGCAAAACAAAACAAAACAAAACAAAAAAACACTAAAAAAAAATGTTTTCAGATTTTTATAACGGACCACTTTTATAAATAAAGATTCATTATAGAAACTTTAGAATGTAGAGATAAAAGAATAAAAAGCACTGTCATCCTACTTTGGCGAATGTACCATTAATATTTTAGCACAGATTCTTCTACCTGTCTTGTTTTATACAAAACAGGAGTATATAGAAATAAGTTGTATTATACATTCTCATGTAGCCTGCTCTTTCTTTATATCATTTTCTATGTTGACATACATGTCTACAGTATCTTTATACCATCACTTAGTATTCCATTGTGTAGATAGACTGCTTATTATAAACAAAAATATTTTGAATGCCATTTTGTGATTTCTTTGTTTAAAAATATTGTTAAAAACTCTGGTGAAGTTTTTAAGCTTAAAAGGTATACACATTTTGGAAGCTTTGGCATGCATTCTAAATTATCCTCTAAGAAAGTAATGCTTGTGTAGAATTTCCCAAATCACTGAGTCAAAGAACTGTTTATCTGTCCTTGGGCACCATTGGACAGGAAGTAATTTTGTTTTTCTTAGCACTCTTTTTAATTCATCCCTTCAAGAAACAATGCCAAACAGTGTTCCAGGTGCTAAAGGGAGAGCAGTGAACACACAGACAGATGTCCTTGGCCTCTTGGGGGTTGCTTGCAAGTTCTTAGGACATTTCTGTTAACAATGCAATGGAATTCGAAACACAAATTTAGGCAGTTGGGTGTGTGTGCTTTAATTTTTTTAAATTTTTGGTTTGCCTCCTATTTTTATGCTATTTTAAAAGCTTTATTGTTGCAGGTTGCAGTTTTTCCCCTTGAAATATGTGATTGTCTTTTATTGGAATTTGGATGATAAACTTGTCTCTAGTTTTTACTTATATACCTTCTAACATCTTAGAACATTTCACAATACTCATTACTGTCTTTGTCCTTACCCATTTTCATATAACAGCACTATAACCTTGGATTTCTAGTATAATTCTCTGTCATTTTTCTTTCCTAATATTTATTTTCTACATTCCACTCCTCTCTTGAGTCTTGCAATTACCATAGCTATTTTGATTTATCAGCAATTGCCCACTAGATGTTAGTGTTTTACTTAACTCTATAATGTGGTCTTAATGTGTATTATCAGTTTTTTCCAACTGCAGCTTGTGCCAGTTCTTACTTTCAGCTCTTTTGATCACGGTCCACAGTGCTGCTTCCCTTCTACTGTGGGGCTTAATTTAGATTATGTGCTGAGAACAGTTCTAGTTGGTTCAGCTCACCTTGGATTAGGGAGAGCCCAGGCCTGTGGTTACCACTGAAATGGCTCCTGAATTAAGTTCTGCTCTATTTGGTAAGAATCTAAGTCTGGGAGGAATAATATAGTTTGAAGTTGGAAAGAAAATTTGAGCCAAGGAATTACTCGTTTTTACCTTATGCTGCATAGAAATTACCTTCTCAGCTTTTTGTAATCTTGAGTAGTTGGGTAGGAAATTTCCTGAGACTTTAAGATGCTTTCTGTCTCCATATATGATTATCTTGATTAGCTGTGATAATCTTGGATTCAATTCTATCCTGAATGTTGGTGTTGTATCTTAGCTATTGTTTCAGAGAAATCACTAACCTGATTTTTAATATCCTTGAAAATACATTTTCTTTGTAGAAGAACATTTTACCAACACATGTTACTTAGTTGAACTGATGCTTAAAATTTTTGGTGAGAATATTTTTTTAATGTGAGTCTTTCTCAATAGCTCTGTTGTGTGTGTGTGTGTGTGTGTGTGTGTGTGTGTGTGTGTGTATATATATATATATGTACAGATGGCCCTTTTGATTTGTATTCTGGGTTTTTTTCTTTCTTGCTTTTTTTTTTTTTTTTAAGAATTGCCAGAGGGTGTATGGAAGGGAGAGGGAGAATGCTCTCCCCAGTGGTGCATGATAATGTCACAATCATGTCTCCATTTCTCCATCCTATTAGGATATTGGGCTTGCACGCGCATATGGCTCATGTGTTTGTTTTCCAAGCCACTGGGGCCAGAAGTCTAACTGGTTGCCCACGTGGGATCTGGCTCCCTTAACCACTAGGCTATGGGACTGGCCCAATTCTGTGGGAAATTTGTTTTATAGTCGTCTTTTTCATTCTTTTGAAATTTTAATTCATTTTTCTCACTGAAGTACATATTCATTCTGCCTTCCACAGTAACAAGTTGGTCTTGATAAGGTCGAGTCACAGTGTAACGATCACGTTTGGAGCTCTGTAAATTTGTTGAATTCTGGTTTTGTCATCTACTAATTGTGACTATAGACTATTTAATCATTCACTCTTGATCCTAAAGTGAGAACAGTTTGTGCCTATCTTGTTGGAGAATGAGGATTAAACAGTAAAATATGCATTTTTTTTTTAAATTACTAAGCTTGATTAAGTTTGCTGTAGGGTGCTTCTGCTTACTGGAGAGAGAGTGTGTGTAAGGGAGAAATCCCCTCCTGGAAGATGACCACACTGCAGTCTCTTCTCTGTTCTCTCCCTGGGGAGAGGTAGGGCAGGTGTGATGGGACTTCATGGGCATGCATGTACATGTGCCTCATGATTTTCAAGCTGCTGGGTTTAGGACTTGAATTGCTCTATTGGCCATGTGAAATCCAGCCACCTTAACCTCCATACCACCTGCTGGTTTATAAAATGTAGGTTTAAAAGGTTCATGGTTCAGTAATTGAGCATGCTCTTCTCTCCATCTTGCCTAATTTTTTTCATTGCTTCAGAGGATCATTTTCAACTATTATATGTGGTTGTCTGTTCTAGCTTATTCTGCTTAGTGTTGGTGATATTTGCTTCTCATTATTAGAGATCATACACCTTTTAAATTTATCTTTAGTTTCATGGAATAAATATAATAAGAAAGAGAAATACTTTCAAGTTATGTTTCTTTTTTCCTTGACTTTAGAACTTTTTCTTAGTTCCCAGAATATTTGTCATTATTTGTCATCCCTATGCATTACTAACTGGTCTCCATTGTTCTTCAGTATTTAAGGGAAATTTTGCAATCTGTTTCCAGATGGCTGATTGAAAGAGGATTTTATGCAGGTTCCTGGCAAAAGGCAGGTCAGATAAAGATACATCTCTTAACTTTCTTCTCAGGTTCTTAGTTCTTGACCTTGAATTGGGTTGGTAGTGAACCAGAAGATGGAAGCACATTTTATGCAGCCAAAGCAGATGGAACTCATTAACACCTGCCCTTGCATCATGGCTGAGTGGAGGAGTCTTGTGAGAATAGAAGAGACTTGGTCATCACCTTAACTCTTGTCCTTAAATAAGACTTGATTTTTTTTCAGAACTCAACAGTTTGTGACAGGAAGAACATTAGAATGGGCATTAGAAAACTCAATGATTCTGATCTTGGACAGTGCACATATCCCCTGAGATCTCAGTTTTAGCAATAAAAATAAGGGAGTTGTACTAGATAATCTAGAATGACACATTCAGGCTTGCTATTCTGTTAATTATCAGAGGTTAATTTATCAATTTGACAGATGCTTCCAGAGTACCAGGTGCTGTGCACTGTGCTGGGAACAGAGAATGTAGTCATGAAAAGCTGTTTAAGCATTACTGATTTGGGTTATATAGAAACTGGACAGGAAAACATGAAGACAGAGCTTTGATAGAGAGTTCAGTAAGTCAGCCTAATTGCCCCTCTGTACATAAGTCATTTAAGAAAAGGGAAAACAACTCAGGATAGCTAGGAGGGATTCCTAAGGTGGCATGTTAAGCAGCATGCTCCCGGTAAGGCATTTGGAGCCTGGTGTTCTGCTATGGCCAGCTTTAGTCACAGCAAACAGCCACATGCCTGCTGACCACCAGTGTCTGCCAGGGTCAGAGGACCTACATCTTCGAACTGTCTGAATCCAATCCTGCTCAGGAATTTAGAGATGCCTTAAAAGACTGAGTAAGTCCTAGGTTGCACAGATACAGCCTGGGCAAGCACTTAGATGACTTAAAAGACTGGTTAAGTCCCAGGTTGCACAGATAAGACCTGGGCAAGCACTTAGTAACACAAGGACATGTGTGGCACAGTGAGTGGAGAGGGGTTCTGCTGGTAGAGTCCAGAGCAGGACCTTATTCCTTTTCTCTTTCCCATGGCCCTGATTGTGGGGCCCAGTTCTCATCCCCATGTGTGACTAAGACAACATTTAGTCCCACAGTGGGACCCATATTAGTAGTTCTATCCTCTTGATGGCCCCATCCTTTGGTGTCAAGAATTGCTTTTGTTTCCAAGGTATGCAGTATGCAGCTCAGCTTTCTTTATAAATGCTTCTAGAAATCTACAGTTTTATTTTTTTATGTACCCTTTTGAAGAAAATAGGTTAAGTAGAAAAGGCATATTGTGGAGATTTCCCTTTAGGATAGTGAACTAAACCACAGATGTGCTTTTCAACCCATAAGTGCAAAATCCTGATTGAAATGAAAAAATGTTGCCTGTTGCAGAGCACGGTGGTAACAGCACTGCAGTGCAGGAAGCTACATGGAAGACTGGAATATGGTTCTTGGATTGAACTACACATGCCAGGTGTGCAGCTGTCTGTGAGTGATCCTGACTGGCTGGGAATGCTGGTGGAAAGATTGGCCATGAGTGCCTTTTGGGGGTGTTTGTCTTTCTTGAAAGAAGGGAGAGAAGGAACTCAAAAGATATAAACCAAGAATAAACCTGTTTCATGTTTGAGAAAAGGGAAGGATGCCTTTTTCAAATAAATCATGTGTGTTTCTGAAAATTACAAGACAAACGGTGCTAGGTGGTTGGGATCCTTAACTGAGAAGCCTGCAATCTATACCCTGGAAAGATTTGCCGAATTGGTTTTCTGTACCCTTACCTCAGGTCTGTGACATGGTGATAATGCAACTGGACATAATAGGAAATGTCCTGGGTGTGCACCTCAGTACTTCCTGAGCATGCTGGGCACACATGTGCCTGTCATCTGGGTCAGATGGGGGTTGATTGCAGCATGAAGACACTGTTGGGGGTCCCTCTACCCTGTTTCTCTCTCATGAAGGAAACCAGTGAATAAGATTTAAAAAGCAGGGGATGTTCTCTGGCTGGCTAAGGGAGAGGAAGGCAGAGGAAATCAGGGATTCCAAGTGTGAGGGGGATTTGACCTGTTAGAGCTCTGAGTTGCAGGAAGCCATGTGTAAGGGCTAGAAGGCTCTAGGAGAGCATCTTGGCCCTGGCATAGCAAAGAAACAAGAGACCTAGTCCTACAACCACTTGGAGCTGAATTCTGCCAACCAGCCTGGCAGTTCTGCCTGGCTGCCTCCCAAAGGGATTCCAGAGAAGAGCCCAGGCCAGCTGACACCTTGATTTCAGTATTATGAGACTCAGAGCAGAGCAATCAGCAGAGCCCACCAGACTTCTGATTACAGAACTATGAAGTAATAAAGACATGTTGTCTAAGTTGTTGAGTTTGTGGTAATTGACAACAGCAGCAATAGGAAAATAACATAGAATAAGGGCTTTTATTATACCTATTCCTGTTTGGAAAGAGCTTTTCTACAGCCTCTGGTGGTCACTACCTCATACAAGTGAGTAAAATATAATTTTTTCAGATGGGCATTCCTTGACCACTGTATGTGATGCAATTTTTACCAGTTAGGGTCACCACCTCACAACCTTATTTTTATAATTGGTAAATAACCATAACAGGAAGTAATTTATGCTCACTGCCATTTTTTTTGGAGAGATTTTCACTGTAGGGCGCGTGCGCTCGCCAGACTGACAGAGAGAGACATAGAGACAGAAAGCGAGAAATCACCCCCCAGGGGGGATGGTCACGCCGCAATCCCTTCTCCTCCATTCTCCTCTCAGGATCTTGGGCACGCACGCACACGCGCCCGGCGTGAGTTTTAAGCCACCGGGTCCGGGACACGAACCGCGGTCGACTACGTGGGAGTCCAGCGACAGAGCCATTACGCTAACTGCTGGTTCCCGCTCACTGTCTTTTTATTCCTAGTCCTTCTCCAGCCCCATATCACATCCCCTAGAAAATTTCTTTTAGCCAGGAGCCTTCACTTCATACCCACAGAAAATTCACTGTCTGAGAAAGTGCATGGCTTGAGAGACACCCAGAAAAGAAGCAGAGTAATCCCTATCAAAGGAAGCTTTTGATCCAGGAGACTATGTAGAGCTTTAAAAAATCTTGACCTCAGAAGGCATGACAGGTACCAAATAAAAACAGCTTTGAGTTAGTTTACTGTTGTATCATATTGCTACAAACATGACTATACAGCACCATTGTTCCTGATCTGGCAGTCTGTAGGTCAGGCTTAGTTGGCTCCTCTGTTGCAGGGGCTCATAAAGCTTAGATGAAAGTACTGTCCAGGACTACATTCTCATCTGAGGTGTGACTAGGGAAGAATGTGCCTCCATGCTAATATGGTCAGTAGCATTTGTTTTTGTACAGATAGCTGAGCAGGGCCTGTTTCTTGATGTCCATTGGCTGAAAGTTGTCCTCAGTTTTTTGTCTTCCCAATTTGGCTGCTTGCTTCTTCAAAGCCAATGAGTATTCCAGTAAGACAAACCTTCAAACCTTTAATGTCATCACAGAAGGGATCTTTCGTCCTGTTTGCTGCATCGTATTGGATAAAAAGCAAGACATAGATCCTCGCCACAATTGTGAGGGGCTTATAAATGGCATAAATGTAGGGATGAGGATTATGGGCGCTCCAGAGGCTATGAAATACTCAGGAGATAGACAAGAATTCTAACTGTTAAATCTCAGTGGTAGGACTGAACTTCAGAATGCAAAACATGAAGACCAAATTATTTATAAGAAAAGCATAAATTGTGGAGTTGTTTCAAAAACTTAGGCAGAAATATGAAGAGATAGATATGAAAATTTAAGTGCTGTGAATGATCTATTCCAAGAAATTACTATGCATATTATGGAAATTGTATAGAAAATTAGGAGAAAGGGACGCTGATGGTCATGTTAGTAAATAAAAGATAATTTCCCGGAGTCAAATACATGAAAATTCATATCAAAGCAGTCCATCAAGTGCTAAGCAAAGGTTGGGGATGGAGAAGAATTACTAAGACATAATTGGTGAAATTTCTGAGCTCAGGAGGTGGTAGTGGAGAGATCAATATATCAACCGGACAAGCAATTTATGCAAGTCTAAGGATCAGAATGTCAAATAAATACTAGGAAGTAACAGGACAGTGCTGACAAATAATTTTGGGATTAGAATTGTAGATTCAAGATGTCAAATGTGGGAGTAAAAGCCCTATTAGACACAGCAGACCCAAGAATTATCACACACATTCTTTATGAGAATGAGGAAAAAAGAACCTCCCTCAGTGACTTTGCAAATGAAAAGTGAATCAAGATAAAGATTTCAATAACGAGAAAGATACTGGATATGACAAATGACCATAAGAAAGGAACCACTAAGCCTCTTTTTTTTTTGAGAGGTTTTTGCTATAGGGCATATGCTCATGCCAGAAGACAGAGAGAGACAGACAGACAGACAGAAAGTGAGAAATCACCCCTCAGGGGGAATGACCAAACCACAATCCTTTCTGCTCCATTCTCCTCTCGGGATCTTGGGTATACATGCACATGTGCCTGGTGTGAGTTTAAGCCACTCGGTCCAGGACTCCAACTGTGGTCGACTACATGGGAGTCTGACAATGTAGCCATTATGCCATCTGCTGGTCCCACTAAGCATCTAGATAATGTAAAGTTCAATAAAACTATTAAAAGGCATTCCTAAAGTAATAGTATAAAAATTAACCCAAACTAAAATTACAGATGATTAAAGAAAAATAAGGATGTAGTAAAAGGAAAATTAAAACACCCACTCATTTTACTTAGGGAATTTAGCGTATGTTCTGGTTAATTCTTACCATTGAAACAAAATATGAGGTTTGGGGCAGGGCACAGGGGTACTGAGACTGAAAAGTGGGTCTCTGGAGGCTCGTGGTGAGGGGTCACAGCAGCCAGGTAGGAGGATAGAAGGGTGAGACAAGTGTTGGCCACTTGATAACAGGAGCTGAGGAGCAGGAAGGCCACTGGGTAAGGACATCTTACGGAACCCTGCTTAGGTCAAGTCAAGTTTATCCACGAAGCCTTTAGGAGACTGTAAAACAAGCAGTAGGACCATGTTTCTTTTTTAAAAGGATATCATTGTCAAGAAACTTGAATGTTAGCTACTCTTTATAGAGGACAGAGAAAGAAAGTCAGAATTTTAGATCAGTATCTACAGAGCACAGAATGGTTTGTTGTAAGTTGTTAGAAACTACTAAGGCTCTGATATTTAGAGGGTAGGAATAATATGAGGCAAAAACAAAGGAAATCCAGAGTCAGAAACAGCCACTAGTTTCAGTACTGGACTGTAAGATGGCTGGAACGTATGTTGATAACCAAGTAAAGGCAACTACAGTTTGCCAGGGAGATAACTTCAGTAACTATTTGTCCTATTAAAGAGAAGACAGTCTCTTCTGTGTTTTCAGGGATGTGCTGCTGAAATTCTTGGGATCGAATTAAAGTGGACCTGGAACCGTTATAGATGTCAAGACAGAATTAGGGGAGTTTCAAGAAAATTAACAACTAACCCACCAACTCTGAGTGGAGTAGAAACTATTTAGAGTCGGGGGCATATTGTAAAGTACCTATGGTGAATGACAGCTAGGAGCCCTAGCATAAATTTTTACCTTTCCTACAAGCTCTGTATCAGCAACTCATGGAAAATGGTATTTTCTTTGACACAATTTTACCAGTTTTTCATCTCTTGAGTGGGTCTAAGGATATTTAGAAGAGCTCTGTTCAACAGATGTATATGAAAATTACATATGTAATTTAAAATTTTCTAGTGACCACATTAGAAATTAAATGTACTTTCACTTATTTATTTTTAGTTTCCTTTATTAGAGTGAGAGACAGACCAGTAATGGGATCTTTTTTTAAAGATTTTTTTCCTTAGAACATTTGCCCTTGCTGGAGAGACAGAGACAGAAAGACGAAAAGTTAGAAATCACCCATTGTTGGAATGGTCATGCTGCAATCTCTTCTCTTCCATTCTCCTCTTGGGATTTTGGGCGTGCCTGCACACGTGCCTGGTGTGATTTTTCAAGTTGCTAGATCCGGAAATTGAACTGTGGTCTAGCCAAATGCTGGCCCTTTCAACAGGATCTTTTGTGCTCTCCCCTCTCTTAGTCTTCCCAGACAGTTGGGATCATGGGTGTTCACCCAGCATGCCAGGCCAACTGGGGAGACCCATCCATGATCTTCCATGTATATCCAGCATTGCCAGAGCAGCTCATTACCACAGTGCCACCTCACTGGCCCTATGACATAGTTTACATTTTTACATACTGTCTCTGAAATCCTGTGTGCATTTACATTTGCAGCACATTTCAGTTCTAACTTGCCACATCTTAAGGTCTCTGTGACTGATGAGCTGCCATGCTGGACAGTGCGGATCTAGAAAGCAGTAGTGTCAACAGCCATATTTGTGAACAGGTTGGATAGTTTTTCTTAAAACTCCATGCTATGTATTTGCAGGCTAGAAAATGATTTAATTTCTGTGCCTTTGAGATAAAAATTGAGATTCTGATTTCTGAGTTAGTTACTTCACAGAAAACTGACTGGCTTTTGCTCTTTAACAGACTTACATCTTGTTACCAATATTTCTGCAGATCTGGACACTAACCTGTACATTAAGCCTTCTTTGCTAGGCATGTTACTGTAGTCCAGGCTCATTCTGTCATCTAGAACCATGTGATGTGAATTATATCAGGTTGTTGGAAAAGTCATCACATATTTTTTTCTATCTAAAACTATGCAAAATATGCCTTGACTTTTCCGATAACCCAATACTATAGAAAAGATCTTCAGAGGACATGCTTAAAAGTGATATGGTATCTATAAATAATTTAGAAATACTTACCAATGAAAGGATTTCAAAACAGTTCATGGAAAACTGGAACTAAAGTGTGAGTTTATTGAGGCCAGCAGGTGGCACGGTAGTTAAGGTGCTGGACTCCCACATGGCTACCTGTGATTCGCATTCTAAACCTAGTGACTTGAAAATCATGGCCGATGTATGCATGCCTAAAATCCTGAGAGGAGACTGGAGGAGGGGATTTTTGGGGGAGTGATTTATCACTTTCCTTCTCTCTGTCTCATTCTATCTCTGTCTTCCTTTGGCAAGCACAAGTGCCCTATGAGGGGGAAAAAAAAAAGTACAAGTTGATTTTGGTGCAAAATAATTTTAAAATCTATGCATAGGGTTTTTTTTTTTTTACATTTTATTTATTCTTTTAATAAACTTTTAATTTTAAAAAATTTTCTATAGGGCACATGTGATCACCAGAGAGAAACAGGGAATTGAGAAAGCAAGCCACCAGGTCTGGGCCTTGAACCATGGTTGGCCATGTGGGAGTCCACATCAACTGTTGTCCCAAAAATGGTGCATAGATTTTTCATAAGTGTTTTCCATAAACTTTTTTTTTTTGAGAGGTTTTTGCTATAGGGTACATGTGCTCGCCAGAAAGACAGAGAGAGACAGAGATAGAAAGCGAGAATCACCCCCCAGGGGAATGGCCACACCACAATTCCTTTTCCTCCATTCTCCTCTTGGGAGAGGGCACACATGTACATGCACCCAGTGTGAGTTTAAGCCACTGGGTCTGGGACTCGAACTATAGTCGACTACATGGGAGTCCAACGACATAGCCATTACGCTAACTGCTGGTCCTAGTGTTTTCCATAAGCTTTTTGAAGATTTCCCATCTTTTTATATTGAAGGAGCAAAAAGTATAAAGTTACATAAAAATAAAAGTGCTTAAAATAGTGCTATTGTTGTTAACATGTTTTGATTTTCAAAACGTCACTAAAATGGTTGATATTGGAGTTTGGAACTCACATCATAGTGCATATTTAACATTGCATTATAACTCACTGTATCACTGTCTTCTGTTTATTTAATTGCCAGAGGGCACATGCACTCATGTCTGAGAGAGGAAGACAGAGAAACGATTCCCAATGGAATGTGGTCACACTATAATTTCATCTCCATTTCTACAGACTGTTGAGATTTTGGGCATGCATACACATACACAATGTGCTTTTCAAGCTACCAGGGCTGGGATTCGAATCACGATCAATCATGTGGAATCTGGCTCCCTTACCCTCTAGTCAACTGGCCAGTCCACTGTATTATATATTTGTGTACCATTTAATGCTTGAAGCAGATGACTCTGAATATCAGTGAATGCTTATAAACTATTCTACACAAAGTCACTCCTTTTGATTAAAAATAGTCAATTGATCCTAACTGAATATACATATAAAATATATGGATATATGTGTATTTAAATATAGTGTATCTCAAATAAATTAAGAACAAAACAAATTGTGTGTATGTTTGAATATCTCAGCCCAAAATTCAAGTGTAGCCATTAGTTAAATGGAAATAGGATGTAAAGAGAAAATTTTAATAAGGTGTTTGGGAAAAGATCAAACATTCAAGGTTCACAATAAATGCAAATAACTCTTTCATTAATAAACAAAGCCTCATAAATCTAGTTATATACTTTATATAAAATAAAATAAGAATGTTGAGAATATAGGAATAGAGATGCAAATGAGAGAGTACTAGCAAAGAGCGAGAGCAGTGCTAGTAATCCAGACCAAAAAAGGAATTCAGGCAAAAGTCAATAAACAGGATTTAAAATATTATGATGATGTTAAAAACTTACTACTTTTTACACTAGTCACAAAGCTTTTACACATTGAGTTAAAAGCATCCAAATGTAAATTCAAAATTTAAAAATTATTACAATACTAGCCTAAAATTTGGAAATATTGATGGTATATTTTGTGTTGGTCAACGTTTAGAGGGTAGGGCCCCAGTACATTGTTGGAGGAGAATATAAATTAGCCTTTTTTGAAAACAATTTGGGAATATCTGCCAAAGATAACTCCACTTCTAGGAATCTATTCTACATAACTAAATTTATTGAGTCGTTTTAATATATTAAAAATAGCTTGGGACCAGCAATTAGCGTAATGGCTATGTCGCTGGACTCCCACGTAGTCGACCACGGTTTGCGTCCTGGACCCGGTGGCTTAAAATTCATGCCGGGCGCGTGTGCGTGTGTGCCCAAGATCCCGAGAGGAGAACGGAGGAGAAGGGATTGTGGCGTGACCATCCCCTCTGGGGGGTGATTTCTCGCTTTCTATCTCTCTGTCTCTCTCTGTCTGGCGAGCGCACACGCCCTATGGCAAAAACCTCTCAACAAACAAACAAACAAACAAAAAATAGTGAGCTAGCCAGATAATATGGTTAAGGTGGCTAGATGGCCAACTGTAAGGTTTTAGTCCTGGATCTGGTGACTTGAAAAATGCGCTGTGTACATGTGCAGGCATGTCCAAAATTCCCAGAGGAGACTGGAGGAAAAGGGATTGTAGCATGGCTCTCTGGCCTGAGAGTGTTTTCTCACTTTCCCTTTCTATCTCTCTTTCTCTGGCAAGCACACATGCCCTATTGCAAATTAAAAATGAATAAAAATTTGTCAGTGGAGAGTAAGGTAATTCATTCTGTGGGGCTTTATGTAGTGTTTTGTTTTGTTTTGATTTAATGATAGAAAGTGTGTGCATCTGCTAGACAGGGAGAGAAAGAGGGAAGAGAGAAGCATTCTTCACAGGTTCTCCTCACTCTGTAGTCCACTTTTCCCAATGTCGCTGGACTCCCACGTAGTCGACCACGGTTTGCGTCCTGGACCCGGTGGCTTAAAATTCATGCCGGGCGCGTGTGCGTGTGTGCCCAAGATCCCGAGAGGAGAACGGAGGAGAAGGGATTGTGGCGTGACCATCCCCTCTGGGGGGTGATTTCTCGCTTTCTATCTCTCTGTCTCTCTCTGTCTGGCGAGCGCACACGCCCTATGGCAAAAACCTCTCAACAAACAAACAAACAAACAAAAAATAGTGAGCTAGCCAGATAATATGGTTAAGGTGGCTAGATGGCCAACTGTAAGGTTTTAGTCCTGGATCTGGTGACTTGAAAAATGCGCTGTGTACATGTGCAGGCATGTCCAAAATTCCCAGAGGAGACTGGAGGAAAAGGGATTGTAGCATGGCTCTCTGGCCTGAGAGTGTTTTCTCACTTTCCCTTTCTATCTCTCTTTCTCTGGCAAGCACACATGCCCTATTGCAAATTAAAAATGAATAAAAATTTGTCAGTGGAGAGTAAGGTAATTCATTCTGTGGGGCTTTATGTAGTGTTTTGTTTTGTTTTGATTTAATGATAGAAAGTGTGTGCATCTGCTAGACAGGGAGAGAAAGAGGGAAGAGAGAAGCATTCTTCACAGGTTCTCCTCACTCTGTAGTCCACTTTTCCCAATGCTCCAGCTTCTTAGGACCTTGGGTCCCCAGGCTTGCACTTGCTTGTTTTCAGGCCAACCCAGGAATCCAAACCTGAGGTCAGCAGGTGCTTTCCAGATTTGTGGGCATGGCATGACTGTCGTGCCACTGCAACTGGGGCCACGCAGTGGTTTAAAAATCAAGTCAATGTATAGGCACAGATAGGGAAGGAGCTTTAAGCTCTAGTTATTGCTCAGTGACAAAGAAAATGCTGCAGTAATTCATACATGTATACATGTAGGTAAGAGTGTTTTCCTCCCTGGGAGCAGGAATTGGAGAAGGAAGGAGAATTTCCATGTTTGACTTTACATACATAACATGGTTGTTTAGACTGCTTACAAAAAGAATGTGTGTTGTGTTTGTCATTTTTACAACTCAATAAAATACTATTTTTAAAGTACTGAATATAACTTTCTTAAATAATTAAGCGGTATTATTTTTTAGTTGGTGCCCTTAAGTTCATTAGTAAATAATGGAAAAGCAAATGGTAAGAACTGAAAGCCCCTATTATAAATTCCGTTTAGAAAAAATTATGCATTGCATATAGAAAATAGGGCTGAAAAGATGATCAAATATAAAAATGAATCTTTAAAAACCAGGTTGAAAGTTTCCACCTTTTGTGCATATGTAAGATTGTATTTAGGAGTAAACCTCTTGCAGTCAGAATTCATAGCAAATAGTCATTCATCCACCTCCAAATTGAGCAAAGCTATCAAAATTGCTTTAAAAAGTACCTGTGAAGCAAATGCAGATTTCATCTGCATTTATGAAACTGAATGTCCAGAAATCCATTTTACAAAGGAGTCTTTGAACAGGCAACATATATGCATAATATTACATCTGTGTCTACAGAAGTGGATAAATTCTATTTTATCGGAGTTTAAGGTGAGATAGTGTTGAGCTCTCACATCTGGAAGAAATAGCACGGTGATACACAATGCAAACCCCAAATGCACGATAAGCTCCTGGAGACATAATTTCACAAAATATAGAAAATTGCTGTAAAACGAGGGCATGATTGCAATTTAAGGGAAATGATGCAGATAAATCTATTTTAATGGATAAGCTTAGTAGATGCAAAATAAATATGTCAGTACTTCATTATTTATTCCTTTCAGCTGGTCTACATTAAAGTGGAAAATACATACAGTAGCCATTCTACAATCATACGCAAAGAAAGGAAAAAGAATGTGTTTTTCCAAGCCATTTTACTACTTTGGAAAAACTTAATCCTAGCATATAATTAATTTCAAAGTCTCTTTTAGACCCTTTCAATCCCACTGCACAATGTGTTGGGTTCCTTTCATGTGTCAGACATTGCTGAGGCGATCAAGTTACTGAAAGGCATTCACAAATTCTCTTTTGATCAAATAAGTCTCTATATAGTAGAGTCAGTAATTTCATTCAGCAATAAATAAGTTAGCAAGACTAGACAGAGAGATCCACCTGGTATTGCAGATAGAAGAGCAATTGGTGACAAGTGCAACCCAAATACTCTTGCAGTTCTGTGGTATCCCCCCAACTTGGTAATTTTTGATTTATTGAGCAATAATATTAAGAAAGACTTGTCTTTTTTGAAGCCTGTACAATAGATGGATTAAGAAGGGGTAAAAGTTAGAGTATATCTGGGCCAGCAGATGGCATGGTGGTTAAGGCACTGGATTCCAACATGGCTGACCATGGTTCAAGTCCTGGACTCAGTGGCTTGAAATTCATGCCAGGCACATGTGCATGTGTGTCTAAAATTCCAAAAGGAGAATGGAAGAGAAGGGAATTGTGGTGTGTCATCTGACCTAGGGGGTGATTTTTCATTTTCCCTTTCTGTCTCTCTCTCTTCTCCAGCGAGCCAGCATGTCCTATGGCAAAAAACAAAAAAAAAAATAAAAAATTTAACAAGTAAATCTTATTACTTACAGATCTCCTAAAATTCTACTCAAGTTTAAAAATCAAAGATATACAGTGATTAAATGTAAATTTTAAAAGTGCAAAACAATAAAATAAAATCAAGTCATAGATACCTATCTTCAAAAATGGGGAATTCAGGGACCAGCAGTTAGCATAATGGCTATGTCGCTGAACTCCCATGTAGTCAACTGCAGTTTGAGTCCCGGATCCGGTGGCTTAAACTCATGCCGGGCAGATGTGCATGTGTACCCAAGATCCCGAGAGGAGAATGGAAGAGAAGGGATTGCGGCATGACCATCCCCCCGGGGGAGTGATTTTTTACTTTCTGTCTCTCTATCTCTCTCTGTCTTTCTGGTAAGTGCACGTTCCCTATAGCAAAAAACAGGGGGGGGAGGGGATTCAATGCAGTATTTCTTTATTGGATTAAATATGCTAATTTATGTAAAACATAGTAGGTATTTTATAATGCTATAGAGAAAATATGACTTTTAAAATATTTATTTATTATTTAAAACAATTTACTATAGGGCATGTGTGTTCACATGAGTAAGAGAGAGGGAAAGTGATCAAGCAAGCAGCCGGGTTCAGGACTTAAACCATGTTCAGCCATGCGCACTTGCTGGCCTCAAAAATATGACATTTTTAAAAAGCAGGAAGCAAGCTTCTTAATAATTTGATAAGTGATATTATTAGCTTAAAATAAATGAATTTTTGCCTCTAAGATTAGTAATCAACTTTAAATAGGACAAAATATATTAAATGAAGAAAGCTGAATTTTGCCTTGCAAGGAAAACACATTTTCTTTTGTCTCTTTTTAAAAAATTTACTTTAGGGCCCATGTGCTTGCTGGAATAGGGAGAAGAGAGAGAGAGAAGGTGAGAAAGTGTCCCCCCTCCTCCAAGGGACATGACCACACTGCAATTCCTTCTCCTTTTGAGAATTTGGGCATGCACACACATGTGCTTGGCAATGTTTCTAAAGCCACCAGATCCAGGACTTGTACAAGACAGTCAGCCATGTGAGATCAGCTGCCTTAGCCACCATGTCAACTGACTGGTCCCAAACTCCCACATTTTCTAAGGTAACAGTAAAAAAGTGTTTAGACTCAGGGTCAAAAAATAAAATGGGCTGGGTGGTGGCATAGAGGTAGTGTGGCACTCTGAGAGGCTGACCCACATGGGGAGGTGCTGGGTTCGAGTGGGAAGACCTCCCTGAACATACCAGAAGGGTGCACAGGTGGATTGTGGTGTGTAGACGCTGCTGTGAGGCTTATCTTTGTCTCTGTCTCTCTCCTCTTTCTCTGACTCTTTTGTTCATGGAAGAAAGGAATGAATAGACTTAAAAAACAGTGAAACACTTAAACTGGCTCTGATGGTACCTACAATCTATCACTCTTTGTAATCCCTGTCTCTTCTTAATGTGCCCTGTGTTTTATTTTTTCATGAGAATAATGTTCCCAACTTTAAAGATTCCTATAAGGCATAAACAAGAAATATAAACTTGAAAATAGCAAGTACATGCTTAGTATACGTAAAAACACTTTGTCTTGTCTTCCATCCACTTTGCCTTCTTTTCTTTTGAATACTTTTGAGTATTATTTGAAGCTTCTTGATTAGTATTTGTTGACAGAAGATGCATTCGTGTCTTCAAGAAAAAAAAAACAAAAAAAAAAACCTAAAACTCAGAAAATTTAAGCTTTACAAAAATCTTGCGTTGAGGCTATAGTTAAAAGTTTTCTTATGGATCTCTCAAGTAAATTTCCACTGAAGAGTCTCCCTACCATTTTTATTTTTTAAAGTTAGTTTGTTTATTTATCCCTTCCTTTCTTCCTTCCACGAACAAGAGAGAGGGAGAAAAAGTGACACACACAGCATCCCAACAGGGTTTTAATTTTTTTCCCCAATTTTAAAAATGTTTACTTATTTCTTCTGAGAGAGGGAGGAGAGAGAGAGGGGGTCATCCCCAACAGGATGTTCATGCCACCAGTCCCAGTGTCACGGGCCACAGCAAAAAAAAAAACCTAAAACTCAGAAAATTTAGCTTTACAAAAATCTTGCGTTGAGGCTATAGTTAAAAGTTTTCTTATGGATCTCTCAAGTAAATTTCCACTGAAGAGTCTCCCTACCATTTTTATTTTTTAAAGTTAGTTTGTTTATTTATCCCTTCCTTTCTTCCTTCCACGAACAAGAGAGAGGGAGAAAAAGTGACACACACAGCATCCCAACAGGGTTTTAATTTTTTTCCCCAATTTTAAAAATGTTTACTTATTTCTTCTGAGAGAGGGAGGAGAGAGAGAGGGGGTCATCCCCAACAGGATGTTCATGCCACCAGTCCCAGTGTCACGGGCCACAGCACAAACATACATGTGCCCCGGTATACTCAGGGAGGTTTCTGGAGTGAACCTGGAACCTTCTCATGTGGGCCAACCTCACAGAGTGTCCTGTTTTATTGTTGTGCCAGAATCTGACTCTGCAGATGGATTCTCCACTTCTGTTTTTCTTTTTCTTATTTATTTTTAGAGATTGTTGCTATAGGGCGTATGTACTCACTGGAGACACAGAGAGACAATAGGGCAGAAAGTGAGAAATCAACCCTGGGGGGGATGGCCATGCCACAATACCCTCTCCTCCATTCTCCTCTCAGCATTTTTCAATTATTTATTTATTGAGAGGTTTTTGCTATAGGGCGTGTGCACTTACCAGAAAGACAGAGAGAGACAGAAAGCGAGAAATCACCCCCCAGGGGGAATAGCCATGTTGCAATCCCTTCTCCTCCATTCTCTCAGGATCTTGGGCACACACGCACACGCACCCGGTGTGAGTTTAAGACACCGGGTCGCGGGGCTCGAACTGTGGTCGACTACATGGCAGTTCAGTGACATAGCCATTATACCAACTGCTAGTCCCTCTCCTCTCAGGATTTTGCGCATATATGCACATGCGCCAAGCCTGAGTGTCAAGCTGCTGGGTCTGGGACTCAAACCCCAGTCAACCATGTGGGAGTCCAGTGTCTCAACTGCCAGCTGCTGGCCCCCACCTTCTTTATTTTACTTATTTCTACTTATTAACGTTTAATCACTGCACATCTTTACAGTGTACATGGTTTTCCTAGCATGAATACAGTGCATAATAGTGAAGCCAGTGACATTACCATATATATTATCAGCAGCATAACTTTGTTTTTGTGTCTCTTGAATATTTTGTTTGTTTTTTTCCCTGATCCTCTCCCTCCCACCCCCTATTACCCACTCCCTCCTGTGCTGTCTCCAGTATTTACAATTGCCCTTCCTACTGTCATGCCTTCCAATCTCGCCGTCTGTGCTGTTGATCGAAGACATCTGGGATATATTAAGCAGGGACCTACAATAACTGTCTTAGATAGTCTGGCTTGCTTTGTTTAGCATTAAATCTTCCACGTTTGTCCACTTTGTATCAAAATGTCAGAGTCTCTTTGTTTTTGATGACTGAGTAGTAGTCCACAGAGTAAGTATGCCACAGTTTTTCCATCCACTCATCTGTTCTTGGACATTTGGGTTGATTCCATGTTTTAGCAATTGTGAATAATGCTGCAATAGATATGGATGTGCAAGTGTTTTTCTGACTGAAGATTCTCCTATCCTTTGGGTAGATACCTAAGTGTGGAATTACTGGGTCACCTTTGCATCCCTGGAATAAACCCTATCTGGTCATGATATATAATCTTTTCAATGTGTTGTTGGATACGATTTGCTAGTATCTTATTGATAATTTTTGCATTTGTATTTATCAGGGATATTGGACTGCAGAGTTATTTTTATTTTTGGCGTGTACTTGTCTGTTTTAGGGATCAGGGTGATGGAAAATTCATAGAATGAGTTTGGGAGGGTTCCTTTCTTTTGGGTCTTCAGAAATAATTTGAGTTGAATTGGGGTTAATTCCTTAAAATTTTTGTAGAATTCAAAAGTGAAGCCATTGGAACCTGAGCTTTTCTTTGTTAAGAGGCTATTACTGATTCAATCTCATTACTTGTTACGGGTCTATTCAGGATTCCTATATCTTCTTGATTTATTCTTGGTAGATACAGGTGTCCAGAAATTTGTCCATTTCATTCGGGTTTTCTTGTTTGTTGGCGTATAGTTGCATATAGTATTTTCTCATGATCTTCTGTATTTCTGTTATGTCTGTTGTGATATAGCTTTCATTGCTGGTTTGATTTATCTGATTCCTTTCTCTGTTCTTCTTGATTAATCTAGTTAACAGTGTGTTGATATTGTTTACCTTCTCAAAGAACCAGTTTTTGATTTAATTTATTTTCTGTATAGTTCTTTTGTTCTCTGTTTCACTTATTTCTGCTTATCTCTTTATAATTTCTTTTCTCCTGTTATTTTTTGGGATTTTTTTGCTGTAGGGTACATGTACTCACCAGAGAGACACAGCGACAGAAAGCAAGAACACTTCCCAAGGGGGTTGGCGATGCTGCAGTCCCTTCTCCTCCACTCTCCTCTTGGGACTTTGGACATGCACACATGCACCTGGCATAAGTTTCAAGCTGCTAGATCCAGGACTTGAACTGTAGTCAACTATGTAAGAGTCCAGTGACATAACCATTATGCCATCTGCTGGTCCTTTTTTGGGCTTTTTTGTTGTTTTCCTAGTTTTCTGGGGTGTGTTGTTAGGTTATCTTTTTGACACCTTTCCATTTATTTCTTGTGGGCACTAATTGCTGTGAACTTCGTTCTTATGACTGGTCTCATTGGGTACAATAGGTCATGAAAACATGTGTTCATTATCCTTTGTTCAAGAAATCTTTAGATTTCAGTCTTAATTTCTTCAGTGGTTGTGAAACATTCAGGAGTAAGTTGTTTAGTTTCCATGTGTTTGTGTATTTTCAAGAGTCCTTTCAAGTTTAATTCCATTGTGGTTGCAGACAATACTGGATATAGTTTGAATTATACCTTTGAATTTGTAAAAAGCTTTTTTTTATTGCCCTATCATGTAGTCAGTCTTCAAAAATGTTCTAGGTGGGGTGAAGAAAATGTGTATTCTGTGGATATTGGGTGAAAAGTCCATTCAATTTTATGGTATCATTTAGATCCTGTATCTCTTTGCTTATTTTTTAGTCTAGACGGTCTATCCAGAGGAGACCGTGGTATGTTGAGATCCCAAAAGATTTCAGTCTGTCTCTCTCTTTAGATCAAGCTGTCTTTCTTTTATGTATATGGGTACTCCCATGTTGTACATAAATATCTATAATTGTTATATCTTCTTGGTGAATTATCACTTTTAGTACTATATAATGGTCTTCTTTGTCTCTTCTTACATTTATTACCTTAAAGTCTATTTTGTCTGTTATTGGTATTGCAACTCCAGTCTTATTTTTTTAAATTTCCATTTGCATGGAATATCTTTTTCCAGTCCTTAAACTTTCTATGTATGTCTTTATTAGTGAGGTACATTTCTTGCACACAACATATAGAGGGCTCTAGTTTCTTAATCCATTCAGCCAGTCAGTGTCTTTTGACTGGCAAATTTAATCCATTAACCTTCAAAATTATTATCAATGTTTGAAGATATCTCTGTCATTTCGTAAGACGTTTTCTTGGTTATTTGTGTTCTTTTATTTCTGGTTGTCTTTCTTTAGTTTTCCTGACATAGTACTCCTCTTAGTACTTCTTAAAAAGCTGGTCTAGTCTTGGTAAATTCTTTCATGTTTTGTTTATCTGAGAACGGTTTAATTTTTTCTTCCCACTTGAAGGATAATCTTGGCAGGCATAGTATTCTTGGTTAAAACTGCTTTGTCTTTAGTGTTTTGAATATTCTTATCCATTCCTTCCTTGTTTCAGTCCAGAGGTCTGACTAGCCTAATAGAATAATCTTTTTTGTTTTTATTCAACAAGAATAACTTGTTGTTTCTCTGTTGCCACATTTAGAATCTTGTCTTTGTCTTTGATTTTTACCAATCTGGCTATAATGTGCTAGGGGGAGGATTGACCTTATGTTGATTCCATTTGTTATTCTTTGTATTTCCTGTGTCTTGATGTTTGAATGTTTCTCAGGGTTTGGAAAGTTTTCTGCAAGTATTTAATGGAATGGATTTTCTATATTCTTATCCAATTCTTCACCTTTTAGAATGCCAATTATTCAGGTATTTGGACATTTCATTGTATCTATTATTTCCTAGATATGGCTCAGTGTTTTTTAATTATTATTTTTATTCTTTCTGGTTGTTTTATCTGCCAGAGGCTTTGTCTTCTAGATCAGAGATCCTATCTTCTAATACTATACTCTGCTATTAATACTTTTTTCATTTTTTATTAAATTTATTTATTTACATTCATTCACTGTACATCATTACAGCATACAAAGTGAGATCTTCCATCCAGAGTACACTGTATATTGGCTCAATCAAGCGCATCAACATACATGAGGGAAGTTTTGATTTCTTGATTATAGTCTTCATCTCTAGAAGTTCCGTTTGATTCTTTTTTGATTCTTTTTTATGGTGTCTATCTCTTTATGGGGTTTCCTTGGGGAGGTGGGAGAGTGGGGGAGTATTTCCTGGTTGTCTCATATTTCTTGAGGCTCTGCTGTGATTTTTAGTCATGTGGTGATATACTCACTTCCTGCTAATTCTCTTTTTTTTTTGGAGAGGTTTTCACTATAGGGCACGTGCGCTCGCCAGACAGACAGAGACATAGAGAAAGAAAGCGAGAAATCACCCCCCAGGGGGTATGGTCACGCCACAATTCCTTCTCCTCTATTCTCCTCTTGGGATCTTGGGCACGCACACACGCCCGGCGTGAGTTTTAAGCCACCGGGTCCGGGACGCGAACCGCGGTCGACTACGTGGGAGTCCAGCGATATAGCCATTACGCTAACTGCTGGTTCCCCTGCTAATTCTTTAGAGTCAGGTTTCTGTAGCTGTGTGCACTTGTGCTTCCCTTTGATCTGAATTAGCTATGTGCCAGTTTCCCTCTTCTACTGTGGCAGTGCGGTATCCACAGTGGGAGTTTGGGGTTCAGATTTATAGAAAGGGATTTCTCTCCTCTTTTGCTGATATGAGTGTGGAAGAGAACTCCTCTAGAGCCTCAGAGTGTTCTTGGCTTCTATATACCTAGACCTAGACCTATCAGGTCACCATGTGGCAGGGGATTGACCTGAGAGGTGAAAACTTGGGAGTGGGATCCAAAACAAAACCATCCCCTCTTCTTACACCCTAGACTAAGCACGTGGCCTGGGGTAAAGAGCTGCCTCTGGCCAAACCTGCTTTCTCTCTGTTCCATCTTACTCTGTGGCTGGAAGAATGGTGTGTGTGTGTGTGTGTGTGTGTGTGTGTGTGTGTGTGCATGGCAGGGATGGGGGGTGGTCTTGAGGGCTCCTCTCTCAGCCTAGACTGGGCCTGGGGACTGGGTGACAAGCTGCCTCTGATTGGGATTCATCCACTTCTGACAATAAGAGAAATCTTAAGTTTTAAAAAAATGTTTCTATGTCTCTAATGAATTTAATTAGAATATATACACTCATTGAAGAAAATTTGGAAAGTACACAATGCATAAGGGAGAAGAAAACACACACAGTTCCACAACTCAGAATATTTTGGTATATGTGTCTCTAGGTTATTCTCTCTGTGAACACACAAATACACAGTATAACATACATGCTAGCTAGAAATACACTATAGATACAATCAATATAGAAACTTAATGTACTATGAGAAGCAACCCAAATGTTATTTTGGGTTGCTTAGAGCTCCATTGAATGGGCAGGTGCCACGCTTTAGTCAGAGAGACACTCCATGATGCTGGGCTGTGGAGAGGACAAGATTGTTAGATGCTTAGAAAACTCCTACAAAAACACAGAGAACTACAGAAGCTTAAGAGAAATAGGGGTATCCTTAATAAGACCTCTAGAAATGGATTTTCCTCAGCACCTCAGTTTCTAGGTAATGTAAAGAGTTTTTATAGGTCAGCAGTATTCTCATCCTCAGAAGCCCCACCCATACCCAGTAGATAGGGAACCTGCATTTTCACTTGTTCCCCAGGGAATTTACATGCTCATTGCAGTTCGGGAAGCTCCAGCCTAATGCAACAGAGGAAATGATGTAGTTGGAAAATGCTGAGCAAATATTGTACAGTATCAGCCCTTAATTAGCAATCTTCAAAGATTTCATGTCAGAAATACTGTTCAGCATTGCATCATACAGGTTAAATTTAAGAAATGAGATGAGGGTTTTGGTCATCTCAGGAGAAAACTACATTGAAATAGAAAGGGTAGCCTAGTGGTTGGAGGAGCCAGATTCCACTTTACTGACTACAGTTTGAGTCCCAGCCACAGTCACTTGAAAAACATGGACATGTAGGCATGTGTGCCTCAAATCCTGACAGGATGAAAAAATGGAGAAGGGATTGTGGCATTATTGTACCCCATGAGGGGTGCTTTCTTCTTTCCCTCTTCTTCTGTCTTTCCATCTTTCTCTGGAGAGTGCACGTGTCCTCTGGCAAAAAATAAAAAAAATTAAAAAATTAAAAAGAAATAGAAGGGACAATTGTATTTGAAGTAGAGTTTTTATTAGTCAAATCATCAGGTCTGTTTTTGTGACTTCTATTATTTTCTGTTTTAGAAAGCCTTTTTCCAGCTGGATGAAATATCCTGTTATGTATCTCATATATATTTATTCTCATTTTTTGTCTAGATATTTTTTTCTGTTCAGTATCATGGAAAGAATAAAATATATTTTTTCTAATAGCTTACTAATTTTATAGAATCATTAATTGAATAATTATGATTTTTTCCTCTTTATTTTTCAGTTATTTATTATTTGCTTATTTATTTATTTTATAATTAAAGTATGAATTTATTTTGGTACAAAAACTTTTTGAAATTAATACATAGTTTTCCCATTACATGTATTTCCATGAGTTTTTTTCCGAAACATTTTTTCTAATGAATAAATAGACATTCATTCCCTAATCATCGTAACAGTATAAAATGTGATTTACCATCCAGAATATACTGCATAGTGGCTTAATTATGCATTATACATATAACCCCTATTTCTTTCTTTCTTTCTTTTTTTTTTTTTTTTAGATAGGTTTTTACTATAGGGCATGTCTGTTCACCACGGAGACAGAGAGAGAAAGAGAGACAGAAAACGAGAAATCACCCTCCAGGGGGAGATGGCCATGCCACAATCCCTTCTCCTCCATTTTCCTCTTGGGATCTTGGTCATGCACGCACACACACCCAGCATGAGTTTAAGCCACTGGGTTCAGGACTCAGTCGACTACATGGGAGTCCAGCAACATAGCCATTGCACTAACTGCTGGTCCCATATAACCCCTATTTCTGACCCTCTGCCCTTTCCCACCCTCCTCTGACACTATCTCTGGTGTCTATAGTTGTCTTTTATTCCTTTTTCCCCTACATTTTATTGATCACACAATTTCTTACATTATCTAACCACTTTCAATAGCAAGTTCAGCTGGTAATTTAAAGACAGGACAAAAATTCTTAAAACCGGAAAACAAAGTCTAGAAAGAAAATCAGCAATGTTTTAGTCAAAAGTCATAAAACGCTATTTTACCAGTTCAGTCTCATGCACTTTATCTTTTTCTGTTGTGGTTTGATCTTCCCGATTAAATTCTGGGATATAATATTCTACTCCAGATGTGTCCCTATGATTAAGTTGGCTGTTTCCTTAATTTTTGAACTCTAATTTCTTCAGCCACCCCTAGCACGGAGATCTTCTAACACAAACCCAGAGCCTTCCCATGTAGATCAACCTTGCACAGCCATGCCATCATCTGGCCCCCATTATTTTATTTTATCTATAATATTAATAAAATGAACCATAATGGCAGTTTCTTGCATCATGAATTAAAGAACAATTGTCTCTCTTTTCCCTTGAGAACTCGGATTCAGTATAAGGAACATGACTCAGTTTCTGGTTTTAACGTTAATGCAGGCCAAGCTTAGGGGTACAGACAGTAGTGTACAGATCTGTAGTGCTAGCAAACACACAGCACCTAGTAAAATCAAGTTTGGTTCTGAGTTGACTTGAACCATGCTGGAGGTGTGTGGTCCCAAGATCCTGAGTGACTGGAGGCCCAGAGAAGGGGGCTATGATGTTACGAGAACTTATTGTTCCGCACTCTCTCTCTCCTTTGTGTGTGCACATATCCTTGAACTCTTTTATGAAGGAAATAGAATAACTAAACTTGAAAAAAAAATTTTTTTTTCAAAAAGGAACTGTATATAGGCAATCTTGTAGATGTGATTAAACATGTGTGATGTTGACAGATTTTTAGGACCTCAAATACCAGGTCAGGTGGTGATGTTAGGATGCTGAGGCATGGGTTTTAATGAGAATGTTATGTGTGATGGTTAATATTTTAGCCTAAGAGTGAGCCAACTATTAAGAATGTCACTGGGGGGGAGGGGGAACCAGTGAATAGAGGAATGGTTATGTTGTTGAACTCCCATGTAAGTTGACTGTAGTTCAAGTCCTGGACCTGAGGCTTAAAACTCACACTGGGCACATTGTGTGTATGCCCAAAATCCCAAGAGGAGAATGGAGGAGAAGAGACTATGGTGTGGTCATCTCCCCTGGGGGGAGTGATTTCTTGCTTTCTGTCTCCCTGTATATGTCTCTCTGGTAAGCACACACACCCTATAGCAAAAATATCTCTAAAAATAAAAGAATGCCATTGGGTATACCAATCCCTCTACCACCATCACTCAGGCATTTGGGCAGATCATTGTTTGTGTTGGTTTATGTGGAGCTGAGGATTTGTAAATCTCCCTCAGCCCAAATTGCTTTTGAGTCAAGAGTCTACTCTCTGATGTGGTTGTCCATTAATTAATTACCAAAGGTCATTGGGTTGCTTAGGACATTTTCTTTCTTTACTTTTCTTTTTCTAGATTTTTGCTGTAGGGTGTAAGCACTCGTTGGAGAGAGACTGAGAAAGGCGGAGCGAGAAAATAAGGAATCACCCCTCAGGGGGATGGTCATGCCACGATCTTTCTCCCTCCATTCTCTTAGGATTTTGGGCATGTATGCACCCAACCCAGAGTGTTTTTCAAGTTGTTGAGTCTGGACTCAAAGTATGGAGTTGACCATGTACAATATGGTGCTCTAACCACCATGCCACCTGCTGGCCCCTGCTTAGGACATTTTCATAGTCTTTTTTTCCTTTTCTTTAATGGCCAGAGGGTGTGTGCAGTTGTCAGAGACAGACAGAGAGATGAAAAGAAGGGGAAAGGGAGAGAGCACCTCTCAATAGGACATGGTCATGCTAATCCTTTCTCCTCCACCCTATTGGGATTTCGAGCACCCACACACACATGCCCGGTGTGCTTTTTAAGTTGCCAAGGCTGGGATTTGAATCACTTGCTCAGCCATGTGAAATCTAGCTTCCTTAACAATCAGACCATGGAGCTGACCCAACATCTCATATGTGTTGAAATAGAAAATCATAGAATAGACCAGGAATCTTCAAACAACAGGGCACTTAAAGTTCTGAGAATATATGGAGACCTCCATCGGCTGGGGACTCTATATCCTCCTCCCCACCCCAGGCATCTTTGAGCCATCTCTTACCATGAAACACTTTCTCTAGTTCTCCCTTTAGGGTTCCCATGGAAGCCTTAGAGGAAGTCACAGTCCAGTGAGACTCGAGGGCCATGTGTGAAGTAACAGAGAAGCTGAGGCGGTGTCTCCCTGTAACATTCTCTGCTTTGATGAAGGATTGCAGTCTCCTTGATTCTCTGATATGGATAGGTACTGTCCTCTCAGCAGCTGGCTGCCCCTAACTGTGTACATTAATGCCCCTTATCATGTGACAAACCAGAGCCCACACTCCAATATCCTGGCTTAGCTCTGAATCCAGTGTGATGACCAGATCACTGAATATCTGGGCAGGCTTGACCTGTAGTTCCTTCTTGATGCAGGTCTTGGGCTTACCTGGAGTGGCCACCAAAAAAAGCCTGGAGAAGTCTGGTGGGTAGGAATGGAGGGGTCTCCCAATGGATGCTGTGTCCTGGCTCTGCCTGATTGCTCCGTGGATTCCCCCATCTGAAAGATGAGCCTGCCTCACTTCTAGGCCAATAGGCACCGAGGGTGTGGAAGGGAATGGAGGCTGAGGTGTGAGGGAGGGAGCTCCCTCTTCTGAGTGCCTTCTGGGTGCCAGGCAGTCTGAATTTCTATCTCATTTCATCCTCCTGGCCACCTTTGGAGGATGGATTATTAGCACCCCAACTTTACAGAGAACAAACAGTGGCAGGAGATCCAGGCCCACACTTCCCTGAGCTGAAAATTGCAGGACTCAGGTTTGAACCCAGGTCTGTCAGCATCTGTGGTCACATTCTGTGGTCCACTCTCTACAGGATGGTGTACCAGACAGAGAAGGTGGCAAGACCAGCAGCAAGGGAAGAGCCAGTCATCAGAAAGGCCCATCCTCAGTGAGGTTCTGGTTGTGGGAACTCTTCCTACCCTTATTTCAGGCCTGGATCAAGTTCAGAAGAGGCCAGGAGAAGAGGGTGCAGGGTAGGGTAGAATGGGAGCATTCCTTAGGGCTAGAAGTGTTCAGGCCACAGAGTAACAGAGTAAGATTGCCACTGCAGTCTCCTTGGGTGTGGGATAGCGTTCTGCTCTTGTTAACAGGGTTTATTCAAGACTTGATTTTACTAGACTTAAGAGCTAACAACCAGAAAGGGAAATTTCTTTTGTTGTTGTCTTTATTTTTCGGCTACAAAGCATGTGTACTCACGAGAGAGAGAGAGAAAGAGAGAGAGAGAGAGAGAGAGAGAGAGAGGAACCCCCCTCCCTCCAGGGGATGGCCATGCCACATTCCCTTCTCCTCTAGTATCCTCTGGGGATTTGGGACCCCCCACACACACACACACACACACACACACACACACACACACACACATGCCTGGCATGATCCTCAAGCTGCCGGGTCCAGGACTCAAACTGCACAGCTAGCCATGTGGGATTCAGCACCCCAACATCCACACCATCTGCTGGCCCAATTTCTTTTCTTAATTTACAGAAGATGTGTGTGTGTGTTCAGAGAGACGCAGAGACAGAAGGGGAGAAAGCACCTCCTAGTTGGGTTATGGTGTCCCTGGAATGCCTTCTCCATTTCTCCATCTTGTTGGGATTTTGAATAGGCAAAGACACAAACCCAGTGTGTGAGTTTTCAAGCTTCCATGGCCAGACTTTGAACTGTGGTGGACCCTGTGACCACTAGGCTATGGGGCCAGCCCATAAGAGCAATTTTAAAATGAAGCCATTAGCAAAGGATGCTCATAGGGCGCATGTACTGCAGCCCTGGGTTCAGCCTCTCCCTCTGTCGAGGGAGAAGGGTGACTAGAAGGTGCTGAGGTCTCATTCCAGACCAGGGCGCAGGGTCTCCTCCCAGGAGGCCCAGTGTTGTCAGTGCGTTTTCTGGACAGACTTGCGTTCGGTCACCACTAGGGGGAGAGCGTCCCTCAGGCTTCCTGGTGCTCCTGGGAGGCCCAGAGGCAGTTATAACCATTGCTCTGGAAAGTACTTTGAATTTTGACACTTTATAAAAGAATTTCAACTCAACTTCTAGGAATTGTTCAATTAATTTGCTAAAAAGCTCAAATTTTTCTTCACTTTTGTCTATTTTAATATAGTTCACTTAAAATCTTAAAAACTTTGTAGTTAACTGGACTTCCGAAATGCTGTCTTCTATTTTTGACTTGGGAGGTCTCCAGGAGAACTGCTTTTCTGACATTTGCTTCATTCCAGTTTTCCATGAACTTTTTGAAGTCCCCTTGTACTCCCAAGGATGCTTGATAATGGATCGATTACCTTGCCGACAGTCTACAAGGGCTTTCTTCACATCTGTTACCTCACTGAATCCTTCCTACTCCTGTCAGAATAGGTTTTTGCTGGGTTTTGTTTTGTTTTGTTTTGTTTTTGCCAGAGGGTCCATGTGCTCACCAGAGAGACAGAGAGAGGGCGTTGGAGAAAGCACACCCTTGTGAGGTGTGGTCACACTGCCATCCTTTCTCCATTTCTCCATCCCATCAGAACTTTAGTGCACATATGACTGGTGTGTTTATAAAGCTGCCAAGGCCAGGATTTGAACTTCGATTAGTCATGTGTGATTTAGCTCCCAATGCACAGTACTTAACCACTGCAATATAGGGCCAGCCACAATCTTTCTTTCTTTCTCTCTCTCTTGCTCTCTCTCTTTCTCTCTCTCTCTCTCTCTCTCTCTCTCTCTCTCTCTCTCTCTCTCTCTCTCTCTCTCTCTCTCTCTCTCTCTCTCTCTCTCTCTCTCTCTCTCTCTCTCTCTCTCTCTCTCTCTCTCTCTCTCTCTCTCTCTCTCTCTCTCTCTCTCTCTCTCTCTCTCTCTCTCTCTCTCTCTCTCTCTCTCTCTCTCTCTCTCTCTTTCTCTTTCTTTCTTTCTTTCTTCTTTAGCTTCTGGGGGAATTGTGTGTACCTGCCAGAGAGAAGCAGAAAGAGAGAGAGAGAAATCGCCCCTCAAGGGGAATGGCCATGCCACAATCCTCTTTCTTTCACTCTCCTCTTAGGATTTCGGGCGTGCACACACTGGTGGTTGGTCCCAGGACTTGAACCGCACACTTGGCTATGTGGGATCCAGCTGCCCCAATCTCTGTACCACCTTCTGGCCCTGGTGTCTGTTTCTTAGAGGAAACAGGCTGAGTTATTAACTGGGTTGGTTCCCACCTGCGTCCCAACACACACAATATCCAAGCAGAGGTTGGGATTAGGAAGGAACTTGACTGTATGTGTCCTTGAATATGACCGGTCTGGCTTTCCCTATCCTGCATTTCAGTCTTTCACAGTCAGGGACAAAGAAGGCCACCCTGTTCAGGTAGCTGTGTTGGCTGACAAGGTTATGGGCTGTGCTGGAAGATCCCAGCCTTTAGATGGAAACTTCCAGAGCTGCATCGCCCCCAACGCAGCACTCTTGAGTCCAATGAAGGCTGGCACTGCTGAAAGGAGTATCAGATGCTTTGGGCCAGACTGACTTGTCCTGAGGCTTGCCCTCCGCCATGAACCAAGGACAGCTTCAACCGTGGAGCCTGGACATGCAAATGCCAGGCCCGGAATCCGCACTGTGTGAATGTGTGGAAATAGTGGCTTTCACAAGGAACATTTCTCTAACTGCAAAGGAAATTAGGCAAGCAGTTTATTTAGGAGAAGCAGAAGCAAGAGGAAAGTGATTTGCCTTTTTTCCTCTTTTTCTCCTGAGAGGAGGATGATCCTGCAAGAAGACCAGCAGGGCGTAGCATGCCCTTCCCTATTTGCTGGCAATCCCACCCTCGCTCCACTCCCAGTTTCTGTTTTGCAGGTTGCAGTTCTGTTTGGCAGGGGAGGACTGGAGGTCACAGGGCCCCAGAAGGGCTCAGCCTCTCAGGGAGCCTGGGCGAAGAGCCCAGGGGCTCCTGGCATTGAGGGAAAAGGCCAGAAAGTCGGCCAACACCTTGAAGGGACCCACGTGCCTGCTTTATGAGAAGCAAATGCCATTTCCCTCTCAGGCAGGGCGAAGGGCCTGGGGGGCAAAAGGGGAAGTGGAAGTGGCTGCAGATTTGGCATCGAAGGCAGCCTCTGGGATTCAGAAGCCCAGAGCAGGCCTCCTTGGGAAATGGTTTATGTGGGGAGGAAATTAATGTCTGCTGAGCACCCTCCAGGACCCAGGAACTGGGGAGCCTGGGACACAAGGTGGGGAGGCACCAGAGTGCTGTCCTCGGTCCCCAGCAGAGCTTTCTGTGACAATGGAAATGTCCCATATCTGCCTTGTCTGATATGGTAAGCACAGCCACTCATGGTTTCTAGAACACTGGGGTGTCCTCATTGCAGTGGAGGGGTTCCATTTTCTCTCCTATTTAGTCAAATTAGTGTCTTTGCCCTTTTTTTCTTTTTTTGAGCAAGATTTTTGCTATAGGGTGCCAGAGACACAGAGAGAGACAGAAAGTAAGAAATCACCCCTTAGGGGGGATGGCCACACTGCAATCCCTTCTCCTCCATTCTCCTCTTGGGATTTTGGACATAATGTGCCCAGCATGAGTTTTAAGCTGCCGGGTCCAGGACTTGAACTGTGATCAACTCTGTGGGAGTCCAGCAACATAACCATTATTGCATCTACTGGTGCCTTATTTGTCCTTTTAAAGACAGGGTCTTTATACTAAGGTTGGGCCCACAATTTTGTGTATATAAAGAAAGCAAGGCTGCTCAAGAAAGTTCTTTTTGAATTTTTGCACCTCACTTCACCCAGTAAGGTAAAGAGAGACAGAAAGTAAGAAATCACCCCTTAGGGGGGATGGCCACACTGCAATCCCTTCTCCTCCATTCTCCTCTTGGGATTTTGGACATAATGTGCCCAGCATGAGTTTTAAGCTGCCGGGTCCAGGACTTGAACTGTGATCAACTCTGTGGGAGTCCAGCAACATAACCATTATTGCATCTACTGGTGCCTTATTTGTCCTTTTAAAGACAGGGTCTTTATACTAAGGTTGGGCCCACAATTTTGTGTATATAAAGAAAGCAAGGCTGCTCAAGAAAGTTCTTTTTGAATTTTTGCACCTCACTTCACCCAGTAAGGTAAACTGTTCGCACCTTGTGTGGTGGATATTTGATACTTGGCTAAGAATTTGATAATAAGTATGGTTTGGCTGGCTAAACCTTTTGGTTAATAGAAGTTGTTGTTTTAATTGCCAGGGGGCATGTTCAAGAGAGAGAGAGAGAGAGAGCACAATCTCTAGTGGCCTAATGGGGTTTGGTCACACCTCAATCCATTCTCCTCCATTTCTTCATCTGTTGAGATTTCAGGCACACACGCATGCATACCCGACATGTTTCAGTCACTAGGAATGGGATTTGAACTACATGGTCAGCCATGTGGGATTGGGCTTCCTTAATCTGGCTATGGGGCTAGTCTCAAATGATGATTTTTTTCCCTCTTCAGTCAAGTCTCTAAACATTTTACAGCTAGTCTAATCCTGTTCACTAAGGCCTGAACTAGAAAACATAAAGAAATGATATGCTGGTATTTTTCATGTCATCCCAGACACTGAGGCCCTAAATCTGTTCTGAGGTCTTGCATTTGGATGCCAAGTAGAGATGCAGATTGAGGAAGCTGACAATCCTGCCTCTTTGTCACCTGCTAGTGGAAGAATGAGCCCCCCAATTTCAGCTCTGAAATGTCCTGGCCACATCACTGTCAGCAGCAGACGTATGTACCCCTTAGCCAGTTCTATGCATGGGGAGCAGCTGGCTCCCATGATGTCCCTTCTGTCAGCAGAAGTGCCAACCTGAACAGAGGGGGTGATTGCAGGGCCACCTAGTCAACCCTGGAATGGGCGACATTAGCCATGTCACCAGGGAGCTGAGAATGTGTGTTCATTCTTGCTGTAGGGCCTGGCAATGCAGGAAGGGACATCATGCTAGGGACATTAATGATCCCAGGACAGACATCAGACATCCAGGACCATAGCCAGGACAGGAAGAGGCAGGCCAGGCCAGGTGTTGCTTATCCTGATCTGTGGCATTTTCTTTAGGAACTCATACCATAAAGTATTTCCTCCTATGGTGATATACATCTTGATAATAGCAAAAAAAAAAAAAATGGCAGCGCATTTTTGGAGTTATGTACAATCATGAAAAACTGGATTCGACTAGCATATTTCATTTTTCTTGGGGCTTCCAAGTACTAAGGTACATTGTGAATCTCCAAGAGGGAATGAGAGTGTGTGGCTTTTTTTCTGAAGTGTTTTACCCCACTCTCTCTCTCTCTCCTTTTTTTTTTTTTTTTTTTTTTTTTTTGTACTGTGCATAATGGGATGTAGGAAATGTAGTTGGAGGGTGACTCCTTGTGACCTTGAAAAAGGCCCCCTGCTTCCCTGGCCTTAGTTTCACTACCTGAAACTGGGGATCACACCCATCTCCACCCTTCCTCCAGAGGCCACTCTAGACCAACCCTACAGCCTGGCCTTCCTTAGCACAATATTCCATGTCTGAGTCTTTGGATCAATTCCTGCTATCCCCCTACCTAAAACTTTCTTGCCACCTTTCTTGACACAACTCCTGTCCTTGAGTCCATCCTTACTGACTTACTGCCTGTGAGGTCTTTGCATTTCTGAGAGAGAGTATTAAAGTCGCCAGCTATATAGTGGGTTCATCTCTTTTTACTTACAGTTCTATTAATTTTTTCTTTGTGTATATTTTAAAGAATTATTTTATTGAGGACCAGCAGTTAGTGTAATGGCTATGTCGCTGAAATCTCATGTAGTTGACCGTGGTTTGAGTCCCGGACCTGGTGGCTTAAACTCACGCTGGGCATGTGTGCGTGCGTGCCCAACATCCCGAGAGGAGAATGGAGGAGAAGGAATTGCGGTGTGGCCTTCCCCCCTAGGGGGGTGATTTCTTGCTTTCTATCTCTCTGTCTCTTTCTGTCTTTCTGGTGAACATACCCGCCCTATAGCAAAAAAAACCCTCAAAAAAAAAAAAAAAAAACAACAGAAGAAAAAGAATTATTTTATTTAATTTTAAAATTTATTATTATTATTTTTAATTTGACCAGAGAGACAAAGAGTGAGAGAAGGAAAGTGAGACTCAAGCTACCAGGTCCAGGACTTGAACCATGGTCAGCCATGTGAGAGTCCAACACCTTAACCACT
>NW_006198962.1:1127643-1128321 GCF_000334495.1 Tupaia belangeri chinensis
ACAACTGGGGATCACCCCCATCTCCACCCTTCCTCCAGAGGCCACTCTAGACCAACCCTACAGCCTGGCCTTCCTTAGCACAATATTCCATGTCTGAGTCTTTGGATCAATTCCTGCTGTCCCCCTACCTGAAACTTTCTTGCCACCTTTCTTGACACAACTCCTGTCCTTGAGTCCATCCTTACTGACTTACTGCCTGTGAGGTCTTTGCATTTCTGAGAGAGAGTATTAAAGTCGCCAGCTATATAGTGGGTTCATCTCTTTTTACTTACAGTTCTATTAATTTTTTCTTTGTGTATATTTTAAAGAATTATTTTATTGAGGACCAGCAGTTAGTGTAATGGCTATGTCGCTGAAATCTCATGTAGTTGACCGTGGTTTGAGTCCCGGACCTGGTGGCTTAAACTCACGCTGGGCATGTGTGCGTGCGTGCCCAACATCCCGAGAGGAGAATGGAGGAGAAGGAATTGCGGTGTGGCCTTCCCCCCTAGGGGGGTGATTTCTTGCTTTCTATCTCTCTGTCTCTTTCTGTCTTTCTGGTGAGCATACACGCCCTATAGCAAAAAACTCAAAAAAATAAACAAAACAAAAAAAAACAAAACTCTGGGCCAGCAGGTGGCATGGTGACCTCTCTCTCTCTTTCCAAAGTGAGCACACTTACTCTATAGCAAATTAAAA
>NW_006198962.1:1128450-1134805 GCF_000334495.1 Tupaia belangeri chinensis
ATGTGAGAGTCCAACACCTTAACCACTATGCCACCTGCCAGTCCCTTGCCTTGTGTATTTTGCTGCTCTGTTGTTAGGTGCATATGTGTTAACAATTGTTATGTCTTCTTGGAGAACTGACTTTGTATCATTACATAATGTTCTTCTTTATACCTGATAGTTTGGTAACTGAAGTTTGCCCCACCTGAAATTAATATAGCTACTGCTACTTTCTTTTAATAATGTTATGTATTACTTTCTCCATTCCTTTATTTATTTTTTATTTTTTAAAAAGAATTATTTATTTACTTTTATTCATTCATTGTATTTTAATTTGATCAGAGAGATACACAGAGAGAGAGAGAAAGAGGGAAAGTGAGAAAGCAAGCCACCAGGTCCAGGACTCAAACCATGGTCAGCCATGTGGGAATGTCCAGCACCTCAACCACCATGCCACCTGCTGGCCCCTATTCCTTTACTTTAAATCTATATTTGTTTGAGAGAGACAGAGAAAGACAGAGAGGGTGAGAAATTACCCACAAAGGGAGGGATGGTCACACTACAATCCCTTCTCCATTCTCTTCTTGAGGTTTTGGACATGCACAAATGCACACCTCGTGTGATTTTCAAGCTGCCAGATTCAGGGCTCAAAACACAGTTGGCCATGTGGGAGTACAGTGCCTTAACCACCCTACTGGTCTTGTGCCTTCATATTTAAAGTGGAGATTTTGTAGACAACTTGGGGTGTCTTGTTTTTAGACCCACTCTGACCATTTGTTTTTTAATTAATATCTTTAGATTATTGACCCTTACATTGGTATAGTCAGATTAATACAAGCTACACTCATAACTTTTTTTATTGTATTTGTTGCTCTTTTTCTTTGTCTCATTTTCTTTCTTTCATTTTGACTTCCATTCTTTCTGTGTTCTCTGGTTCTATTATTTCAATTTTTTATTTTATTTATAATTTCTTATTTACAGTTAGTTATTGTACAGCTTTGTGGTATGCAATATAGTTTTTCAAAGCATGCATGCAGTGTGTGATCATCTCAAGGATATTACCATATACATTGTTCTCAACAAAGAACTTTACATTTTCGTGTTCTCTGGTTTTAATAGAATATTTTGTATGATTCCAATTGCCTCCCCTACTACCTTTAGTTTTCTGAGATTCACCTGAGATGTTTTGATCCTGAGGATCCTGCTTGCACTCCAGGTTCCATATTAGGTGGCACAGAGCTTGGCTCCAACACACTCACCTGCCATTTTTGCCCACCATCTTACCTATGGCTCCTCCAGCATACTGACCTGGTGTCTTTCCATCTCTGTCCCTGGCCCTAGGTTCTAGACTGGCAAGTGCAGGTTTGATCAGTACTGGTGAGACAGAACCAACTCACATGTATAGAATAACACTCGAATGGGTGTTATATAAACACATGTTGATAGGAGTAAAAATATATTTAGGTTGGAAAATAAAAAGCCCTCAGAGAACTTTGTGACTGCTCTCCATGACACTAACTACTGTGCTAGCTGAGGTTTCCTCTCTTCATGGGGGCCTGCTCCTGCCTCACCTCCATTTCAGCAGCTTCACCCAGTCTTCTGGTGAGCCCCCCAATGAAGGCATGAATCCCAGGACAAGGAGAAAACACACCTGGAGAGCTTTGGGACCCTGAAGAATACAGGGCCAATGTCCCATTGCATCCTGTCCCTTTCTCCAGAGATGGACTGATACTGGCCTGAATAAGTAGAAAGATGGAAAGCCATTTCTGAAGGAAAAGCTGTGGGCTGGGGTCTGGATCATCATGGGAAGCAAGAGAAGATCTCAGGGAGCCCAGGGAGCTGGGAAGGGATCCACCACCCCATGGACCATTATTACTGGAGGCTCAGGACAATGTAGCCTCTATCCTCCAGAAACGTGCAGCCTGATAGAGGAGGCTGGCACTTAAGTCAGTGCAGTGAGAGCCCCAGCACGGACTTTCACAAAGGGTATGAGTGCCTTTGGGAAGCCAGGGTGATTTGGGGGTTGAAAGAAGGCTTGGGAGATCAGTTGGGGTCACATCTCAAAAAGGCGGAATGCCCTTCTGGAGAGTGTAGATCTGACCCTGTAGATCGGCCTCCTACACTGCTAAGGTCACTGTGACAGGTCTGTGATGCCCTGCGACTGTGACAAACCTGAGCTCATATGCATGGATTTATTTTATTTCTGCATCAATGGATATAAATGTATGATTGTTTTCCTGAGGGTAGTATAAAAGCAATTTAAATAAGGAATAGTGAGGCCCAAAGAGGCAAGGAGTGGGGTGTGTGCAGAGGGGATCCACGGAGGGTTTTTCGAAGGGTAGTGCCCAGGAGGGAGGAGGGCCCTGAAAGGGGAATTGAATTGAGGGGCCCTGAAACCACATGCCCTTCTTGCTCTGGGACCCGCCTGCCTCTGCCCACAGGAAGCTGGAGGGATAATGACAATGAGGAAGCTGCTACAGGTGCAGGAGGCAGCAGAGCAAGACTGCATCGGGAGAGGGACGGTTAGGAGGTGGAGGGCTTTCTGGGAGCCTGGAATCCCATGTGACCAAGAGGTTTGGGGATGACTGCTGAGGGAAGAAGGACCTCATTCCAGGTGTGCCTGGAAACAGGTTGTGGGTGAGGCCACATGTGAATGTGTGCATTACCCTCATGGAAGCAGGGGTGTGGCTGAACGGAGAAAAAGAGGCGTGGGGCTGACTCACATAGGGAGAGAAGAAACCTTGGACAATTCACACACTCAACGTCACATCTAGCTGGTTTGACAAAACATGGGAAAGAAGAAGTGAAATTTGTTAACTGGACCGAGATCCATGCAGTTGACTTCAGGGGACAGTTTTGGTACCAAATTATCCTTATTATGCAAATTTCCTCTCCGCACGGTAGGTTCCCAGTTGTGTCCAGGGACCATGGTGGTACATCTGCTTCCCGTTGCTCAGATTCATTGTGTCACCAGGGCGCAAGTGCTAGGCCCCAGACCATCACCTCTGCTCCATGGACCTTGGGCTTGCCCCAGAGCTGGATGAAATGCATCCTGCCCAGCAGCTGGAGTCCCCAAAGGAAGTCCACCTGGCTTCTGTCCTGGAACTCGCCAAAAAGGGAGATAAACAAAGGGTTTCCACGTGAGGCTCTTACCTTTTTCCTCAGGAAGATAAGGCCACCAACTTGGTGTTTCTGTAAGTGTCATGCCCCAGCGAGTTTGGGGGGCTGGGGCAGGCAGGGACTTTCCTGGGCTCCCATTTCCACGTAGAGGGACTGCAGCAAAGCCCCTTGCTGACCCCCTGGGAGGAGAGTTGGCTCAGTTGAGTCTAGATGTAGGAGCCAAGCATGCTGCCTCTTGGTCTCTGCTGCCTGACGGGTGTGGGTTTTGGACCCCTCAACCTGGTCTTGCAGGGCAGGGGGCTTGGTCTTTTCTGGGGTTGCCTGAGCTTAAGTGTTGCCTATGGCGAGATGAGTAAGTCTGTCCAATCTGGGGTGAGAGGAAACACACTGAGGTCATGCACTGATGTTCTGTCTTCTACATTTTATGAGTCACAAAGCTATTAATAGTATTTTTCCCCCCACTTTCTGATTCATGTGTGTGTGTATACCCTGCACACTTGCGCATGCATGCATCGAATCCCAACAGGATAGAGATGATATATATACACACACACACACACACACACACACACACATATATATATATAAACATACATATATATATGTAAAGAAAGAGATTATTAATCATTATGCTCCCCACCCCCGAAGGGCTTAGGCTCAAGAAGAGGATCAAGGCTATAGAGACCTCAAGGAGGAGTAGGGCTGGGAACCTCTTAACACAGCTTGGAGGGCGAGTCCTACCCCTGCTAAGTGGGCTGCTTCTATACCTCTGACTCCAGTCTGTGTGGGAGATAAACTATGTATTTAACAACTACCCACCCAAGTGATGCTGAGCTGCATTTAAGAAACAAAGCCCTGGGAGATGGTCAGCAGCATCAGCACCCAGGCAAAGCTGGGGTTGGTGAAGGAGCTTTGGGGCAGCCTGGGGCTCCTGATGGCTTTGCTTGGGACTGGTTAACAGCAGGAGAAACTAATGGGATCTTGGATGAGGTGGTGTTCTCATTCTAAGAGCCAAAGGTTACAGGCCTTTCTGCCTGGTTACAGGTAGTCTGGGGTGATCTGGAAAAGGCTATGGAGGCAGCACCTACGTTTTGCCCCATTCCTTTGACGGTGCCATTGCAGCTGGCTGCTACTGTCGGATCTGGTACTGAGGAAAGGCCTGAGGTCTCCAAAGTATGGCCAAGGCTTTGCTGGAATGCAGAGCTCCTTCCTCGGAGTCCTTTACTGATTGCTCAGTTCCTTGAGGGTCTTTGTGCCTAGCTCTGTGCTAGAACTGAGAGGACCTAACAGAAATACATGACTTTGGAAACCGCCAAAGGGATTTCATTCCTGGAACATCCACGTGCTTTCAGTGAGACTGCAAAGAGGTTCACCTAGGAGTCACAGACACCTCCACGATGTTTTATTTTGATTTTTTTTAAAAAAGTGCCAAATTCACTGGAAATGGGATCAGGAAGCTCGGTTTTCTAGCCCCCCTCCCCCCATCCTGATCTTCAGCTCCCAATTTCCAGATTCTCATCATTTGAAATGCAACTCACCTTTTTTTATTTTGAAGGAAAGTACAGCTTTATTGCAAAGTACAAAGCAAGGAGAGCAGATAGCTCATGCTGAAAAGACCCAGTCTCCCTGAGGTGTTCCCCACATACGTTTTAAGGGCAAAATTAGGGGTAGAAGTCCCAGCACATGATCAGTTCAATGAGTGGTTCAAGAGGGTGTGCAGCTCACCCTTTAACTGCGTAGCCCTCCTCAGGAGCTGAGTGAGCAGCAGACCGGAAGGTAAATGAATGCTACAGGTTTACAAGCACCAAAAGACAAGGCTGAGAATAATTCTCATGACTATTAAAATGAGAGGTAATAAAGAGCTGGACTTGCAGCATAGTGGTTGAGGGAGTTGGAGCCTACATGGCTGACTGTGGATTGAATCCCAGTCCTGGCAGCTTTAAAAACCCACTGGGCACCCGTGTATGTGTGCCCCAAATCCCAAAGGATAGAGAAGTGGTTGAGACTGGCGTGAAGACACCCCACTGGAGGCGCTTTCTCATTTTCTCTGTCTCTGTCCAGCAAGCACATGTACTCTCTGGCAATAAAAACCAAGAAATGAAGTCTGTCATCCTTCTCAGGGCTCTTAAATGAGTTTGGGAAGCTCCTTCCTGCAGCCATGGTATCCCTGGTTTCTAGGATGAGGGAGTGCAGGCAACTCCCTTCACACAATGCCTCCAACGAGTATTTATTACGCATCCTAAAAAACCTGAGCTGGTAGGCTATATTGCAGTTACAAATATTTACAAGTTCCTAACTCTCTCAAGCCTCCACGCTCATAAACTACATTTTTCCCTTAATTTGAGCCCAGTTTTTTTTTTTTTCATTTTTTAAGTTTTTGCCATAGAGCATGTGTGTTTGCCAGATAGAGATGGAGGGAACGTGAGAAATCACCCTTCACGAGGATGGCTACGCCGCAATACCTTCTCTTCCATTTTCCTCCTGGGATTTTGGGCATGCATGCACATGTGCCTGGCATGGTTTTCAAGCCACCAGGTCCAGGACTTGAACCAGATGTTATCATCATATGTGTGTGTATACATAAACGATACTCTTTCAGGAGGCAAAGCTAAGGAGGTGGAAACTTCTAAGGATGATGCCTTGGCAAAAGAGATGTTTAAGTTCCCTCTGTTGGACGTATGCTACTAAGGCACTATACTCTGCAGACTGGGTCCGCATGGGAGGCCCAGATTATTCTGGTGTAACCTAAGGCTGGACATGGTGGCAAGTACCTGGAATCCCAGCAAGTTGGAGAGACTGAGGCAGGAAAAGTGCAAGCTTGAGGCCAGTCTGGGTAACGAGCCCTGTCTCAAAGAGCCACACGATGGTCTGTGACTGTAGTCCCATTTGGAAGGCCGAGTTAGAAAGATCGCAGCATGGCGAGATCTTATCGTTTTGAAAAAGGGGGTGAGGACAACGGGTGACATGGTGTCTAAGGTGCTAGATTCCACATGGATGACTATGTGGTTCAAGTCCCAGGGATACACCAGGGGCATGTGTGTAGGAGTCCAGGAGCCCAAGAGGAGAATGGGGGACCAGCAGTTAGCATAATGGCTGTATCACTGGACTCCCATGTAGTTGACCGCGGTTTGTGTCCCGGACCTGGTGGCTTAAAACTCATGCTGGGCGTGTGTGCGTGCGTGCCCAAGATCCCGAGAGGAGAATGGAGGAGAAAGGATTGCGGCATGGCCATCCCCCCCCCCTGGGGGGGGATTTC
>NW_006198962.1:1134883-1136499 GCF_000334495.1 Tupaia belangeri chinensis
CAAAAACCCCCCCCCCCCCAAAAAAAAAGAGAATGGAAGAGAGGGGATTGCAGCATGGCCATCCCTGCTGGGGGGTGATTTCTCACTTTTTCCACCAAGTCCACATGTCCTATGGGGGAACTGTTAGATATTTTGGGGAACTGTTGCCACGCCCTGAAGTGAAGCCCAATGTTTAATTCATTTGAGTTTCATCATGCCCCATAAACTCAGTCACCTTAACTTATTCATTACTTCTGCCTCGGATGGTGGCTGGCTTTTGGTCTAAAGGGACTGAGGATTTCTGAGCAGAGATTATGATGAGCCTAATGGTAATGGCCCTACTCTGGTGTATTGTGCAGTTTTGCAGCGAAACCACTGTGAGGTGCGGTCACTGTGGTCTCTCTGTCCTCTGTGCTTCACTGTCATGTCCCCATGCCACTCACGACATCACCATGGTGTGCTGTGGACAGTTGAAATGTATTTGTTGTCCTGGCCTCCTCCCTCAAATTCACACGTGGAGATCAGACACTGTGACTGAGTATTCCCAAACCCAGCAGCATAGTTATGGATAAGAAGGGACCTGTCTGTGGAGCTGAACCACTCTGCTGGAAGGAAACATGGTCCTATCTCCAGCATCACATATGTGTTCCCAGCTCACACTGCAACTGTCTAAAGGAAGGCCCATCTCTTCTTCCTCACTGGCTGGGACCTACCTGTGTGAGTGAGCATCAGTCTACAGCACACTCCTACTGCATTGGACTTCATGGGATAGGTAAGACAGAGTATTCATTGCATTTATTTGTTCTATCTCTACAGAAGAAACATTTCAAAATGTGTACAAAAGGATACTCTATTTGTTCAGTGATACATCCCTTGTTCACAGCTAAACAGAAATAACTTAACATCATCACAGAGGCAGGTTGGAAATACGACTGCATTTTCTCATTTACAATCCTGTGCATGTATTTGCCAGAAGGGCAGTTGAAGATCTAAAGCTGTATTGGATACAAACAGGTTCAACTTTAACAATCTCCACACACATTATAAAAAAGTGTATTAGAAAGTATTGGAAATAATATTGCATATTAATATCTGGTTATACATGTTCACAGTGAGTGCTGTCTGCACCAAAAGTATATGTGCTTTTTCTTTTTGATACCTGTACATTGTAAATAAATCTCATTTTGGTTAATTTTAAAGTAAAATACACTGAAATGAACAAGAGTCATCTGGATTTTAAATAGACTTGACTCTTCATAGAACTTAGGAAGTGAAGGACACAGGTATACATTTGTGTCATGATCTGTCTACATAAATCCAATTCATCTTGCTTTTCTTTTGGCAAGAAGATGACACTAGAAAGAATTGCAATGTAGTCAAAACAAAACAAGAAAAAAGCACAGACATAGGAAAAAAACATAAATGGAACCATGTCTTCATAATGGGTAGCTCTCTTTCTCAGTGATGACTGTAACATTTTATTATCTGGTTGATTCTCAGTTTGAAATGGAACATGTGAAGTGACTGGTGCTGGGACATGCCCTTTGGTGATAATGCAATGATTTTTAGTGACTCGTTAGGACAATCACACCCAGTAAGGGACAAATTATAGAGGGAGCCGGGGGGCAAGGGAAAGA
>NW_006198962.1:1136530-1137536 GCF_000334495.1 Tupaia belangeri chinensis
GAGTCTCAACCTCTCCACATCATAGCAAGCTGGGGTGACAGGGTGGTGGTGGTGGTGAGAACTAGTGATTTCTAGCTGTAATTGACAGGTTGACCTGCTACTGGAGTCCCTCCTGTCTCTGGTATTTCTTTAAACACAGTGAGAGTGCATGGAATCTCGGCACACTTCAGTACACACTGGTACTCAAGACACACACACACACACACACACACACACACACACACCATCCTACAACAGAACAAACCACAGAACAAAAAGGGTGAGATATCATGCAAAATCCTACTTTTACCAGCTCAGAGAGCACATTTTGGTACAGAATATGGCCTCCTTCCGAACATAATTTAATGACTTGTTAACATTATATGAAAACTTACTTTAAATACAATCTTTCTGGGAAAGAAAATGGCATTACGATATAAAACCACAACAAAGGTTTGCAAATAGACATTTACATTGGCTATAAAAGGCAGTGACGGGGGTGGGGGGAATGAAGCATTTCGAAAAAGAACACCTTGAAGCCACTATTTACAGTTCTGTTTAAGCGTTCTTTGAATGCCACTAGAAAAATAACTCCCTTCAACCAACTGACTCTTGGATGGATGGAAAAACAACAGGGAAGGGAAATTGGCTAGCAAACTGAAACTCTAAGAAGGCTCTCACCTAGAATATATTCATATGGATAAGGCGTATCTTTCTCTAGTTGCATATTGAAAGGAAGCTGCCCATGGCCCTAGCTCCTCCTGACTTTCACTCAGTGCACTCATGTCTACATTACTCCAAGTCTGTTTATTTCCAGTTGCAAAATGCTACACTGAGCTACAAGGAAAGAAAGCTATGACTCAACAATGATACCTCTGTGAACACTGTCCCTTCAACAAGACCCAAATGCACACAATGAAGCACACTTCTGAAGACTGAAGAGGAGTAATTCATTTACAGAATTTATCAATAGAATGATTCCCAAAGAGCACAAGGCAGGCTTGATCCTGCTGAATGGGACAATTGC
>NW_006198962.1:1137553-1152860 GCF_000334495.1 Tupaia belangeri chinensis
GCTGAATGGGACAATTGCTTCCAATTTTTCAATTTTTTAATCAGTGGAAGGCTTCCCAGATCTCTGATTGGCTTAGTATTCATTTCCATCAACGCTTCTCCACCAGGATTGAGCTCGCCTCCTAGGGGACCTCTGGCAATATCTGGAGACATTTGTGGCTGTCGATTGCTGGGGCTCCTAGTATCTACTGGGCAGTGACCACTGAGCCTACAGAGCACAGGACAGTTTCCCGTAACAAAGGATTATCCAGCTCCAAACGTCAACAGGGCTGAGGTGAACAACCCCTGGTTTAGGTTAAACACTGAGGCTTTTGGGACCAGCAGTTAGTAATGGCTATGTCACTGGACTCCCACGTAGGCGACCGCGGTTCGAGTCCCGGACCCGGTGGCTTAAACTCATGCGGGGCGCATGTGCATGCGTGCCCAAGATCCGGAGAGGAGAATGGAGGAGAAGGGATTGCGGCGTGACCATCCCCCCTGGGGGGTGATTTCTCGCTTTCTGTCTCTATGTCTCTCTCTGTCTGTCTCTGTCTTTCTGGCGAGCGCATGTGCCCTGTAGCAAAAAACCTCTCCAAAAAAGAGAAAGAAAGAAACAAACAAAAACCAAAAAAACCTGCTGAGGCTTTTGTGTACATTTTCTCCTGTCTGTTCATGGGCACCTTGGGACAGTTTTGGTAAAGACAAATATTGAAGGCATTTGAAACTGTAGCGCTTCTCTGCCTACACAGCTGGATGACATGATTACTCTTGAGGGAGAGCCTTCCTGGTCGGGATTCAAAGCTCCAAACATCCGACCTAGACCTTACAGAGGCATGGGCATCTTAGCATGGCTGGGCAGGTTCTCACTTCCAGCATGGCTGCCTCCCTCCCGTGAGAACTGGTGGGCAGTAGTGTCCAGGCATGTGGACTGACTGTGTGCCTGGCCCCTATGGGCCATGAAGGCGGCAGAACCACATATCCTACTCCTGTGTGGGCGCACAGGCTGCCTTGTCTTTTTGGTAGAGCATTTTAGAATGTTTGAGGGTTTAACTTCACACAGGTGAGTTCTGTGAGCTGGCAACAGGGAGAGTAGGTCTCATATATATCACTGATCTGCAAATTAGTGGTCATTCCACAGCATTCTTTCATGGCTTCAAAACAAGAGTAATATACAATGCGGGTAGGGAAAAAAATTGACCAACAGTAAGAAATCTGGACCTGAAGCTACAAATGGAATACAGACTTAATGAAAAATAAAGGCTAGGGTTGGGCTTTTGCAGGAAAACTGACTCTGGTCTTAGGAAGAGACAGCTAGGAAAGGAACAGAAAACCAGAGGGAGGACTGTGGGATTCGGAATACAGCTTTGGTTTCTAAGGAATTTGACGATTGGAGGGTTCGAAAAAAATTAAGGTATAAATTTTGGGACTGGTGTTTAAAATGTAGTGATAGACTTTTGGGGCCATTAAAGGCACGCCATGAAAAAACAAAAGATGAAGGCTTTCCAGGCGTACCCGTGGTAAGTTTATCCACCTGGCAGCAAATCTCAGGGGCTCGGCCTCAGATATCTGGACAACATCTCAGAATCTTGGAAATCTAGGAGGAGTCTAGAAGGTTCTCCAGCCTCTTCTTTCGTCCCCTGCACAGGGCAGCCCAACACACGGACTGTTTTAATTAATTTTCTTGTGGAGAATGCGACTTAATAATTGCCTTAAAACAGTGCAGCCTTGGGCCTTAGATGCACGGACTGGGTACTTTTGGGCAGCCACAGCTCTGGCCGTCTGCTCACTGCAGAGCTGGTTAAGATGACCACAGCTCAGGGGCCTGACCACTGCATCCGGGGACTTGGGAAAGACTGCCACGAACCCGTGCTTAGCACAGGGGCTTTCGCTCCTTCCCAGCCTTTGGCCTGTTTTATAGATTCTATGAAAAATTTGGACTCATTGTTCGGAGAATGGGGTTCTAGGAAGCAACAGGTGGGGGAATGGCAGCTAGCCTCTACAGAAACTCGTATACCCATAAAGCGGCTCTCGGTGCTCCCGAAGCAGCCCTGCCTCGCTCAACAACAACCTTGTTTTCCAAAAGCAATCCCAACCCCAAGCAATAAGCTTAAAAAATTCTAAACACACAGGCTCTGGTCCGCCCGTCCTGCAGATGGGGTGCGTGGGGGCGAGCCAGAGCAGCAGTCCCTGCGCTTCGGGGCGCAGCTGTGGCCGCCGGCTTAGCTCAGGTGGAAGCGGTGCTCGCCCCGCGTGATGTGCGATGAGAACTCGTAGCGGTCCTGGCTGTGGTAGCCGCACATGTTGCACTCGAAAGGATCCCGGAAGCCGTGGCAGCCCATGTGGATGGTGTACATGACGTGGTCGAGGAAGAGCACGCGGCAGTGTTCGCACTTGTACACCTTGATCTGCTCGCCGCTGGTGCTGAGCACGCGGAAGGCGTCCTGCGAGTTCTCGGAGGCGGCGCGCAGCACGTCGTAGGCGCGCTGCTCCTCCTTCAGCGACAGCCCGTTGCGCGCGTGCGGCGCGATGTGGTTGGTCAGGTAGATGAGGCCACCGCGTTGCTCCTCCGTGTTGCTCTCGGTGTCCGTCGAGTCTTGGCAGCTGTTGCTCGGCGAGGCCTCGCGCTCCGAGGACACCGACTTGGCCTTGGAGAGCAGCAGCAGGTTCTCCACGGCGCTGTCCTGGGCCGCGTGGTTGGCGCGCGCCGCGCCCTCCGCAGGGGCCTTGTGCAGCTGGTACATGGGGCTGATGACCGGCACCACCTCTGAGCCGCCCGGGGGCGTCTGCACCAGCGGGCGCAGGGACTCGGCCCCCAGGTAGTTGATGGCGTTGTTGATGGCCTGGTCCATCACGTGGGAAGTCATCATCTCGTTCTCCTTCTCGTAGCTGGCGCTGCCGTCGTAGGGCATGTCTGACAAGCACTTGTCCCCTGTGGGAAGCAGGCGACAGTGAGTGAGGCACAGCTGCGACAGCTTAAATTCACTGAGGTGAGCAGGTCCCTGGTGGCCCAGAGCCCCGCAGATGCACACTGGCTCCTGCATGCCGGGCAGAGGCATCTGTGTGCTGTGAACCCTAGGTGGGCACTGAACATAATTTGGTTGGAGAAATACATAAATGAACAGGAGACCAAAGAGCATGGTGTCCAATTAAACGGCACACACTGACGCCCACTATACCATTCTCATGTCTTTTATTAAGGACAGTACAATGCAATGTTATATTAATTTGAAATGAACATTTTTAAAGATGTATTTTTTTGTTTGTTTTTCTTAAGGTTTATGCTACAGTGGGTGTGTGCTCGCCAGAGAGGGCGACAGTGAGAAGGAAAGTGACAAATCATCCTGCAGGAGGGACAGTCATGCTGCAATCCCTTCTCTTCCATTCTCCTGGAATTTTGGGCACGCACGTGTACCTCCTGAGCCTGAAATCATATTACCAGGTCCAGGACTCAAACTACGGTCAACTCTGTGGGAGTCCAGTGGCTTAACCATCATGCCATCTGCTGGCCCCATAATGATGTACTTTCAATACAGTGCTCTAAGTAATGTGCAGTAGAAGGTTAATTGATAATTAACATGCATACTAAAGATGTAGTCATTATTACTGCAATGCACTGATTCAAAACAGTATGATGTGCTATAATATTAAAGTCATTTTAATCATCTAGAAAAGATTTAATCAGCATATATGGTGATTACGTATTATTTACAATAAAGTTATATTTGTTTTTATAAGTAACACAGAGGAAAATGAACTCTGATTTGTGATGGACTAAAAGGGATGCTCAGACTTAAAATCCTCCCTATTCCCCTCCTCAGTAGTCAGCAGCATTAAAACTGCACTCCACAGCAATATGTGGTAGGTAGGACGTGGGAAAGAAACTAAGGTTGCCACAGGGGAGAATGGTATGTTGTCCATTTAGCCTTAAAAGGATGCTCATGTTAAGGGCCGGTGGGTGGTGTGGTGGTTAAGGGTGCTGGACTCCCACATGGTCAACCGTAGTTCAAGTCCTACACCTGGTGCCTTGCTTTCTTACTCTCTCTCACCCTGTTCCTCTCTGGTCAACTTAAAATAAATAATTCTTTAAAAAATGAAATAATTCTTTAAAAAAAAGATTGTTCATGTTAATGACATACAAAAAATGTTGGACCTTGGCTTCAAGCAACTTCTGATCGATGATATTATTTCAGGTTGTAGGAGCAGATGAGCTACCTCCTTGGTAACAGTTAATTCTGAGACTAGATATGGCTTCTTGCAATTAGCTTTGCAGTAAACATTTCCATTAGAAATACTATGAGTTCCTTTGAAGATACCTTCCTAAGAAGTCCAGCCTGACTCATGGTTTACTTAGCAATCATCAGGTAAAGTAACTGCATTCTTACTGGACTTACGTTCCTTCGGTGGTAACTTCATCAATCAAAGCACATGAGGCCGTGAGTGGGAATGTTGGAATGGTGTGATTTACCACTCGCTCTTTCTGCCCTTCCTTCAACACATCTGGACCAGACTAGAGAGCAAGTAGAACAGTGCCATCCTTGGCAGCACACAGCTGGTCTCCACCTCAGTGCTCAAGAACACGGACAATGCACCCCAGCCTGAGAAATCCTGTGGAGGCTCTGAGAGTGGAGCATTGGATTCTGATCCAGTGGGAGTCGGCCAGGCAAGGGAGCTTTTGTGTGTCCAAGGTGCTGGGGACAGCAAGCGGGAAGGTTCTGAAGGAAGGTGTCAGTCTGGAAATTTCAGATAGTGAATGGGTAGGCACGGCTAGACCAAGCAGAGACTCTGAGTGGAAAGTGGAAGCTACTGAGAGGTTCGAAGGAAGAAGTGCCCTTGGGCAAAGAACAGACTGAAGAGGGGCTAAGTGAGGGGATGGCCAGAGACTCCCACAAGTTGGGGATGATGAATGGTCTGGGGAAAGGATGCCAATGGAGGGTCTTAACACTTCCCACATTGACCCCTGATGTTGAGTCTGCAGCAGATCCACAGTAACAGAGGACCAACTACTTTCAGGTCATTCAGTTACTACAATACTAGTACTTAAAAAATACGTGGCCATTAATATTTGCCCGTATACATGCGCGCCTCATTTCCTGAAGGCTCTTTGATCTTCACTCCTTACTTTGCAATGGGTGTGTGCATGCAATAGCCTGGTTTCCACTTGTTTCCAGGAAAAAAGAGAGAGAGAGAGAGAGAGAGAGAGAGAGAGAGAGAATAAATTAACCCCCTGGGAAGCTGATGGTGGAACCCAAGCTGTGGTGTTTCTCTCCATTAAGGATAAGAAGAAGTGATCGTGCTGCATTCTTGAAAACACACAAGTAATCTTGTTTTTCTTTGTGCTGAGGTGCTACATGTCTTGTTACACTAACTCCAGAACAGAATGAATGGATTCATTCCCATTTAGACCCAGGTCTGTCCCTCTACCAAACCCTGGCAAGGACTGGACTTTGTAGCCAGTTCTGCTCAATGGAGAAGTGTAAAGAAGTGTGGATAGCTCTGCTCAAAGTGGCGCCTTCCACCTGATCATCCTGTTTCTCCCCAGAGTCACAGTTCTGTGGTTCCCAAGCAACCATTAACACCTGTATTTCAAACCATTGACACCTTGCTGTCAATAACAAATAGGTGTGGGAAAAAAGAACATACATTCCAGGCTGCCATGGCATGATAAAACTACTCATAGAATTTCTCCTTCCTAAAACCCAACAACATGAGAAAAATAAAAACCTAAGAAACTCACCAACAGTAATCAAATAAAGGAAAAACCATACCCTAACATACATGGGAAACTGTACCCTAACGTACATAGGGAAAAAAAAGAAATCAAGGACCAATAAAAGAAAATTCTGGCCTAAGATATAGGGCAACATTGACTGCTAATATCACTTTAAAAAACTGCAGGTATGAATCAAAAATGTCCTGGGCATTCTCCCTACTATCCCCATATCCATAGAGAAACAATTCAAATAGATACCTTTTTCATCCTCTACTGGCAAGAACCAGTTCACAGCTTACACCAGAGGAGTGAGCAGAGAGGCTGCTCCCTGTCTGAAAAGCCAGTACCTTCATGGTCTACGCTGCAGCAAAGGGCAGCTCAAAGCCCTGAGCCTCCCCTATAGGGTGGGAAGCCTTCTCCACAGTCCTTCTCCTAGGCATAGTGCTCCTGGTTTGGGGAGCGTTAACCACTCAGTAGGATGGAATAAGAGCAGAGAGGAAGTCTTTTTAACAAAGGCTGTACTTTGCCTCACCTGAACTCCCCCCATCCCATCCTTGGCATCCTTTCAGGATTTAGAAAAGTCGATAGCTCTCACAGGATAAAAAAAAATGTCTCAGATATAGTGGGAAGAATGTCGAAATGTCAATCAAGCTACAGCAGAACTAATAGAATACAGAGAAAAAAAAATGTCATGGTTACTGTGAAAATATTTTCGAGCCACACAAGGGAAGAAAGGAAGTAAAACACAGACCAATAAGTCCATCCTAGGAAAAGAGAAAAAAAAAATCCTTAGTTCAAGGAAGAGAGGAAATGTCTCATAGTAGCTTCATGACATGGAGTCAATTTAAAGAGAACATTCGAGGATGACATGCAGAAAACAGAGAGAGGGGGTAAAAGAGGTCTCAGATCTCAGGAAACAAAATCAGATCTCCAAACATCCTTATTACACATTTATACATAGATTAAAAATAGCAAGTGACAAAACTATTAAAAACTGAATTACTAACAGAGGAAAAAAAACACAAGATAGTAATAGTGGATAAGTATAAAAAAAGATAAAGAGATAAAAATAAATTTAAAGAAGTGTTAACATATATGGAAGACAAATTATCCAACAGGTGAACAACTAGCATCCCTGAAGAGAGATCACAGTAGAAGGAATGGAAGATAGATTTACATAAAAGAATATTTCCCAGGAAACAGAAAAAGCAATCTCCAGATTAAAATGGCAGGAAATTCCCATTCAGAATACAAAACACCAAGACGCACCTCAGTTTAGGATATTTAACTTTAAGGTTAAAGAAAAAGTCCTTCAGGCATTTAGGGAGAAAATGGAAATCCCCTTAAAGAAAACAAAACAAAACAAAACTCAGAGATCAGCAGATGATGTTATGGTTATGTCGCTGGACTCCCATGTAGTTGACTGTGGTTTGAGTCTCAGACCTAGTGGCTTAAACTCACGCCAGGTACATGTGTGTGTGCCTAAGATACCAAGACAAGAATGGAAGAGAAGGGATTACAGCATGGTCATCCCTCCTGGGCAGGGGGGATGTGTCATTTCTCACTTTCTGTCTGTCTCTCTCTGTCTTTCTTGCCAAGTCATGCACCCTATAGCAAAAAACAAACAAACAAACAAAAAAACAAAAAAAAATGCCTCTAAAAAAAAACTCACACCAGGCGTGTGTGCGTGTGTACCCACAATTCCAAGAGAATGGAGGAGAAGGAACTTCAGTCTGGCCATCTTCCCTGGGGGTGATTTCTTGCTTTCTATCTCTCTGGTGAGCACACACACCCAATAGCAAAAATTTCTAAAAAAATCTAAGAAACTCATAGACAGGCCTTTGACAGCTCCACAGCAACACTCGATAAGCTTTGCCATCAGACAACAGGGCCAGGTTTAAAATGCCCTCAGGGTGGAAAGAAAAAGAGTGAGTCTAGACCATACTCTGTCAATATGCTCTTCAAACAAGGGAACCAGCAGTTAGCGTAATGGCTATGTCGCTGGACTCCCACATAGCTGACCGTGGTTCGCGTCCCGGACCCGGTGGCTTAAAACTCACGCCGGGCACGTGTGCGTGTGTGCCCAAGATCCCGAGAGGAGAATGGAGGAGAAGGGATTGTGGCGTGACCATCCCCCCTGGGCGGTGATTTCTCACTTTCTGTCTCTATGTCTCTCTCTGTCTGGCAAGCGCACGCGCCCTATAGTGAAAACCTCTCCAAAAAAACCCCCCAAAAAACAAACAAAAAAATGCTCTTCAAATAGAACCACTGTGGAAATGGCATGCCAGGACCTTTTTAAATTTACTTGCAATCAATTAAGAAATTAATAAAATAAACCAAATAGTAGTAAAAAGATTGTGCCTGATCCTTGCATCTATTTTAACACACAGTAATAAATAAATTACTATGAGAATTATTTTTATTTATTTTTTTCTTCTAGTTTTGCTATAAAGCACATGTGCTTGCCAAAGAGAGATGGTGGGGAGTAAGAAATCACCTCCCAGGGAGATGGCCATACCACAATCCCCTCTTCTCTATTCTCCTCTTGGAATTCTGGGCACATATGCATAAGTGTCTGGTATGTTTTTCAAGGCACCAGGTTCAAGACAAACTGCACAGTTGGCCATGTGGAATCCAGTGCCTTAACCACTGTACCACCTGGCTGGTCTAGAGAATTATTTTTAAATCACACTGTGACTATTATGAAGCTGAGTCATGAAAACATAATAATATAACTATGACCATTAGAAACTGAAATAATGTCCTTATATTTTAAAGCAATGAGCCAATAGATACTGCCTGGACAGGAACAAATGAATTAAAAAGAATGATGCAAATAAAGCTCTTGATTTTTCAAAGTCAGTTAGGTTTTTTTTTGTTGCTTTTTTTTTTTTTTAATTTGGCAGAAGGCACATGCACTTCCTGGAAAGAGACAGGTGGAGGTGGTGGGGGTGAGAAAGCACCCCACATAGGGGGTGGTCATGTGTGATCCCTATCCTCCATTTCTCCCTCCTTTCTGGATTTTGGGCAAGCAGCTACATGTCTTTGAAGTGTTTCTCAAGTTGCCGGGTCTGTAGCCAACCATGCGGGATCCAGCCTCTTTAACCACCATGCCACTGGCTGACCCCAAAGTAAATATTTTTCATCTTAGAGAAGTTTTTAAAAATATAATATCCCTTTCTGTGAGGGAATATTTAAAAATCAGCCAGTCCTCCCAAAACTTTCACTTTTTACACTTTTGATTCTTTTTCATTCTTTTAACATTTAAGACATGTATAATATAGTATGTAATAATATATTATATATATATTTCATATATATATGAAATAATATATTTCATATAATAATATGAAAGTATTTATGTCACATCTACTGTCTCCCTATTTATCAGTCTATATATTCACACACATACAGAAAGCGATCTAGGATAATGTTTGCCTACTTTTGCTCTGGATAACTTCTGGATGCTGGGTTTGTGGTGACTTCATCTTTGCATTAAAATTCCTTATATTAATTGTGTGTCATTTTGATAAGCTAATATTTTTTCTTACAAAAGGAAAGTATACCAAGATAATTATAATGGGCAGCAAGAATATTGGTAATTGTTAGTTTCCTCTTTTTATTTGAAAAATGTCCTCACCATGATCACCAGACTAGAAGCACTGCTATATCCTGTTAGTCCTTCCCTGATTAGACCCACTGATCCCATGGACTTATTTACGTCTGATGATCTGAGAGAGTGAAATCTTTTTTTTTGAGAGAGAGATATTTTGCTATGGGGGTGCATAGGATCGCTGGAGAGACAGAGGGACAGAAAGTGAGAAATCACCCCTTGGGGGAAATGGCCATGCCACAATCCCTTTTTCTCCAGTCTCCTCTCAGGATTTTGGGCATGCACACACACGTGCCCAGCCTAAGTTTCAAGCTGCTGGGTCTGGAACCCAAGCCGTGGTGGGCTATGTGCGAGTCCAGCACCTTATCCACTGTGCCACTTGCTTGCCCCAGAGTGAAATTTTTGATGGCCAAAATGGCAAGGAATGTTGTTAACAAAACAAATACCGATTCATTCCATGTCCAAATTTAATTAAAAAATGTTGACCATAGCTCATATATTAATAAGCAAAAATATACACACACTGAGCAATATTCAGCATGAAAATATGGTCACCTTAGGTTGTTACGGTGCTTTCTAGTGCTGATCCTCAGAATAGCTAGTATTGATCGTCTCTCCCTTTTGATCCTCAGAATGGCTCCAGCAGGGAGGTAGGCCAGCAGACCCATGTCCATTTCATAGATGGCTACACTGAACCCAGGGTAACACTCAAGGACAACAGTCGGTGAGAGCTGGAGCTGCGTCCTGATTGGTCAGTGGGAATCCCACCACATTGCGGGTAGGACAGGCATTTTAGGGTAGGACGAGACAAGGTTTTCTAAATGAACTGCTCATCAACAACTCTTGGAGAAACATCAACAAATACACAGCTGCTTATGAGCTTTTTCCTGTTCCTACTATCCTCACCTGCTGTTCCTAAAAGCTGCTGTTTCTCCTGTGTCCAACCTTTCCCCCATAACTTCTTTTTCATCTTGGCTTTGTTCTATCAGAGCATTTTTGATTATTATTATTACTATTGTTATTATTTTCTTTAACATGGAAACATCTCAAGATAATGTCTGCATTGTGGTCTCACCCAGGTGGCCATGGTCGAGTTTCACAGATGTGTGCATTGGCTTGAAGTCTCCAAAAGCTAAATGGGGCAGTTGATGTTCCTTTACCACAGCACTTGACCTTCTCCAACTCCTAGCCTGGGGGAGGAAGCCATTCCTTACCTCCCCAGGTCAGTGATATTCACAACCATCAGACACACTCTGCTTCATTGCTGCATACCTTCCTGGTCACCCCGTCATCTTTTCTCTGTGATGACCACACCTGGGGACCTCCCAGCATGGGCTGTCTCTGGAGTGGCTCCTGGGCTCTGCGCCAGGTGTTGCCTGCAAGTCCACCCACCCCAACAGCTCACTCTCTGCACAAGACTCCACCCTGCTCACGAAGAGAAGGTTTCCTTCATCCTCACATTTTGTGGGCAGCTCCCTCATACAATCAGTGGTTTTTATTTTTGTTTAACTGAATCCTTCCTTCCCCTGATCCTTCTAACCCCCAATCTATGACAAACCTTTATTTAACAGAGGTCAAGACGAAAGTCTTTTCTAAGTTGTAAGAGGGAACCTGATACCAAGAACTTGGCCTCCCCTTCATCCTTTTGCTTCTTGCTCTCCTTCTGGTACTCCATTAAGCACTGTCCTAGTCTCATACTGTCTTCTGCATACATTTCCTGTTTGCCATCAACACCAGGAAGTCTTTGGAAATTAGTATATCAAAAATAGAGCTCCAGGTTTTTCCAGAGCCCAGTTTTATCCTTCCTGTAAACACTGTACTATTTTACTCAGGTCAGTATGACTCCCTGTTCCTTCATCAACTCATCCTGACCCCTAGGTTCTGCTTTCACTAACCTCTCTGCTCCATACCCTCTTATTTACACATCTGTTGCCATCGTTCCCTTGCTCTCCCTTTTCCAAACAGTTTTTGGCACTTGCTGTCACTCCTATCCAATATGCTGCTCTCATCAAAATATGTCAATGCTTTTTACTATTGAAAGGAGACATCTCTTCCTGGGCATCTGAGGACCATTCATCCTGTGGTTAGAGTTTGCTGGGGCAGCTTCTTGTTTACTGCTTCTTTGTGGGTATCTGGGCTCTGCCAGGAGCACACCCAGCTCTCCTACATGTCCCTGACTCCCCAGCATCCCTGCTCCTCTTCATTTTATATGTCTCCCCACCCCGCATCTTAGTGTGCCTGTGACTCTAGTTGGCTAAAAGGCTGCGGTGGAGATTGTGGTATGACAAAACCCTGTCAGGGGTCTTTCTCTCATTTAATGAATTAATAAATAAACTTTAGGAAAAAAATGAGGCTCTGTTGCTCAGAGTTTAGTCAGGCATGGGGTGGTCCTGCTGGGCAGTGGGCCTATAGGTCCCCAGCTCAGCCAAGTGCATGTTCTTAACCCTGTGCACACTGACATCATAGGCAGACCATACCAAGGGCCCCAGACACTACAAAATCACATCTAAAAGAAACTGGTGAAGGGAGCTTTGTTGCTTTCTAAAGACTTATCAGAAAAAATTCTAAGATATGTAAGAAATGTTCAGCTTCATGAATGTTTGCTTTTCAAAAAAGTGAGATTTATTTTTTTTCCTTTCTTCTGCCCTCAACGAATTACCTCAACTAAAACACCCATATAGTTGGTTTTGAAGAGACAGCAAACATTTAACTCTTACCAAGAAATTTCTGAGGCATAGAGCTCTTACGTTTGGCGACGTTACTTGCTAGTCTGTCCAGCACGAGGGATCTCTCAGATCCGCCTATCTTGCACAGGTCTTCTGCCATGTCACTGTGATTAGTTTCTTCTTTAATGACTAAAGTCAAAGACAGTTAAAGAGGCCAGTTTAGAAATACTTGTTTCAAGGGTTCAGTTGAGTCCACTATTAAATCTGACATCTACAAGTGCCTACAAGACCAGGCCCTCCATAGAGATTATTTCTAATCTTCCCAGCAACCCTGTCAGACAGTGGCTAGCCATAGCAATGCTTGTGATCAGCTACCTACCAGAACTCCATCCTCTGACACTTGATGACCACACGTCATCTCCTAAGACCAAAAGAGCAAGCACCACCACCATCACCAGAGACTGGACTGGGATTAACTATGTCCCTTTGAGGGTGCTTTTGTTTCCTAATTTCAAAATACACTGATTCAGTCAACCCTAATAACAGCTCTCTGTCCGAAAATGATACCAAGGTCTGACCCCACTAATTGACACAAGAAACTGAGATGCAGAGTTGTAGTCCCTAAGGGCCCCCATTGTATCTTGGAGACATTGGCAAGAAATCAAAGCTCCTTACTCCCAAACACACAGCAGACTCCTGAAACTGAACCATACATGTGTGTTGGAGAAAATTCAGAAATCATGGGACATTTTGAAGGATGGGCTATTTCTGGTCAACTCCTACAAGGGGACTTCAAAAAAGTCATGGAAAAATAGTATTAAAGTCAATTTTGATGCAAAATACTTTGCAATACATGGATAGTTTATTTTTTAAAAAATAATATGTATTTCTAAAAGCCTTTTTGAAGACCTCTTGTATTTTCCTATACCATCTTTCTTTCCATAACATGATATGTTTTTGTATTTTGCATAGTTTAATTGATATTTACTTCTAGTTTTTATGGTAGGATTTCTGGAAATAAAGTATTTTATTTCCCTGCCACTTATCCTAATATATAAGGAGCTAAAAGGTAAATCAGTTATCTTCCAAATACCTAATCGATGCTTCCACACTATGTGTACTCTGACATTACATGCTGGTTTCTCACAGGGTCTCTTGTAGGTTATCTATTTCTGTTATTGATTTGTCTGTCATTCTTCAAAGAGTTCCATACATTACAGTTACATTTTTAGTAATGCTAGATATAACTCTTTTTTCAAACCCTGCTCATTCTCTCATTTATTTTTCCAAGTGTACTTTACACGCTACTTATTTGGACTTACAACACAATTTATATTGAAATTATGCCTTGATTTGGGAGGATGAGCAAGGACAGAGTCTGGGATTCTTCCCCTCAATCTTCCATTCTTTCCTGCTTCAGTAAAGTTGGTACTTTTGTCATGATCCCCTGCCAATACCTGTTAGGATGGTTTGTAAGTATTTTATGTCTTCACTGCTATATGAATGCTACCTTGAAAACATATTTAAAATTGGTTATGATTGCTGCTATGTTTTATTTTTTCACACTGCAAATGTGTGTTTCTTACTAAATGAGCAGGCCGAGAGAGCCCATGCTGTGATTTAAATCCGCAAGGCACAATTCCCCTCGACAAACACTTGACCTATCAAGCAATATGCTTCCTCACATCTCCAGCCTTCTTAGCAAAGTTGGGCCCAGCCTGCCAAGGGTTTCAAACCATCTCCAGTGGGGTTTCATTCCCAAACTCTGACCTCCAGAGTCAATCACAGGAATGGACAAATGAGTCCAAAGTTCTCAGGTCATTGGTTACTTTGTCTGCACATGCATTGACTCCAAGGGCTTATGACACCAGTTGTGTGCCTACGGTGCAAGAGAAACTTATCTCTTCTGTAAAGACATTAAGACATTGTAACAGGTTGACTAAAAAGCCTTTAACTAAGGAAAATTATATTCAGAAAAAATCATCTTTTCATACATCCCTTACGCTGGTGGTGGTGGTTATTTTTTAAACTTAATGGACCCAACCTATGAGGATTGAGAAGGAGTCATCCGTCTGAGCACAGGAGGGCCAGGAGAGGAGAGATTAGTGTAGGAAGGTACAGGTTCAGCATCACCAGGACCCTCAGCCCCCTGTGTGCCCTTCCAACCCCAAATACCATCTACAAGGACATGTATTAAAGTCCTTTTATGGATCCCGTCAATGCCAGGGTTCCTTGAAGCAGCACTTTCTGTATACCTACAGGACTAGGTGTTGATGAAGGTAAAACAAAAGGGGCTAAAAGGTGTCCCTGCCTGAGTGTTTCCAGTCACTCTGCATATCTTGGCAGGAAGGAGTCCACAGTAATGAATTCTAGCTCGCCTGGCTCTGTGTGTTACACGCTTGATCTGATCACCACTTCTTCCTGGAGAAGCCGTCTCCCTCATGAGTAGAGGAGAAAACGACATCACTGCGGTGCTCCAGAGAACTGGACTCCAAAAGGGAATAAATTCACCTTTTGGGGGGAAATTAATTCTCCCCATGGGGTACTATTTAATACATATGACAGACCCATAAGTTTATTGATGTAGACACCAGTAGAGGAGAATTAGAGTCAAGAGGTGGTTATGTCAGTGGCTTTTCACACTGAAAAGATGAGCTCTAAGTCCCATTCGGAAACTGATTAAGAAGGCCTACTCCATAGCCCAGTGATCAAGGGAGCTGGATCCCACATGGCTGACCAAGATTCAAATGCATGCCCGGGTAGCTTAAAAAACACATCAGGTGTGTGTGGGCCCCAAATCCCAACAAGATGGAGAAATGGGGAAGAGTGGTGTGACCACACCCCATTGGGTGTCTGTCTGTCTGTCTCTCTCTTTCTGGAAATTCAGAAAACAAAAACAGATTTAGAGATGAAACTTGAACTCAGGTCTCAGTTAAATGAGGGATGTGTCTACCCCTGGAAGAAGCTTGTAGTCTGCTTAGACATCACAGCTTGTCCCTTCAGTAATGAAAACCATGGCACAAACAGAAAACAACATTCTCCATCTGTTTCTTGTTCCTTCTGTCTTCTCAGTTCTTTGTATCAGATATTCAATTGGACTTGGTATTACGGCTAATAAGTCTTCAGTCAATATTTGCTGAGTAAATAAAATGGCTTATTTAGGCATTAACATACAAATTATTAGAAGCACTTACTTTTAAGACTCTTTTTTTTTTTTATTTTTTGAGAGGTTTTTGCTATAGGGTGCATGCCTGCCAGAAAGACAGAGAGAGACAGAGACAGAAAGCAAGAAATCACCCCCCAGGGGGGATGGTCACGTTGCAATCCCTTCTCCTCCATT
>NW_006198962.1:1153049-1156555 GCF_000334495.1 Tupaia belangeri chinensis
TTTTTTTTTTATTTTTTGAGAGGTTTTTGCTATAGGGTGCATGCCTGCCAGAAAGACAGAGAGAGACAGAGACAGAAAGCAAGAAATCACCCCCCAGGGGGGATGGTCACGTTGCAATCCCTTCTCCTCCATTCTCCTCTCGGGATCTTGGGCACACACGCATATGCGCCCGGCATGAGTTTAAGCCACTGGGTGCGGAACTTGAACCACGGTCAACTACATGGGAGTTCAGCGACATAGCCATTACGCTAACTGCTGGTCCCAAGACTCATTTTTGTTTTTATAGGAAAAAAATTACAGTATCAGAGTATGTATATTTTCTTGTGAAGGTACATAATCATTCCGTTCTCCCTCAGCATCCTGCCCTGGAATCTGGTCACAGACCAGGAACTGTTATTTACTATTCTTATTTGAACATCTAGTCTTGCCTCTTCCACTCACCCTCAATAGGCTTCCATTCTAGACCTTAGAATTTGAAGGAAGCGGAACGATAATTTGATGGAATCCCCCTTTTCACAGGTGAGAATATTAAGGCCTAGAGAAGTCGACAGTCAGCACAGACCCACAGCTGACCAGTGGAGGGGACAGCCTTAGAACCTGGAGTTCTCACTGTGTGGGATTGTCCCTCTCGATGCCAAGACTAATCTGAACCGAGGTTTAGGACTTCATTCTGCTCCCTGTCTCTCCCACTCTCATCCACTATTAACAATGAGACTGTACTCTGGTAGAGTCTCCTTTACAAGCCATGGGTTAGAGTCAGAAAGTTGAGTGAGGCCTGAACAATTCTCAACTATTCATTTAATTCCAGTGGTGGTTTTTCCAGGTGGGAGTTCTATAAGAATAATATTCTGAAAGAGGTTAGCTTCATTTGATCTAATTCTAAATCTCTTATTTCTTAAAAGACTCAGAAAGGTGCCTCTTACAACACTGCTGTCCCTCTGAGAAATTGTGGCCTCTTCAGAACTGTCATCACATTATCTAAGATTAGAGTCCAGCGCTCCCACGGTATTCAATATGAAAGGAAACATGAACACTCCGGAGAAAGAAGCAACCTCTTCCTTTTTCGCTAGGCCAGCCTGCCTGCCAGTCAGGATCTTCCCACCAGCTGCAGCCTCGCGTGCCTGGCAAGTGTAGGCACTGTACCCTGGGTGTGAACCATGGCTGAAAGCACAGTCTGAAAGTTCTTTTTTGACCACCTTCATGAAAAAATGGTTTTAAAACAAGATTTCACATTTTATTCTGATTAGTAAGCACTAGGAAATAGGGACTACTCTGTTTCAAAAACAAAAAGAAAAACCACCACCAACACACCCGTGAAACAAACCAAAAATGTCGATGGGCCACTCCCATCTGGGGCATCCTCCATGCTAACCAGTTGCAAAGTCAAGGTCTCTGTAGTCCAACGAGGAAGTGGAGAAGCACAAGGTGCTCCCAGTGAAACTGTGATGGTACTGGCCAAAAACATCCCCCCTCACAGCCTGGGTGAGGCAGGCCCAGCGCTGCCCCATGGATGCTGTGTTCAGAGCACCCGCGGGGCCCACCATGCTGGGGAGGGGAGCGGATGCAGGCCCACCGGGCCTCCGCGCTTACCTGGGTACAGCGTGCCCGGGAGGCCCATGCTTTGCAAGTAGTTGTGGCAACGCTCTTTATGTTCCTCTAAAGAGCTTCGCTGTTTATAGCTTCGGCCACAATATCCACATTTGTGAGGTTTACCAACTGCAGAAAACACAATTGAGTTCAAGACCCCAATTAAATGTCGGCCTTACGTGTGATGTGAAAGCATGCAATACAGTTATTACCAAAAAAGTAAAAAAATGGAAAAAAAAATTCTAGTCTTGAGAGCTAAAAGCAGTAGGGACCGAGTCAAAATGGCTGAATTAAAAAATGTTCAAGTCCAGAGGTTTCCTCGATTGTAAGTGAACCGATAACGTGTGTGAATTATCTTGTCTACTGTACTGCCTACCAAATTCATTCCTCCTTAATCACGGAAGTCTCTGCTTTTCTTGGTAGAAACGAACTGCTGCAGTGTTACAATGTGGACACCGGACAGCTGAACAGAAGTGTGAGGACGGCTCTTCGTGGCTGGCTCACCAACTCCTCTTCCAGAGCAGGCCTCTCGCCCAGGTCTGACCTGCCACTGGTCTTACTTCTAATGCAACCCAAGAGAACTCAACTCCTGGGCCACTCTGGCTAATCTGTGATCTCTGTGAGACACTACAGGCTAAAATAAGCTTTGACAAGATTTACATCTTATTTCTAAAATATGTCCTCTTGTACAATACAGAGTATTTTACATGTGTATTATATAATACAGAATGCTTCATATGAGAATGTATAATACGTAATGTATCTTCCATAAACAAAAACTTATGAAAAAAATCTCTGTTTTTCTCCCCGAGGAAAGTTAAGGATGGAGCAGCTTCTAGGTCATCCCCACCCAATGGCACTTTCAATGACAATAGCGATGTTCTCTACCTGTGTGTCTATGTGGCAGCCAGCAGTCACCTGCGGCCACTGAACTTCTAAGTATGGCTACTGACATGGAGGGCTGCAGTTTTAATTCTGTTTACTTTGACTTCAATGGAACTACAGTTTCAATACCACATGTGGCCAGTGGCTGGGGGGCGTACAGAATGAGTTTAGTCCATCCTGGATTTTACTCAGTGGCATTTAGGAAAAGAAGACCAGCCAGAAATCTGCATCATCCCACGATGTAAAGACTTCAAACCGTACCATTGTAAGAGATGAAATAGAAAAATGCCTTCAATCACTTACAAATGGAAATTTCCACCCTATGACCAGAATCTTATCTGTTTCTTTTTTGTATGGTTTGATTTACCATATTTCAAAGTATTACATAAGAATCAAATAGAATTGTTTTGTAGACTGGTTTGGCCAGAGCTTGTCTTGGTTGAATCTCTTTCTCAGAAGAACAGATGCTAGGGTTTAAGAAGACTAATGTGAAAACCAATTTGATGTTCTGGAACATTAAATAGAGAAAGAAAGGGAGGTTCCCTCAACACCAGGAAATAAAGTTGAAATACAGAGTGATGCCTAAAACTGCATGTTTTCCTAAGCACCGCTTCTAGAAACTAACGGACTATAATCATTCAATGTCTTTTATAACTTTAGTTGATTTCTTGCTCAAAACTGCCTCCTAATACATGGCATGGTGTCTGAATATCCATTTTTCTGAGTGCTTGGCTGACTTGAACCTGGGACGTATGAAGTAAGTTCAATGCGAACAACTGAACTAACGTCTTCCTTGAAGCACGCCCACTGTTCTGCAGGAAAGAATCTCGCACTAACTTGTACCTTCCAAAGAGAGCAGTGAGAAGGGAAGGGATCCTTCCTTATACACAGATACCCCAAGACCCTCTCCTTACCAACCTGGGACAAATTTCATAGCTTTGCCACCTCTACTGTGCTGGAGTTAGGAACCTCAGGCCACCATCAGTTGCTAGGAAGAGCTTTGAGGTCTATCACGGTTTTTTTTTTTTTTTTTT
>NW_006198962.1:1157216-1173964 GCF_000334495.1 Tupaia belangeri chinensis
TCTTCCGGGGTTTTTTTTTTTTTTTTTTGGGGGGGGGTGCTGGCTACTCCATAATACAATAGGATGTGGCCACTGGGGAGTCTGCCTGCAAAGTCCAAGTCCTCATTTCACTGTAGAATGATTATTCTGAAGAACCCAATCGCTGATGCTCTTCCCGGGCTGCGCATGTGTGATTGGCATTTTCAGATGGCAGACTCACCAGCTGCATTAGCTCAGCGATGTTTTCTCCACCTGCTCATGCGTGACTCCGTAACAGAAATGCCCTGCCCACAGCCTACTGTATACAGAATGACTCAAGAAGGTAGCCAAACTTAGCGCAGGACGCCATTGCCCCTGGAATGAAAGCAGCAGGCGTGGGGCCTGAACGGCATGTAACACTGCACTATACATGTTCCCAGCAGCATGTCGGGGGGGAGGAGAATGGCGGCATGTTAAGTTTTGAGGACTGATACACAGGAGAGGTGGCGACTGCAGAGCAGAGTGATCAGGAGGATGGGGATGAGGCTAGAGCCATCCACGAAGGTGTCCTCGTGTTTCCACTGACAGGGAAGGTTGTGTTCCTACCAACCCAACGCGATCTCGCTACTGGCTGTCTATGTGGATGGACCCCTTAAAAATGACAGATGTGCAGGTTCTCTTTCTGGGCAGACTGTACCTCCTCCCAACTGCAGCCCCCGGGGCCTGCCATGCCAGTCAGTCCCCAGCCCTGTCACTGCTTGCAGGAGGGTCACTGCATGTGCTCATGACAGGCACTGCCAATGCTGAGGACGCTCACTGGCATGTGGGGGCATCTGTCTTTGCTCCTTGTCCCTCCCCAGCCCTGAAACTCAGTCCTAACCATGATGGGGAGGGGAGACGGTGGCCCTGTTACCACTTTCCTACTCTGTGGGTGGGAATTCATCAGCTCAGTGTATCTCCCTTCTTGGAAGTTTTTAAGTGCTTCACCCAAATCAAGACATCTGGGAGCCTCCTCCAGTTTTCCATTGGCCAGGAGGCTGAAATAGAGAGGGGATGGCTCATGGCCCCCCTTCTCCTCTCATTGTCCCCCACGGTCACAGGATGAACTCCCCTGTGCACCACATTCTCGTCAGCACCTGCCGAAACAGGCACCCCCCGCCCCCCATCACCGCAGGAGACAGCCCTCCTTCAGAGCTCCTCCAAAACACACTCGAGCGCCTTGCCTTGCAGCAAGTACTTTCCAGCTGAAGTCCCTCTTGGCCTTCCCAACTGTCCCCTCCATCCTGCTCCCACCATCTCCTAGGACACTGTGTCATTGTGCCACTTGTCATACACTGGTGCTCTGCTGGTGTGCGCTTTTCTCTGCGTGAGAACAAGGACCCCAAGGTGCTCAGTAAATGAGTGATAGAAAGACAGGCACGTGGAGTGGCCTCTAAAAACCCCCTGCCACCAAATGCACCCCTCCTACCTGGGACCCACGTAAACGTCTGAGGAAGAACAGGCATCCCACCTCTTAGGGGAGGCTACTGCGCACATGCCGTCTACAGACCATGCTGTAGGCAGACCCCACCCACATCAGGTTGGCCGAGACCCTTTCCTCCTTGGGCCTGCAGGACTGTGGGGCTACTGGATGGTGAACACCCAGGAAGGAATCTTAGGAGACAGAGGAGCTGAGCTGTGAAAGGTGCGTTTGTGCTCCGCAGGGCGGGCGTGTGCTAGCGCTCCAGCATGCCTGCTGCAATGACTTCGCGGACACTCAGAATGCCTGGGGTGCACTCCACTCTCTCGTTCACAGAGAAATGTCACCATCTAAAATCTGGTCATGGCCCCACACGGGCTCTGCACCCAAGGCCTTGACTGATTTCTGCTATGGCACCCACATGGAAGCTGGGCCCAGGTGGGCATGTCCACCGATAACGATGAGGTTACGCCCTCAATCACCCTTGTCTGTCGCTCTGCAGAGAAAACCATCCCCATTACTGCTACTAAAAATATTTGGCGTGAAAAAAACAAAAAGTGATCTGGCTGTCAGCAATGCACCTGGTGAAAAAAAGGCTGGCGAAATCCTTTACGAAAACCCCACTTACCTGACGAGGCCCCTTTGGAAACCTGCAGCCTAAGGTGAGACTGCCTAGTGTGCACGTGTGTGTGTGAACACGTGTGTGTGTGTGTGTGTGTGTGCACGTGCGTTTCCCCGCCCATTTCCTCTGGCTCGATGGGAACAGCAGAACATGGGGGCAGGGAGCTGATGCCAAGGAGTGGTGAACGGTGCCCGTGGAGGGCCGGCACTGGGGCGGGCGCAAGCACACATGCCAGGATCTCGTCCCCCAGCACACACACGCGAGCCGGCACACGGGCAGCCCCGCCTGTGCCCAGGGACCTACCGGAGTGCGTCCTGAGGTGGCCCGTGAGGGCGTCCCTGCGGCGGCAGGCGTAGTTGCAGAGGTGGCACTTGAAGGGCTTCTCCCCGGAGTGCAGCTTGATGTGCCGCAGCAGGTTGCCCTTCTGGGTGAAGGAGGCCCCACACTGGCTGCACTGGAAAGGCCGCTCTCCTGGGACGAGCAGAGGAGACCGGTGAGAACAAAACTCTGCGCGGGGACAAGAGGACGACGCCAGCGAGAAAGTTGTTTCCCACGGGGGCTCGGTGACTTCCACCGGCTGCAGGTTTGATAGAACATGAGGCTTTCAGGCTAAACCTGCCAGCTCCTTAACGCTTCACTGGCTGGGTCAATTTGATCTGAAAATCTAATTTTTTTTCCCTAAATCAGAATGGCACATCACAATGCAAATTCAAACTCATTTAAATAAAGTGACTGCAACATTTTGTGATGAAGAGCCACTCTTCCTGATCAGCAGTTTTGGAATAAACCAATATCCAATTTTGCGTGTTGTGGCATTTGGTGGGGTTTTTAATGTGGCTTTTTTCAAAGGGTCTTTAAAATATGCCACTGAAGCAGCAAAATAAAAAGGAAACTCATTAAAAATGCATTTCAGGATCACAAGTTCATTTCAGCGTTACATTCTTATATTTAAATGAAAGGCACTTCATTATAACAGTTATAATAACTTCTTTTCATTTACATTTTCCCTGTATTTTCCCTTTCAATTTCTTCTCCATTACCTGTCTGTCCCTAAGCAGGCAAATCAGGAGAGAGACAGACAGAGAGAGGGTGAGGGTGAGAGAGAGATGGAGAAAGATTGAATAAAATGAGAAGTTAAGAAACTGTGAAGGAAGCTCCCTTCCTCCAAAGAAAATCCCAAATCTCCCTATGGCAGGGTATAAAAGTCAGAGTTGCATCAAGATTTCTGTTTGTTTTTTTTTGTTTGTTTGTTTTTTTCATTGCAAATCCTGAGACTTTCATGCTGTTATTTGTCTATAACCAGAGAAGGCAAGTTATATTTTAAGAACAGATATTCCTCGATATGCAATTCAGTTGGGACTGGAGCATCCTCTCGGGGCCGGGACTACAGCATCTGTGACAGAGGAAACCCTGAGGCTGAGCTGCGTGGGGCAGGGCACAAGCCTGTATTCTGGGCCGGACAAAGGGGTGGACAGACAGAGGACAGGGGCGACATACTATTGTCCTGCTTAGCGGTGACGGGCTTCGGAGTCTGAACACTTACATCTAACTCCTTCTTAAAGAGGGATACATTGGTCCTATTTAAGTAATATTAAAGCTCTTCAGAAAAACAAGTTCTTGATTTAGAAGAAGGGTGCTATGTGACCACAACTCCTGGTGTTGAGAGACCATAACAATGCATTTCCTAGGGACGATTTTATTTTTACTTTCGGAAAAAAGAATATGTCAAAAGGTCTATGGAAGCATCTTCTCAACGGCTTAATGTAGTTATAGTGATGAAGATAACATTTACTAAAAATGTCTCCGTTAGATGCACCTTTGGCAGGATTGAAATCCATACCAGATTCAATTCAAAAGTCTATTTTGGCAGTTGGGTCTCATGATTATCATCACTATTTTTCCCCCTTAAACGAGCAGGCTGGGAGTGTACTGTAAAGGTTGAAACTAATTAACAGTGATGGTTAATTGGAGGCCAAATGGGGGTTCTGATACGAACCAGGAGGAACCCAGCATTTTCCGAATTCCTATCTGGATTGGACAAGAGAGGACAGAGTCAGGGTTTAAAGTCGAGTTGGTTGGAAGCAATGGCAAAGGTAACTCATCAGCTCTCTGAGTCAACCCCATGCATGTGGCTGATACCCCATGAGGAAATTAAAATGGCTGGTCGCCCGGTAGCCCTGAAGAGCTTGCAATGGAGAGAGATCACTTAGTTATTTATTAGATACTCTCTAGGCCTTCTCTGCACGTGTGTGTGACTGCGTGTGTTCACTCCAAGAGGACACAGGGGAAAGAAATGTAGGGTGATTGCCATGTACAGGGAGGCACGCGACAGGAGGGAGAAAACATGCCACTGACCATCGCCTCATTCAGACCTGGGGGACCATCAGGCTGGGTGGGAAGGACAGCCGGGAAAGCCCGTGTCATAAATGTTCACAATCAGGATGGGGGTGCTCCTGTATGCCCGAAGCCGGCAAGCCCAACCTGATGCCCATCCTCTGAAAAGACCCCCTGCATGCTGGGTTTCCGCGTTTCGCCTTGGGTCTGGAGGGTTACAAGGAAACTATGAGGGACAGCCTTGCCTTGGTCAGCCCGATTATCATAGCCACCCCTCCTTTCTGCAGAAATAGGGCAGGCAGGAGAGGCGGCCAGTTCTCAGGGAGGGAGACCCAGCTTCTACTCAAGCCCACGTTTCTTGTGGATCCTAGCCTGATGTCTTAATCCTTTGCAACTTCCCTGGGAAACTGCTGGGCACAGTCTGTGCTGGCACGAGCACACAGCACAGGGCATGGCGGTCTGGAGGACAGCACTGCCAAAGTGACAACGCAGTGCTACCCTCTGGAGCTCCCTGTGGAAGGTGCTAACGGGAAAGGGGACATATCCATGGAGCTGAAGGCAGCTGGGTGAGGGAGTGCAGCCTACAGCATGTATGTTCACCTCCTGCAGGCCAACAGCTCATTCTTGTAGCTCAGTAAGACCAAGCTTCTCCAAGATGGCTTTTATTTAAGCAGGATGAGGACTTTATCATCATGTATCCAAAATTTGGTTTTTAATCCCAGTGATTCAACAGATCTCCCAATTTAGGAAGCCTCTATAAGAATGTCTGAGTCCCATGGGCCAGCAGGTGGCACGGAGGTTAAGGCTGCTGGATCCTACATGGCCAACTCTGGTTTGAGTCACAGACCTGGCAGCTTGAAAATCATTGTGTGTGTGTGTGTGTGTGTGTGTGTGTGTGTGTGTGGCCCAAATCCTGAGAATAAAAGAGAAGGGGTGTGACCACCCTCCTTACAGGGTGCATTTTTACTTTTCTGCTCTCTCTCTGTCTCTCTCTGGCAAGAGTACACACTCTATAGTAAAACCAAATAAAAAGGATGCTTGAGCCCCTGTTAGTAACAGAGGATAGAGGTAGCCATCATGGAATCTCTGAGGCACAACAGCAGTGGAATGAAAAATATATCTAGACAGCAAGAACTGCCCTTAGCCTACTGGGACATCACCACGGGAGACCATCACAGTCGGGCTCAGTGACAGATGGGGACAGAGAAGGTGCAGTGCCATTAGGAACAACCAAATTCAGAAACTCTTTTGATCTCCACCACTAAAAATCCCATTGCTTGCCATGTCTTCTACAGCCTGTGTGCCCCTACCCTTCCTCCACTCCCCACCTGACTGACACTCACGAGAACCCTGAGATGCTGGGGAGGAAGACACCACCATCTCACCAGAGTCAAAAATGTGAAGCTGAGCAGCAATACTGGCAAGAAAGGTGTGGAGGCCAAAGTACCACCTAGAAAATGGCACCGAATCTACCTCTCCAAGGTGGAGAGAACGGCAGAGTCCAGGGCTCCAACCTGGGAGATTGAAATCCTCTGCGTTTATCAGGCAAGGACTGGGAAGCCCTGAGGCCTCAGCAGACTCAGGAGCAGGCAAGAGGAGGAACATGGCCATGGGACCAAGTGCAAGACCTAGTTCTTGTGGGGGCCTCAGTTGGACCTAAGCTCCCCAGTGAAGATCCACCCCAACAACCCTGTGTACTGCCCACTGCTCCACTGCACATTCCCACTGTCTTTGGATGCTCTGCGGTCCCTGCTCCAACATCTGGGGAGCTCGTTAGGAAGGCCCCTCCCCAGGCTGTGAATAGGAGTCTACAAGTTCACAAGATTCCAAGTAACATTTAAGCCCTTTCAAGCTTGAGAAGCATGGCTCTAGCAATGTTTTAAACACAGAAAACTCAGAAAGCGTACTTTTTCAAATATATTACACTCAGCGCTCAGGAAAATGAAAATCTTAGCAGCATGTCTAGTGATTCACACCTAGTTTGGGCAAACTGTATTTCTGTATATACCTTGGATAGCCTATACTTATTCGAGCAGAAATTCACAAAAACAACAATCCATGAGTTCACTGTTTTGGGTTTTTGTTGTCATTCTTTTTCATTTTCTAGAGACAAGTGCACTCTTCAGAGAGACAGAGAGACACAGATAGAGAGAGAGAAAGGAGAAAGTACCCCCAATGGGCTGTGGTCATATTGCAATCCCTTCTCCATTTTTCCATCCTGTCCGCATTTGGGGCATGCACATATGTGCATCCAGTATGTTTTTTCATGCTGCTGGGTCTGGGATTCAAACCACACAGTCAGCCATTTGGGACCCTACTCCCATAACCACTATGCCATGGGCCAGCTCTTGTCATTGTTTGCTTGTTTTTCATAAAAGGCAAGGGAGGAACTATACAACTGACAGTACATCCTTATTTCTGGAAGTGGAAGTTCCCTGGGTAGAGAACTCAGTGTGTTGGTGGGTGCCTGCCACTTAGTTGCTCTTGTTAGAAGGGAACTCGTACAGCAGGTGCCACATGGCATACTGTGCTTGGCAGGTTCCTCATTGAAGTCATTATTCCTTTTATCGAGGCAGGTGGTCATTATATCTTGGCAATCTAGAATGCCAGAAGTTGATTCACTTATCAAATATTTATTTAAGAGAATCTCTACTGTATGGCCAGGCTTTCCATGAATTAACAAGAAAGTAATTCATCCTGTGAAGCCTCTTCCTGATTAGGTATGTTCGACCATGGGTCCTGTGTACCTGCTGGGTGTGCATTCTGGGGTGGCCCACCTTCACAATAATTCCCACCTCATTATGAGAAGGGAGAATGGGCTCCCCTCATGCACACTTCACTCAGGGTTGGTGTGATGAGTCACTCCATTGGAGAACTTGGGCAATGTGAGCCCATTAGGAAAAGCAAGGTTTGCTTAATTTGAGAAGATGAATGAAGATTTTCATTAAAGATGAATGTTCATTGAAAAGAAACTTCCTGATCGTTTTCCAGACATATTATAAATGGAATGCAAAATTTTGGACACAGCCCTGATGCATTAAAAATGACAACTCTACAAATAGTTGTACTTCCTGATAACACAATTCTTTTTTCTCAAGAGACTTTTTTAATTCCCCCGACTGTCTGAGAAACATGTATGGCTCCGTGTAAGAAGCACAGGAGGCTCTGATTGTCATCTCCCTCACTTTCCGTATCTTTAAAAGGCTGCGATGCCTCCAAAGCATGCACTTCATCTGTACTCCACCCCGCTCCCCGCCCTCTGGGTGCTGCCTTGACAGATGTGAGCTCACAATGACCTGTCATTGCTGGCACACGGATGGACCTGGCTCAGGGTTTCTACATTTTATGTTGCGCTTTCATGGCTGCTGGGGTCGGTAAATTTACCATGTAGCACCCACTTTTTGGACAGTGTCCCATGAAAAGGACAGTCGAGTGACATTCAATTCAAAAGGAACCTCACACAACAGTTAAAGGTAATACATGCCATTTGTATTCCATTTCCAACACTCTTTGGCATCGCGAGGGCCAGTGACTCCACAGCTGGGCAAATGTGTAGCTGTTACTCAGCCATGCTTCCTACCCCTCAGGGGGAGGACACCTGTACACTTGGGCATAACTGTCTGACCCTCCATTGGCTGCATTCCCTCATATTTGGACACAGAATACTGCACTCTTGTATACTTCCAAAGCCTCCAGGAAGTCTTTTCAATGAAGACTTTTTTTGGCATGAAATGCTTTTAAAGTTTGAGGTGAAATCTGCAGCGATTAAACAATCTGATTCCAAGTCTCACCTGTTAGAGGTGAGGCATTTGAAAACCAATCGGAATTCTGAGAAAGACTAAATGTGGCTGCTCGCTGATCATTCACTGGTGTTTCTTAAAATCAAGACCTGCTAGTTCTAATACAGTCAACCTGCCTATTGTGTTCGCAGTTTCTCAGGGAAAGTATGAGGAGGCAGTTTGGGTGCCTCGGTGTCATTTAGCGTTGTTTTGTTAAGGGGGGAGCACTTGGCACCTCAACCTCACAGCATGGTGGGTACTACTTAGTATGTAAACATCAGGCCCTTGATAGACCTCCCATAAGATGTGGTAGCTTTTCCATTATCTTATTTACATGGTTGAATGGGAACAGGTTGGGAAGTATTTTGGAAAGTTCCAGAATAAGAACATGTCTAGGGTGGGACTTGGAGCTGAAGGCTTGCAATCACAGATCTGCCCATCAAAATGAAACATGCTCAAACCACTCCACAAAGAGGTTTTCCTCCTTCAACACCCCAGGCCACGAAAGGGAAAACTGTGCCCGCCTTACCCGTGTGGCTTCTTTTGTGCACCATGAGCACATTGGGCCCGATGCAAATGATCCCACAGATATCACACTTTAGTTTTCCGTTAGGAAGTCGAATGCCTCCAACTCCTGCCAAAGCCGAGCTGCCTTGGTCCCTGTGGGAGCCATTCATTTTCTCTCCTGAGGCATCAAGCATTCGTAAATCCTCCGCACATTCTTCCCCATTCATTTCACAGGCACGCCCATTCTCTTCATCACTCTGAGTCTCTACTTTTACATTACTGGCTGAAAGAGACAACACAGGAGGCCACTCAGTGTCATTGCAAAAAAACGAAACAAACACAACAAAACAACACAGCAGCAAAAAGACGATCCAATAGACACAGAACTACTAAACAGATGTTCTTAGCTTATTCCCAGGAAAAAGCAGCCTGAGCCCCCATGCATTCAGCCTGGGGGGTTCTGGCAGCAGGCCTTCTGACATGGTGACATGGCGTTAGAAGGAAGACCTGCCAGCCCTCTCTATAGATCCCAGGGGCAAGTGTCTGAAAATGCATGAAAAAGCTATTGCCAAAGTTTGCCCATTTAATTTAGGTCTTCATTTTAAGCAAATTAAGGTCACCAGGTCCACAGCCTTGTGGAATCTCAAGAAGGATGTGAGGGTAAATCCTACACCCAATCGGCCAGATGAACCCAACTTCCTAGGCTGTTTGGACTTAAAAGTTTGGCCCAAATCCCTACTAAATGCTCATAATGCTACCTTCCCTCGATTCATGTTTCTTTGAGAGAACACATGGTCTGAGTTCTGACTACAGATCCTTTTCTGATTCCTGAAAGATCTCTTTGTTTCTTTTGTACACTATCATTCTGATTCCTTTTTATTTTACAATGACATAAAAGGACCCTGTGCCCTAAGCTGAGGTGACATCTCTTCTACTTCTTCCACAGTTGACCCTTGAACAATGCAAAAGTCAGATGCTTTGACACTTGCCCAGCTGAAAATTCATGAGTAACTTTTGACTTTCCCAAACTTAAAAATTCATAGCCTACTGTTAACCAGAAGTCTTACCAATAACATAAACATTCAATTAATACATAGTTTATATGTATTATTGAGTCATCGGAAAAGTCTTGATGTGATTTTGCATAGAAAAGCGTAGAAAAATATGCAAGACTTCTCTGAAGACCCAATATATACTGTATTCTTACAATAAAGTAAGCTAGAGGAACGAAAATGTTATTCAGAAAACCGTAAAGAAAACACATTTTTCAGTACTCTACTGTATTTTCTGACATATTTATTGAAAAAAAATTGCATATAGGTGGACCCATGCAGTTCAATCCTGTGTTGTTCGAGGGTCAGTTGTACTAGCCGAAAGATTAATTGAGATAATTTATGAATGTAACAGACCTGCGAAACCTCTTCAAAGTAAACCGTGTGTGTGTGTGTGTGTGTGTGTGTGTGTGTGTGTGTGTGTGTGGTGAACTGCCAATATTCATGAATACAATACACTGTCTACTGGAAGTTACACCTAATCTACTAGGCCCTCTAATTACTAGTCACACCTAAGGTAATTATGTCATTTGCATCTTTTTCTTCCTAAAATAAGAGATATTTTGTTTGTGTTCTTCTGAAACACCGACGGATAATGAATCCGTAACTCTAACACTGTAAGGACAACATGCAGCTAAACCAAAAGCCATCATTTTAACAATTGTTTTTGTAGACTAGGAACAGGAACAGAAATTTTGCCAAGGAAAATAATCAATGAGATAAATGACATTTGAATCGATAGTTCTCAAAGTGTGTCCCCACCTGGAGGAGCAGCTTTGACATTACAGGACAGCGTGTTAGATGCACAGATTCTCGGAGTCACCCCAGACCTGCTGACAGAGTTGGGTGAGCTCAGCAATCTGTGTTTTAATGAGCCCTTCAGGAGACCCTGTACTCTCAAGACCTTCTGAAAAACTGGATTCAATCATCAACTGAGGTAATAACACTTCAAGTTTGTTTTATTCGACAAATTACTCTTGATTTGGAGATACGGAGTCCAGACACGGAAATCTCAGTTCTGAGATCTTAGGCAAGTCATGGGACTGTTCTGCATCTCTATTTACTCGTCTGTGAAAATGGGAACTACTAGGGGACTGGCCTCACAGGTAGCTGTGAGGATTTAGTGAGTGGACAGACAAGGAGTTAGCTTAGGACAGTGCCTGGGATATGCCCACTAGAAGCAGCTCTAAAGCAGTCCCCTTGTGTGGTGAGGCTCCGCCTAATCCTGACACTGTGTATGGCACACACTACATGCCAGGCACATGCATGTTACATGTGGTCCACGACTTAACTCTCACACAACTCCATAAGAAAGGTGCTGTGATATCCTGTATCTTCACCTTAAGGTGAAGAAGCTGGGACAGAGGGTGAACAAGGTGTTAAGGTCACACACAGGCACAAAGTGGCAGAGGTAGAAGGAAACTAGGAAGCCTTGCTCCTGCGTCCGCATTCCTGAGCACTATACTGCCAATGTCTTTCTGCTAGTATTGTGGAGAAAACACCGACAGACAAGTAAGGGAAGGTAATGAATCAACTGGGACATGGGGCACAGCCCCCACAGTGGACTCTGAGACCCCAGTAGTGAGACTGAATCTTGAGACTGACCCTCAAGGATGAACGGTGCTACCTGTCTCTTCCCATCAGACCCTGGCATACTCAAGACTGCCCTGAGAAATCCCACAGTAGGGGTTTCCCAAATGCTCTTCCCTTCAAGACTCTGAAGACCAGAGACTCTGAGCACCTTGTACCTGGGGGGCCTCTTGCTAACCTCTCCTACCTGCCAGAGACACAAGCTCCAGTGGAGACAGAGGAAGAAATAAAGGAGGTAACCCAGGCAAGGGAAGCGTGTTCACTGGTCAGGCAGCGGTGCTCACTGAACGGCATTCTCTAGGTTCGGTCTTCTCAGGCTTATGCTGTGTACATTTTCTGGAAGCTAAACCACTAGGCTCTCACTACTCACCAGTGTCTGCACCGGCATGCTCTGGATTCACAATAAAGCTGCAGAGATGTGTAACTTCTCTACCTCAGGATTATTTTTAATTGTCATCTGGTGTATTCAAAACTGAAACTGGAGCACTTTAGAGCGTAGCGGAGGAATTAGGGCTGCTGTGGTAAGTGCATCAGCCATGGGAGCTAAGGCACTGGGCTGCAGAGAAGGGTCGGCCAAGGGCTCCCATGGCTGGGAAGAGAACTCTGCACAGAAGAACAGGGTTGAGATGTCCCCTGGGCAGACTCCCGGCCTGATTTCATACACGACACGCAGGCAGCCAGCCAAAGAGAATGCACTTCTGCTTTCTTAGAATACATATCGTGTGTGGCATATGAGTGCTAACCAGAGCTACCACGTGCTCTTCTGCATTATTAAGAATGTGAATTTCATCTCAATAAAGCTGCTTAAAAACTAACGGGACTAGGCAGTGGTGCAGCAGCGACACAGCTGGACCCAGGTCAGAAGGGCCCCAGGTTTGCACCTTGGGACCTCCCTGAGCACTCTGGGCATGTACATGCCCATGACCCAGCGGGCTGAGACCACGGGTGGGTTGTAGTGTGAAGACCCTGTTGGGGGCTGCTGTCTGTCTGTCTGTCTCTCTCTCGTGGAAGAAGTGAATGAAAAACTCAATAACTAAGTAAATAATAAACAAATGACAAGTATTTCTGCAACTCTTTGGTGTGCTCTATGGCCCAAGTTGTTGAGGACTGTTCAGCCCTTCCTGGTGAGGACAGAGTGCAGGGACACACTGGGGATGACCTTGGGGCTTCTGGACTCAGGAGCCCAGATTCTGGCCCAGCTGGGTATGGGCAGGGGGGGATAATGCAGAGCACCAGGAAGGCACAGAGGAGGAAGCATGAGAGAAACATGCAAAGGATCTTGCCGTATACACCACAGAAAGCCTCAGGCCCAGAAGGCCTGAGATTAACCACCACTTAGACTAGCGGTCACTGAAACGTTGTCATCATTTTCCTACACGACACTACACTGTTGCTGAGAGCTGAAATATCACCAGAAAAAAAAAAGGCCCCAAAGGCACTACTGCAAACTGTCCCGAGATCAGTGTGGACAGCCCGAAACAATGTTAGCAGACATGCACAGGTGGAAGAGCACGTGTAGAAGATGTCACCCAGATCTGCAGTAATGGCTCTGGGGCTCTTTGGCCCAGGAAGAGGGGAAGCTCATCCAAGAAAATTAGGAATGCTGTGAAGGTCTAGCTGTCTAGAAAACATCAACTGGCCATATCCCAGATCACTGTGGGCAAGGCCAAGACAACCTAAGTAATAGGAACACAGCGGACAGCGCTCTTGATTAGCAGGTGCCATGCACGTGTGGAGCCAGAGCGAGATTGCAGGTGCTGAGCTCTCGAGAGCTGGAAGCTCACCAGCATGCGAAGGCTAACTGAGGCCACCTTACAACATGAAAGGTCTGTGAAGACCAAGAGGGAGCAGAGGACTGCCAGGAGCTGGGGTGGGGTGAGGTGGTGGTGAAAACAAGGCCAACGCATGCAGGATTCAGGCAGTGCCCGATCTAAGCAGGAGGAAAAGGCCCTGGCGTTTTGTAGACAAATGTGACTCGTGCTGGTTACATAGAAGAGATCATGGAATTTCTGCCCTCCAAAGAAAATGTCCATGAAAATGGGATTTCTTACCCAGCCTGGAAGAACATACACGTGACAGTCTTATTATTTTTGCATGTAACAGAATTCAGAACTTAAACTATCTTCCTAAACCACAAGAGGAAACTGGATCTCAAAAGCTGAAACCTCACGGACATCAATGTGAGGCCTAGTGAAATTAACACACAAATTCAGGAGGAGAGGGGCTTAGCCTCACAAATGTAAATGGGACAAGACTTCTGGGCCCTGGCTGAAGGTAGGCTTGCTCAGCGATGTGACCAGAAAAACAGAAAAACTGAAGATGTGCTGGTGGAGTCCTCATTAACTGAGATCTGTTGTCCTCTGTGCTGGTCAGGCCATATGTCCACCTCCTTTGAAAAGGACAGCCCAGGGGCCAGCCTGTGGCTGGCTAAAGAGTCAGATCCCAAAAGGCACACTGCGGTTTGAATCTTGGCCCCAGAAGCTTGAAAAAATGTGGGTGTGCATGTCCAGAATCCTGAGAAAATAGAGAAATGGAGAAGAAGGGATGGAGGCATGGCCATACCCTATTTAGGGGTGCTTTTTACCTCCCCCTCCCCTCTCTGTCTCTGGAAATCACAAATACATCCTGCAATGTAAAGGAAGGAAGGAAGGAAGGGGAAGGGAAGGGAAGGGAAGGGAAGGGAAGGGAAGGGAAGGGAAGGGAAGGGAAGGAAGAGAGCAACCCAGGCCAGAGTAGGTTCAGAGGAAAGAAAGAGCTCCAGGGGGTTAGACGCCCGCTGCTAGGAGGGCACTCCTGGTCCCGGATGCCTGTGGGGCTCCAGGAGGTGCAACTTGGGCTGGCCAGGCCAGGCCAGGCGGGCAGCTGGACCTGCTCAGCACTTCGGCTGCACAGAATCAGTCTCCTCCTCAATGTGCAGAGAAGGCACCAAGGAGAGGCAAGTAGGGGTCAAAGCCAGAAGAGGCTCTCCCTGTGGAGGTGTCTACAGTTCAGAGGGCCACCCCCAACCCCAGAGGGTGAGGAGGCAGTGCCTTCAGGGCCAAGGAGCTCTGCCTCCCGGTCTGACGCCTCCAGGGATCCCAGGGCTCTCCTTTCCCCTGAAAGATGTAACAGTTGGGGTTTGCCTGTCAGTGGCTGTGGACACACCCACTGTGAGGGCAGGCTTGGGGTGCCGATGAGTTTTCTGGGCCCTTTATTTTGTAGTCTACCCTCCTGTGGAAGGCACTGACACCAGCGATTACTCCAGAGAAGAAAGGTGCTCAGGACTGGGTGAGTGGTGCTAATATAAGCCACTCACCTCGGAAGGCAGTTTCCCATGAAAACACCCGGCAGCCCTCCCAAAGGGACACACGAGGCTCCCACATCATTCTACTGGGGTGGCCATGGATGAGCCCTTCCTTATCACCACTCCAAAAACGGTGTAGCCCAGACCTGCCCCCAAATCAGTCCTATAAAGTAGTCTCCCCTAATCTGCAGTTATTGTGCCCTGGCCCACTCAGCAGATCCTGCCACTCGGAAAGTTCACGAGGGCTCAAGCTGATGGGCCGAAACCTTCTCTGGGCTCCTAGACAGCTCCAGCTCTCCATTAGGTTGGCCCTGAAACTGCGGAGTTGCGGTATTGTTTCAATGAACTGCTACTCTCTCCCTGGATATAGGAAATAAACTTATAAATATTTTGTAACCCCTTTCCCCCTTCCACCCCCCCAGCTACTTAGAAGATGTCGAGCTTCAGTAAGGTGCTGAATTGAACTGATTAAATATGGAACACGAAAAGGAGACTCGACCTGCATGCTCTTTTCCCCAGAACGCTCTGGCTCAGGCTACTCCAAGCATTTCCACTGACTGAGAGCAATGGACGGCTCGACTCTGTTATCCAGTAAACGTGGCTTTTATTATACACACTAGAAAACCCCTGATCAAAAGGTGCTTTCCTCTCTGGATGCTATCTGGAATAAGGAAAGATGAACACCTTACGGCTCACACCTATGTTAGAGGCCTTCTCTGTTATGAGCCACCCAGCAAGGCTAAGGATGTCTGGTGGTCTTTGGCATATGGAAATGATCTGGAAAATAAAAAAATCGTAGAGGTCAACAGGAGCTAAGAGGCCCGAATCTGCTGCCAAGTACTGCACACGCTCGTGAATAATGGAAGGTTGTTAATGCTTAGGTATAATGCACTCTGGCAGTCCCCCCTTAACGGATGGGGCACGTTTCCTGTCTGCTTTCTTCTCCATTCAAAAACGTGTCTTTGTATTTACTGGTAAGCTCAAGGGTACTCAGAATGCATTTTTCCATTGAAAAGATATTCCAAAAATTGTCACTCCAGTATGAAGTTAGGCCATGGAAGCTTGAAATGCTCAAGATTTTAAAGAAAAAATGAGGAACAAAAGTCTTCTTGTGACACTGGTGACCAGAAAGTAAAATCAAACGGAATAAAAATAGTTAAGAGATCTCGGAATAAAAATAGTTAAGAGATCTTGAATCATGATAACTAAATGAAAATCGGAGAAAAAGAGCTGCAGGTGTTTTGGTGTTTCCTTTAAAAGAGACTTAAAACAACTTGAGCATTTTAAAGGTTAGAGGGACTATTTATTATAATTTAAAATGTTGAGTCTTTTTCCTTGTCAAGATGCATGATCAGAAACACTTTCTCCTTATTTGATGTCTTAGATCTTTAAATGGGATGAAGAAAAAAAGAATAGAAGAATATAAAAAAGAACATGTTACAAGCATATGCATGTTTTTTCAGGTAACAAGGGACACAAACTAGGATAAAGAAGGAAGAGCCAAAGAAGATTTTAATTTTCAAGAAGGAAGAAAGATAGGAAGGGCCAGCAGGACAATTCTCCCTCCTGACCACCAGGTGGTGCTATTGGCCCAGAACAGTTTGGTTGCTGTTTGAGTGGGACATGATCAAGACCAACCAGCCATTTTGCTTGTAAAAATACTTTGCCCATCATGAAATACTTCTCAGACCAATCCAGTTGAGAATACTATACATGTCATCATCAACAGTTAATAACCCCTATCTGTTTCTCACTAACGTCCTGTCTCTCTATTGTTCACTTGCTATCTTTCTCTATCCTCTAAGACCAACCAGCCATTTCTGGGAGGACTTTTCCACTTTGGGGAGTGGGAGAAGGGAAGAGAGACAGACGTTAATATCTAATGAGCACATTTGTATAAATATATAGACAGAAAATGCTTCAACATATCTATCATCCATCGCATTAAAGCTCCAAGTATCACATATTTTTATAATTAGGAATTTTTACACACTGAAGTTTTCAACACAGGATCACTTTCAACATGATATGCTTCAGCCTAAGCCTTCCCCAGATTTAACAAAAACATGTCTTAGAATGTATTATCTTACTCTTACGTGCATTTGATTTCTCCAAACATTTCAACAATTTTATTACTCATCTCAAAATTATTTCTCTGTCCTAG
>NW_006198962.1:1174180-1219631 GCF_000334495.1 Tupaia belangeri chinensis
ATATATATATATATATATAAACTTTTACATATACACACACTACACATATATACACCACAGAAATAAATATCAAACTATTACTTTAAAAGTGAACCAAAGGAACGTTTAGTAAGAGAAAGACTTCTATAATTTTTGTATATTGAAAAAAACAGTCAATGTAGTTTGTGAGTAAAAGGGTTACTTAGATTGATACTGTTAAATCCTTTAGCTTCCAAAAGGTTTTTGATAACCAGGATGGCAGAAACCTTTCTGTAACTGTTACTGGCACCTTTTACCTTAGAGCCTGTACTTATAACTATTATATTCAAGATGATATTAATACAGGCACTGAAGGCTTAAGTCTAAGAGACTACCAACGTGTGTCACTTAAAATATTCAGCTATTTTTAAAACATACTCGTTGCTCTTTAAAGTATGTTTTTAGGTGTTGCCCCAATATATTTATCCTTTATCAGATCTCAATACCTAAAAAAGAAAAATGAAATTAACATCTGTCTTTGGTTGAACAGCTCAGCTCAGAGGAGGTCCGGCCTGCACCAGGTACTAACGGAATGTCTGCTCATGCAGGGAGGCTCTGCAGCAAACAGCCGGGAGGCCTGCAATTCTCCTCTTCTCAGTTCTGAAATGAATCTTCCAGGCCACAGGAGGGGAGATGTCTTTTTCTCCTGTGCCACAATATTGTAAAAATGGGCTTGAACACACCTTGGGCTGTTTGATGGTGACAGGATGGCCATCACACTCAATAAAATAACAGTAGCCAAAATTGTTCAATGACATCAGCAGAGTAGCAATTCCATCAGTACTAGTCTTACTCCGACACTTACTATTACGCCACGGTCAAGCTCCCTAGCACATCTCGCATTCTCTAACCCTCACGGTGTGAATGATAGCCCTGATGGGAGACACTTAAAATGAACAGAACGGTCACTACTTAGCTTATCTCGTTTTTTTCAGGCGTCAAGGGAGGCGTTGTTGAAAGAACATGCATGGACACACAATATTTACACGATGGAAACAAAGTTGGAGATGGACACGCGTTTCGGTTTTCAAGAAGCAAAGCATATACTTACGAGAGAAAGATTTGGGAATTAGTGTATGAAAATCCCTAAAGCCATCGGCCCCATATGCAACTGCAACAAAGGCAAAAAGAAAGCTGGGTTGGAATACTGTCAGAGAGAGATAGTAAGAGCTCATGAGAGAGTATTATCTTTTTAAAAACCATAATAATGCTCAAAACCATTGTTCAGCTACTTTTTTTAAAAAATCGGCTACTTTTGGCTCTCATAAAGGCAAGAGACAAGTCATCACTGCACCCCAGAGCTCCCAGCTCACCCTGTTAGATCATACGGAGTGGTCTGACACAGTCCCCACTGTGTCACACACCTTAGAGGCAGTCACCAACAGCTTTCTAGAGCTAGCAGGACTGCTCAGCAGCACAGACTTGAGTCCAAGACTTCAGCCTCCCGGCAGGTCACTCCTGGGAGGCACAGAGCTCCGCAGAGGCTGTGTGTTGACTGTACTGCAAGTGTTGTCCATTCACCTTTTTCTCAGCAAGTGTTCACAGAAAATAGAAAATGTTCATGCAGAACATGGAGTGGGGAAATGCGATGTTCCCCCTGTGTGTTGACGGTATTGCAAGTGTTCCATTCACCTTTTTCTCAGCAAGTGTTCACAGAAAATAGAAAATGTTCATGCAAAACATGGAGTGGGGAAATGCGATGTTCCCCCCTACCTCAAAAAGAGCTCCTAATTGCTGTGGCAATTCTTTATCAGCTGCTTTCATAAAGGTTAGATTCCTTTACATCTTCTCAATAGCTTCTAGATCTTCCTGTAGTTCACGGGCAGAGTTCCCAGGGTGTTTCTATTTCTTTCTTTTCCTTCCTTCTTTCCTCCTTTCTTTCCTTCTTTCCTCCTCTCCTCTCCTCTCCTCTCCTCTCCTCTCCTCTCCTCTCCTCTCCTCTCCTTCCTTCCTTCCTTCCTTCCTTCCTTCCTTCCTTTCTCTTTCTTAATTATCTTATTTAACTGTATTTATTTATTTATTTATTTTTGACCAGAGAAGGACAGAATGAGAGACAGAGAGAGGGAAAGTGAGAAAGTGAGCCACCCAGTCCAGGACTCAAACCACGGTTGGCCGTGTGGGAGTCCAGCACCCTTTACCACCACGCCACCTGCTGGCCCCCACATTTCTATTTCTTAAAACTGGGTATATTCTGCATATGTGCAATACTTCACCTTCCCACACATGTAAGCACATATATACATGGCTTTCTCCCCGACAGTCACATTGCATTAGACGTAGGGCACAGCACAGCTGTTCAATTAAACTTGTGAGATGAACTACTGAATTAGCAGAGCAAAGACCCTACATGCTTGCAGAAAACAGGTCTGCTGAGCTTTGCTTATCCTGGTGTTTTCAAACTAATCTGTCTGCAGGCCCTTTTCTTTCCCCATGAGAAACTTAAACTATTGCGATAACTGATAAAGTTTGGGAGACAGGTTCAAAGCTGTTCCTTGAACTAACTGGCTTAATTATTTGCAAGCAAGTCCTTACTCTTCATCTATGTATTGTGCCCCCTGATGGTGTAAACCCCATGAATCTTATCAGAGATCTCATGACTAGGATCACCTGGAGCCAGATGTGCCCAATGGCGGGCAGAGGGCCAACCCCAATTCCACATCAGCTTTTGCTGCTCGTGTCTTCACTGAGCTCCACCCCTTTCCCTAAACTTTCCAACCTTGGTTAGTCTGTGTCATGGGGTGCTACCCCCTCAGATACTGGAAGGAAAGGCAGGGCGTTTTACAGGGGAGGTGGCGTCACTGTGAGACGTGGCATGCCGGTGATGGTGCCGATGCAGAGTTTAACTATGGCAGGACTTGGAAGCCTACTCCCTAGTATACCGCTCCAGCTGTGCCCAGCTCAGGACCTGCTGTATATATGATTGTGGGCACAGCAGGGGGCAGCCAAAGAGGAATAAAGGATCTATGAAATTAGAACTGGAAAGGCCTGATGGTGGTATGGCAGGAAAATGCCATGCCCTGCAAGGCTGACCCATCTGGAGCCTCTCTGAGTACACAGGGCACATGTGCCCATGATCAGGAGCTATCCGAGGCTGGAGGTGGGTCATGGCATCTAAACCTTGTTGGGGGTGCCGTCTCCCTCTCTCTGTCTTAGATAAAATTAATAAATTTTAAAGAATTGACTAGAATCATCTAAAAACTGTCCCACCATTCTTGAGTAGTCCAAGTGTGAGCCTTGATATAGAACATTTTCTCAGGATGCTTTCCACGCCACACACCACCATGTAACAGGGTCATCTGACAGCTCTGTATCAAACTGAGATACTCACTGCCTCTCCAGAGAGTCAGTTCTCTGCCTAGTGTTACGCCAATTACCTTGTTAACCTTGGACCTAAATATCTGATTCCCTAAAAATAACGAAATGTTTATAAAACAAGGGCCAACCTCGCAGCTTAGTGGCTCAGGGAGCTGGATCCCATATGGCCTATTGCGATTTGAATCCTGGCCTTGGCAGTTTGATAACCATGCCAGGTGTGTGTGTGTGCCCCAGATCCCACCAGGATGGAGAGATGGAGGAGAAGGTGTGACCACACTGCCCTGAGGGTTCTCCCTAGCTCTGTCCCTCTAGTCAGCACACTCACCCTCTGGCAATTATTATAAAAACAAAACAAAATGAAATGCAATTGTAGCTGTTGAGTTGTTCTAGTTGCCCATGAAAACCAGAATGGACAAGAACCCACCCTGTCCACGTGCCACTTGTGTTCATGCACAGTTTCTGAGTCCAGGGAAAGAATGCATGTTGTTCTCCGTGGGCAGACAATCGCTCACGCCAGAGCCCAGGAACCACGCTGCATTCTGAAGGCCAGCGCGGAGGCAGCCATGGCTGGGAGCTTCACGTGCCTCACACTCAAGAAGCGCTTTCTCCAAACAGCCTTTCACCCTTACCACTTCCTAGGAGGTGGCTCTATCACCATGTCACAGTGAGAAAACGAGGGCTCCATAAAAGTTCTAGAATTTACATCTTGGGAGTTCCCATGGAAATACCGGGGGTCTTCGAAACAGTTATGGAAAAAAGAGATTGAAGTGTGAGTTTTAGTGTAGAAAAGCTTTGAAATTTGTGCACTTTTTTTTTCATAACAGGCATTTTCTATGTTTTTGAAGACATCCCCCCCCCAATAGAGACCACAGCTGGTTAATACCTGCCAGTCAGGATTTAAAACTCACATTCTACCCAGGTGGCCTTCAGAAAGTAGCAGAGGCTTCTAGAAGCTACGTTTATGATGCTTAGGAGGCATGGAAGGTGTGTTCTAGTGATGGCAACTGTGTGCACGTGTACACACCTAAGTGTGTGTACACATACATGTGACCACACACATGTGTACATGGGCACAGGGGAGGAAAGTGCTGCACTCTCTAACAGATTTCCCCAAGCAGTCACTGTCATTGCCAACCTGTGGCTTGGAAGGCGGGCTGCTGTGTGGACCTCACTGGCTCACTAAGCTGTCTGCTGATATTCCCGCTTTGCTCTGGTGGGCTGACAGATGGCCACACAACCCACCTGGGAGCTCTGCAGGTTCAGATGCACCCTGCACCTGAGGACGGTGCTGCTATGAAGTCTGAGTGCCCTGGTGAGGTTGACCTGCTCACTCACCATAAAAAGTGGTAACTGGGATCAAGGATGTTAGTATTCAGTGATTAACTCACAGCTTGGTCCTCATTTCTTTAGGAAATTCTACTCTGCATATCGGGCTATTGTTTTATAATAGGGTGCACTTTTTGGGAGTAATTTTTTCCTATAGGGTGCATGTGCACACAGGAAAGAAAGATAGGAAGACAGAGAGAGAGAGAAAAAAATCACCCCTTGGGGAAGGACAACCATACCATAATCCTTTCTCCTCCATTCTTCTCTCAGGATTTGGGCACATATGCACATGTGCCCAGCATATTTTTTAAGCCAGTAGGCCAGGGACTTGAGCCATAATATCAACCACGGGGCATCTAGCTGTCTTAACTGCCACGCCATTGGCTGGCTCCAAAAGAGTATACATTTTTCAAAACTGTGTTAAATCGTTTTCTAAATTTTATGCAATACATTCTTCTTATCAAGGGCAAATTTAACTCATTTTCTAGGAATTTCTATTCCCAAACCATCATGAGCATTTTCATATAAAATGTGGTGGACATCTCGGATTTCGAATCCTTTGCGGATGGTCAAAGTGATGAACATTACGGGAAAATAAATGAAATGCTGCAAGCACACTGCGAGCTTGCGCTGAACGTGCACAGTTCCAAACCCCTGCGGCCACCTTAGGGAGAGGTGAGAACATGCCTGAGACTTTTCAAACAAGGAGGGGATCTATTCCATTTTCAAATCCAGGACATTGACAATTTTCTGGAAGAGGAGGGTTGGGAGTAGAACACACTTCGATTTGTATTTGGGAGAACTCTAAACATGCTGTAGTTTGACTTTTCTACATATCCCCCTTTAATTGTCAAAGAATGTGTGCACTCTCCATGGGGAGGTGTGATCATGCCACAATCTTCCATATCTCCATCCTGTCGGGACGCTGGGACATAAACACACGTCTGGCATATCTTCGAGTTCTGAAGTAGGATTCATGGCACGGTTGGCCATGCGTGATCTGGCTCCTTTTACATAGAGGTTAACCACTGTGCTGTGGGGCCAGCCCTTACATGTAGTCTTTAAATCATATTAATTTGTCAGTCACGGTCAGAGAATTAGTCTCCCATCTTTTTTTTTTTTTTTTGTAAGTTTATTACTTTCATAAGACTGACCCACAGACAAGGAATGGGGGAAGGAAGAGAGCAGAAGACATACACCCTCAACAGGTCTCATACTATGGTCCCCGGTCTGCCAGCCAGTTGGGATCATGGTACACGCATCCTGCAGGTATAGGTCCACCCTGGAACCAAACCTATGACCATGGCCTTGTACACGGATCCTCAGCTTGAGGAGAGTGTTACCACTGTGCTACTGAGCTGGCCTAGCTGTGCTAGTTTAGCTGTGGTTTCCTGCTGTCTTCAGAGCTAGCAGTGAGTGGACAGCACCCAGCCCTGGGACTCAGCCAGCCAGGAGTCACTGGACCAAGATGGCAGAGAAAAGGCAGAACACCGGGGGCCATGTGGTTGCTGCAGAACTAGTTCCATCCTGAACAGGAACGGAGGCCAGATTCTGCTAAGATTCCCCCCATAGCTAAACTTTCAGTGGACAGCTATGACTGTTCTCTAGCCAGTCTGGAGAGCAGAGGTGCGTGGGAACAGAATGCTGGCCAACGGCTACTGGGAGCTGACTGGCCAACGGCTACCATGAGCTCACTCAAGGAAGGCACCGCTGTTCCTGTCACGGAAGAGGCAACTGAAATACAAGCAGGTTTTAAGTCACGCCACAGACACAGAGTGAAGGCTGAGAGTATGACCCTGGGACTCCTCTCGGCCCTCGGTGGTGCCCGTAAGCAGGTTTTGACCGTGTAGTCAGTCACTCTGTCCTCGCCAGTGCTGCGCCTCCATCCTTCCAGACTTCCAGGCCAGGTCCTGCTGTGCAGGTGACAGTGTCACACAACCCTGTGTCCTGCATACCCCTTGCACTGTACCTTCCAGACACTGGGCATGGAAAGGTTTGCCGAACTGTGCCTGAGCCCGGCCCTGGGACCACCTGAGCACAGCACCCACCACTCTGCTCACCCTGCCCTCCATGTGCAAATAAGCACAGCTGACCCAAGCTTCCTGTCCTCCTCAGAGCCAGCTCTCCTTTCCACATCCTGTATGTGTCTGTGGCTCCATGCATCCTAACCCACAAGGTCTCACCTCCACCCGTGTCTCCCACAGCCACAGGGTCTCCCGAGTTCTTGGAGGTGCCGGTGTCACTGTTTCCAATCACACTCCATCCTGGCCCACCACAAAACCACTGCCACTCCAGCTAAGACTGCTGCTGCACCTCCTCCTGCCTGGCCCCTGTCCCAGTTGGCACCTGGCTGGCTTGTGTGCACCTGGGCATGCTGCTTCTGGCTCCTCTTGGGCTCTACCTGCCAACTGCTCTGAGATCGCCACACTCGCCCTACTCTCACTGGGCACCTCCGCGTCCCGATTTCCACTGGGCTGGGCTGTTAGTATGAGACAGACTCTCAAGTCCTGCGTCACAATCCCTGCACGGCTGGAGAGCAACAGCCAGGAGTCCCTCAGCAGGCGACATTGCTCACAGAAAAGCAGATGGACTGTATGGAGACATGCTAGAAAACCCACCAAACCAGAACTCGCACACGACCTCTCTCCTGCAAATAGCCTGCAGGCTCCAGCTAGCTGTGCACACGTGTCTCAGTGGAGTTGCGGCTACAATACAGATGTGAGCCTGTGCTTCCTATCCTGGCAAGACCAGAGACGCTGCAGGGCCTGTTTGGTTCACTCCCACCCTGGGGACCTGCTTCAGAAGGCAAACCTCTCCCTGGGTGGTGACGGCCTTGGGGTTTCCTTTGGAAAAACTCTGGGACTGGTTTCCAGAATTCATGTGGGTCGAGCCCAGGCCCATGCTCCCATCAGGACTCCAAGTCCCAAGTCGCTGTGCTCCCTTCTGTGCTCACCTTCTGTGTGACGCCTAGGATGGGGCGGGGTCCTCTCACTAGTGCTGTCCACGATAGCCTTGAGAGCTGTGCGTTTCCCAAAACCCACTTTATTAAATGAGAAGTTGCAGAGAACGTGGCTGGAAGTGCTTTATTTCTTAAGGCAGTTGTGATTGTGGTTCCCAGGAAGCTGGGTGTGCGGTGACAAGTCAGCCGTGGGGGAAATTGTCCTGGCCATGGCTCCCTCAGCGTTCTACTTTACTTCAGTCTGAACAGACCAGGCACTGGCGCTGTCTGCACAGGTCCTCTGGCTTCTCTTGGCTGGTGTCATACCACACCTGGCCATCCTGAGCCTGGATGTTCACGAGCCAGCAGGTAATGACAATGGCTCTCAACTCGCAGGAGGGAAGGGGCGCAGGACAGTGTCACAGGTACAAGCACCTGGGCCGGAGGACAGTGGTGGGCCTTTGGCTTTCGCCCCTGCCATCGTGTGAACCTGGTCAGAGCTACGACGCTGAGTCTCAGTCTCCTCGCCCACCAGGTAGGAGTTATAGTTATCACCTCTGTTCTCAGGTTTGGGAGTTGATTCGGGGTCACAGAAGACCACTGCCCTTAATGGGAGTTATAGTTAGTTATCACCTCTGTTCTCAGGTTTGGGAGATGATTCGGGGTCACAGAAGACCACTGCCCTTAGCAGGCACTACTGAGGAAATGGGAATGCAGTTATTTTCTCAGTAGAAAGTCGAGAAGAAGGGAGGTGAAGATGACACCCATTTTCATGTCAATAGAGACCTCAGGGCCTAGGGATCAGCTAAACCAACTAACGTTCACTGAGTTTCTCAACAGGGAGAACCACAGTGTCGGGTGCGGGAACAAAGGGGCAAAGGCAGACTCCCTCAGGCAATGCCTAGGCACCTTTGACCTGAGGCACACAGCCTTCCTGCTCACATGTCTCCGGGAGTTGCTCCTCCATGGGGTCTTGGAGCCAAGGTGACCTTGTTAAGGGTCTTGCTTACCCTCACAGTGGACATATCATGGATGCAGAGCCTCCTGGCTTCGCTCCCCATCCCACAGTCTAGGTCACCTTCCAGAGCGAAGAACATAATGGATGCTTAGACTAATCCAAGGCCCGGCCTCCTCTCCCTCCATGGAGCCCCTCTGAGTACCTGTCCCGTTTTCTGTTTATGCTTTGTTAACAGTTTTAGTTTTAATTTTTGATGGCAAACTAACTAGGATGGATTAAGCTTTCATTGATAGGCCTATGGCTTTGAAAGGGAGAAATGGATGATGACTTTCTTCTGAAGAATCCCAGGAAGGAACTGCAGGTTCAGAAAAGATGGCTCCATTTATGGGGTTAGCTTTTAGATCATTGTTTTGGGGCCATCAGCAATCTTCCCAGAACCTGAGATTGGCGTGTCCTCTCAGCCTTCCTCTTACAGGCACTTCCCTGCAGATGACTTTTGGGCCCTGGGTCTCCACACAGCTCCAAGTTGGGCAAAACATTCAATGGGCTACAGAACAGACCTAGGGACGTATTCTCAGTAGTCTTTCTTTTTTTGTTGTTTTGAAAGAAATATCTATTTTGTAAAAATAACTTCTGCTTATTCTAGAAATACGTTTACTAGTGGAGAATACAGTTTCTCAAAATCACTTCCTAGTCCTATCATTTTAAGAACCATGTGTACAGGAGGGAATTTTAAAAAATAATAAAAGCAGGCTGAGAGAGCTAGTTTAAGTTTTAAAAAGTAAGAAGAAAAAAATGCCTTTTAGGCAATAAATAAGTGCTCAAAGAAACTAAAGAGGGCTGGAGGACTAATAGTTGGAGAGAAAGGTTCTAGTACCCATCGAGAAGGAGACAGTGTGAGGTTCATATATAAAGCACAATTTAAACTTTAATTTAAAAACATTTCCTATAGGGCACATGCACTTGCTGGAGAGAGAAAGAGGGAACACAGGAAAGCACCCCTATGGGGCGATGACCATGCCGCAGTCTCTTCTCCCCCGTTCTCCTCTCAGGATCTGGGGCATGCAAGCACATGTGCCCAACACGTGTTCCAAGTCACTGGGTTAAGGAATCAAACCACGAATCAGCCATGTGGGATCGAGGCTCCTTAACCACACCACCGGATGCCCCAGGAAAATTTTAATTGTTTTTCACTCTGAATTTCACTTGAATGAGGGAAATTTACATTGGCCCACAGAGGCCAAAATGATAAGGGAGGGTGCTGACTCTGCGGTGAGAGAAGACAGACTTCTAGATGTTTCTAGAGCCAGCAAACGAACATGGAGAACCACCCCGTCACGTCTAAGCCCTGCAGCGGCTTCCCGGCATGGCTGATGTGTGGTGTACAATGCTGAGAGGCAGGATAGGAGGGCAGGGGGAAGGAAGGGCTGAGGGGTTGGCAAGTTAGCATCTGCAGTGCGGGCTGCAGAGCGAGAGCTTTTGATCAACTGTTTGGGCATGGGCTGTAGCTGATGTAAGTGCACACACGTCTTAGATGTGGTTTTCCCTGTAACACACTCTTACGGAAGCAACAGGTTGAGCTGTTGCTGCCAGCGTCAAGGAGTTTGGCAAAATGAGGGATGAGCACTGAAGGACATGTTCAGACCGGTAACCTTGACCTGGCTTCCTGATGCAGCTGCTGGAGGTACATCCATCTATCACTGATCTATCACTCCTGTGGAAATGAGGGAACACACGCAAAGACAGGGCTGGGGAGGGGGGGTCTCAGTCCCATCTGGTCACACCTGTCTCCTAAAGTGACCAGTCTTCACCCTGCAGATACTCCCAGCCACTCCCTCCATCCCCAGAACTGGCCCTGAGCCCCAAAGATTCCAGAAGCCCAGGCCCTGCTTCAGGGAGGCCAGAGATAAAGTAATCTCCCCCAGGACACACAGCAGGTGGAGCCTCTGCTGGCCCTCCCTTCCAGAAGACTAACGGGTCCCTGTCAGAATTCCAAGCAGCAGGTGACTCAGCAAAGGAGGAGGAGGGACAGGAACCAAGATCCAGTCGCTGCCTTCAGCCACCAGGTTAAAGCAGCAGTCCTGTGCTCTCTGCTTGCCTGAGGGCGCTGACCTTTACAGAAAGGGGTATTTAGGTTTTAGTCAGGCTGAGAAATCCCAGGTAGGCGGCAGGCCCCTGGTGACCTTGCCATACTATGGTGGAGAAGAAGCCTTCATTCTTGCCTTGGTCATTTCTTTCTGAGCTCTCTCAGGAGGCACACTTCTCAGGCACCAGCTCGGTTGTGAGCCTGGTGGCAGAGAAGAGGAGAAGGAGCAAGACGATGCAGCATGCAACTGAGCTGGCCACGGAGGGGAGGCGGGCTTGTGTGCGGGGGTAGGGCCTGGCACTGGAGCACGACTGGGGTGGACACATGTGGCCTGGTACAAGGGCGTGTACATGCACACACACACACTCTGTGTACACAGGAATGCTCACGTGTGTGTGTGTGCACGTGTAAACAGTATATAGAGATCCCTCTTTGGCACACATATTTACAAAGGTAGGCTCAGTAAAATAGACTTATTGGTAGAAAGTCCACTGTGTGCAGTGACTTTGTCATTGTAAAGGACACTGACGCGGACAGGCGGACATCTGACCCCTCTGTTCTGAATATCACATCAGCTCCTCATGGCTCTGGGCGTGGTCATCAGTCTGCCAGCTCCATTCACAGAGGCCACAGACAGTGCCCCGAGTCATACTGAGTCTCTATAACACTCAGAAGTCACTGTGACGTTCAAGCTCCCTCCATTTTTTTTAAAATTGCCAGAAGGGCTTGCGCTCTTGTGAGAGAGAGCGAGCGAGACAGAGAGAAAGAGAAGGAAGCACTCCCAATGGGGTATGGTCACCACAATCCTCTTTCCTCCCTTTCTCCATCCTATCAGAATTGGGGGCATACATGTACATATGCCCAGTGTATTTTTCAAGCCACCAGGACCCAGGTTCGAATCGGTTGGCCATGTGAGATCCAGCTCCTTTGATCACTGTGCTTCAGGGCCAGTTCAACTCTGTTTTCTTTTTCTTTTTTAAAAGGTGGTAAAAAATGTGTACACTTATGGAAAAAGTGTACACTTATGGAGACAGGGAGAGAAGGAAAGTGAGAAAGCAGCCTCATGGAGGATGGCCACACCACAATCCTTTCTGTCCTATTTCTCTTCTCCCTCCTCTCAGGATTTTGGACACATGTACACATATGCCCAGTGTGTTTTCAAGTTGCCAGATCCGTGGCCCAAAGTGTCTAATTGGCCATGTGGGATCCAGCTGCCTGGACCACCAGGCCACTGGCGGGCCCTCGCTCTACTTCCTAACTGGGAAGCACTCCTACAGGAATTCTTGGCAAGGATTGTAACTTGTGGGAATGCTGTGATGTGAAGTCCTAAGGTAAAAGGCGATTTTATGCCACTAAGTCAAGTTACTGCTGACCTGTTTGGAATACTCTCGAAAGGCTTTGCAGTTCCTAGTTCTTCTACGGAATCCTCTAGAGCTTTTGTCTCCATTTTTCCCTTCTTCTTTTCTCCTTTCTTTTTTCCTGCCACTATTTCCTAAGCTCCTATGCTATGACACTAAGCTTCAGACGCGCTAAGAACATGCAGGGTCTTCAACACGTCCATGAGAAGTGCATATTATGAAAAACCATCACGCACTTCAAAATGTTTTGCACCAAAATATACTCATACTTCAAATCTGTTTTCCATGAGCTTTCAGAAGTCCCCTCTCACGTCACTAACCCTCACAACACAGCTTCGGGGTGTGATAAATTAGCATGGGCTCTGGCCTCAGCCTCCAACCACTGAGAGTTGCTGTGGAAATGGATTCAGAGAAGAAAGACCTGCTCCTGGCCCTGAGCCTGCCTCTGGGAAGCTCTGGGACATGAGGGAGACATGTGACATCCCCAAGCCTCAGCTTCTCCACGTAGGAAACCAAACTGAACAGCAGTCACATGCTGATGAGTCACACGGCACAGACACCTGGCCCACTACAGCTGGTCGGCATTCAAGGAACGCTGGCTAGCCCTGGTCCTGCCCCTGCCCCTGCCCCAGAGCCCTCCTGGAGATCGGCTCATTACTCAGAAACCTGCTTCCTGGCAGGTCTGTCAACATCTCACATTGCTTGGGAAGACCCTTCAGACACCACCTTTTTTTCCTAGCAGACATCAGCTGTTTCTTAGGATTGGAGTGTCTCAAAAAGTCCTGCCCTTCACATCAACAACAATTCTTTGAAATAAGGGAGGTTCTTCCCTTTCTTTCCCATCTTCCTAGTTCTGTGATTCAACACCCACCTACTGGGGAATACATGGAAATGGAGCGTTAGGTCATACATTCTTCATCTAAGTGCGTATGTTAGTCAGGGCCACTCTGGATCACTCAGTGAGTTCCCTGTGCAGTGGGGTCACATGCTGGGAGCTGGTTTAGGGAAAGCAGGTCGACATCCGATCTTAACACCCCACAGACAGAAAGAGGGAAGTCGGGGCCCACAGGTGGTTTCAGGGAAAAGCAGGGTCACGAGCTCAGATCTGAGGAGCCAGTTGGAGAGGCCTCTGTTCCTGAGACAGAAACACGAGTCCTCACCAGGCATGGGATCAGGCCTCTGTGTTCTGGAGGAACACCAGGCCGGCGACCATGGGCCCCTGCGCTTCCAGAAGCCGCAGCTTCCCCATTCCAGCCTCTTCCCTCCCCACCCCATGCATGTTCCTCCTTTCCCTCTACATCCAGACGCACCCTCCCTCCGGTCTCCAGGAGCTGGCTGACAGCAACGATTGTGACACTGCGCATGTGTCACACTGTAACTGCATTTCCACATCCTCCTGGCCGTATTGTAAGAGCCCGAGAAGAGGAACAAGGGCAAATAATGAAATATAGGAATGCAGGAAAAGAGGAAGCCACCACGAGACACCAGCCCAACCGAAATGCGAAGAATTATGGAGAAGTGACAGAAAGGGAAGTAAGAGCAAGGAATTGCATTTGGTGGCTTAGCCAAGCATTCACACAGACACACGTGGACACACACAGGCACACACGGATACACACAGACATACCATGCACACATACAGGCACACATATGCACACATGCACACACATAGACATACACACGCACAGACAGACACGCACACACAGAGGTACACAGGCACACAGATACTCATACACACATGCACACATATGGCACACATGGATACACACATACACACGAACACACATATGTACATGCAGGTACACAGATACACATACACACATACAGGCACACATGGATACACACACAGAAATGCGCATGCACACATACAGGTACACACAGATACATATACACACAGGTACATGCAGACACACACGCAGAGACACATAGGCACACATGCAGGCACACACAAAACACACACATGCATATACACATATAGACACACACAGACACACACACAGAGACACACATCTACACATACAGACACACAGAGACATACGCATGCATACATACAGACACACATACACATACATACATGTACACATACATGCAACACAGAGGCACACGTGCACACATACAGACACACATACACTCACAGTCACACACACTCAGAGCCGTTACTGCATCTAAGTGTAACTCCTTTTTAAGCTTATTTATTTTATATTCATTCGCTATGAGGGGGAGGGATTCTAAGTAAAACTTGAAAAGATGGTTAGCTGTCAGTTCTCGGCCTGAGGGGAGAGGGTGGAGGGTCCACTTTTGAGTCAGGCTGGCAGAGGAGGTGTTGTCAAAGCCTGCCGCAGGTCTCCCCAAAGCGGCCTAGATCCAGAAATTCCCGGTAAGTCTAGGCTATTCCATCATGCTTCTCTTGTACTGAAAAAGCCACATGAAAACATGCTAAAACTTCTTTACACTGTAAACTAAAATTTAATTTTGGGACTGAGACAAAAAAATGGAGTAATACAATAGAAGGCATAAATATAACCAGGTGGGTCAACGTGAGGACCACCAAATACCCTTTCTATATACACATATAGACACACACAGACACACACACAGACACACATCTACACATACAGACACACAGAGACATACGCATGCATACATACAGACACACATACACATACATACATGTACACATACATGCAACACAGAGGCACACGTGCACACATACAGACACACATACACTCACAGTCACACACACTCAGAGCCGTTACTGCATCTAAGTGTAACTCCTTTTTAAGCTTATTTATTTTATATTCATTCGCTATGAGGGGGAGGGATTCTAAGTAAAACTTGAAAAGATGGTTAGCTGTCAGTTCTCGGCCTGAGGGGAGAGGGTGGAGGGTCCACTTTTGAGTCAGGCTGGCAGAGGAGGTGTTGTCAAAGCCTGCCGCAGGTCTCCCCAAAGCGGCCTAGATCCAGAAATTCCCGGTAAGTCTAGGCTATTCCATCATGCTTCTCTTGTACTGAAAAAGCCACATGAAAACATGCTAAAACTTCTTTACACTGTAAACTAAAATTTAATTTTGGGACTGAGACAAAAAAATGGAGTAATACAATAGAAGGCATAAATATAACCAGGTGGGTCAACGTGAGGACCACCAAATACCCTTTCTTAAATGAAGAAGTACGGCGAGGAGAGAAAAGCCTAAAATCTAGGGAGAAATGAGGACAAAATAGTGAATTAACCCACTTGTGGCATTTTCTGCTTGTGGAGATAAGGTGTGGGCGAGGAGCCCTGAGTCTAAGGCATCCCCATGGGAGGAGTTGGAGGTTGCTGAGAGAAAAACCCTTATCTAGAATTTCCAGGGACGAGCAGGGGTGGGGCGGGGGCCCAGGCCAGGAGTCTCAGCCTCCTGGCTCCCACCAGGGCTGAATTCAGATGTGAAGTCCCCTTACTTGAGTAGGTTCTAAAATGAAAGCCCCATTTCCCTCTTCCTTATTTTCCAGAAGAATCATTGGTTACACTGAAAACTATTGTTGCTCTGATAGGAAACACCTGATTATTGGTCAAAACTTGCAATTTGAGTGGTCTCTTCTGAGGACACTTCGTTTCCATGCATTCCTTCATGCCTGCCTTCATTCATCCACAAGCAGACACGGTCAACTTTGCAAGGACGAGAATGGGAGAGACTGCCCACAGAGGGAGGTTTGGCCAGAAGCTCCCACCAAAGCCCCTCGACACACAGCTGGGTGTGCACTATGTGCACGGTAGACCTGGCCTGGGGTGGCCGCAGACCTGGCCGGACCCCTGCACTCTCATCCTTCAGTCGGGCCCCGAGGTCGGTGTCAGCAGATGCCCGGCCACTCCTCATAAGTGACACTCTCCTCTAGCTCATGAGACCACTGAGGATGGTGACCAGGCCTGTGCTTGTCTCTGTGAGATACTCCCTGAGGGGTAGGATGACCCTACAGAATCTAGTAGGCTTGTCCAGAGTCACCTGATGGAGCCTGGCTGCTGGGGGCTGTGCGGGAAGAGGCCTCCAGCCATGCCCCCGCTGCCCCTGCTCCTGCTCGCCCAGAGATGCCCTGGATGGCATTCCTTGCACCATGTATTGTCCCTGCCCAACACGATATGTTTGGTTTTTTAAAGTTCAATTATTTTATTCAAGATAGCACGTGTGGACACACTAGAGAGAAAGAGGGCACCCCTGACAGGGCCTTGTTGTGCCCCTTCCCCTTGCCCTCTAGTTCATCACGATCCTGGGTGGACACACATCTGCACAGCATGTTTGCAGGTCCACCAGGGATCCGAACCCGTAGTCAGCTATGTGGCTTCCAGCACTGCAGTCCAGTTTGCTCTGATCTGGGCCCCACTGTGACGTGCTGTCTTTGACGCAAACCACTAAATACCAAGACAGCAGGGCCAGCAGGTGTAGTGATGGTTAAAGCACTGGATCCCACATGGCCAACTATGCAGTTCAAGTCCTGGACACAGCCACCTGAAAAATACACCATGTGCATGTACATGTGCATCTGTGTGTGCCCAAAATCCAGAGAGGAGAATGGAGAAGAGATTGTGGTGTGGCCATTTCCCCTGGGGAATGATTTCTCACATCTCTGTCTCTCTGTCCTATCTCTCTCTCTTCTGTGAGTCACACTCTATGGCAAAAAAAAAAAAAATCTAAAAACAAAGCCAAAATAACCATGACACAGCATGCTCTCCTCTTAGACACACTTCAGTTCATTAAACAAGTACTCATTAAGCCCAGGGGTGCCAACTCCACACTAGCCACCGAGGACAGCGAGACACCTCTGTGACCACAGGGCCTGTTACCAATGGCACTGACTAGTTACCTTCAAAACTCATCATCAATACAAGAAAAACGAAGAGCAGAGACATTGGGAAGGGTGAAAAAAGCCAGGGGCTCCAAAATGTTGGCTTCATTTTTCCTGCAGTTCTGGCAAGAAGATTTATCATCTTTGAATTTGTATTTTGGTTCTAGCTTTTAAATGAGGGCAGGGTACAAAAACTGCTGCCTGGGCTATCATCTCATCCTGCCTGCCACCTGTCAGGCTGGGGTGGCCCAGGACCCTCACCCCAGTTCCACTCTTGTTCTCTTGCCTGGTCCTGCCCTGGGCTCCTGGGGCTGCAGATAAGGCTCTGCCCACACAGATCAGTGAAAAACCTGGAGGATCTCACCTTTGCCAGGCACCTTGGCCTGTGGGATGCCATCTGTGGGATGCGCAGAGGGCCCTGGGGGACAGTGACCACCTGATTAACACACCTGTGCACTGGTTGTGTCTGCCCTGTCCTCCCCTGCTTCCCAAGATTGCCTTTCTGATGAGCTAGTGGCTCATAGCACCTGTGCTGGGCTTGATCTGCGGGAGTCCAGGCTGGGAGATCCACCGAGCCCTCCACACCAGGGAAAACTGCTGAGATGCACCGTATAATTTTCAGTTTCCGGTTACAGATGACCTGACAGTGCACAACTCATGCCATCCGGGCGGCACACAGATGCTGCAGGGGCTGGGGAGATACTCTGCCTTCTCCATCCTTGAGAGCTTAAACAACAATTTGCCTGCCTTGCCTCTGGGCCAGGCTGCATGCCAGCATGAATGGGTCACCTCTGTTGTGACAGAGGCACCAGGACAGGGTGTCTGGGACAACAGCATCTTCCCCGCAGAAAACAGGCACAGAGCCCTCAGAAATGTAACACTTATGTGGAGTAGCATGTTGGAGGCCTGTTGTTGCTTTCTTACAAAAGTAAATTTGGAGGCTCACTGAAAAGGGATCCCCCTAACTACAAAGGACACAGCTGAAGTTTATCCTGGAGCAACAGTGGCATCCTCGGGGCCCTTGACCATCGGGCTGCTCTGCTCAGCCTCTGGGGCACACACATCTATGTGCACTTGGAAGCTCCAACTCTTCTGGCCTGAACATGCTCACCTGAGTCACAGGAGGACTGGCTTAGATAGGGAGTGGTTCTCTTGTGAGGTCAAAGCATCCGTAATGTCAGGGTTGGGGGGTGAAAGGAAGAGGATGAGGGACCTTCTTTCTCTGCCCCAGGCCCAGTGCCAAGGCATCTACTATACAGTAAAGAAAGGTGGCAGTGGCACGTTGCAGGTGCCAGACACCAGGCCTGCATGGGCAGGCATGGCCGGGAGGGACTGGAGGCTAAAGCAGCCCAACATGGCAGCAGCGTAGCTGACAGAACCAAGGAAGAAGAAAGGTGTATCTCACTCTTTCTCTCTCTTTCTTTTTAATGCAAGTGCCCTGGATGTCTTGGAAACGTTGAACTGCAAAGTTCCTCCACACTGGGGGAGGCAAACAGCTCCTAGGCTCTCACGCATGCCTGTGCCCAAGCCATGGACCCAACATCACAACTGACCCCAACGACAGTGTCTTGGCCTCCAGTTCTCCTACATCTTGGGTTTTTCATGAAGATATTCTAGCATATGGAAAAAAGACATGCAGGAAGCCAGTGCTTTGCTTGGGAGTGATATTTTATTTTGAAAAAAACGAAGTACAGAAAAACTCTAAAAATATATAAGAAGATAAAATACATATTCGTGTAAGTCGTGACATTTTACCCCTCTGCAGTGACAACATAGGCATATTTATGTTACCAATTATGCTTAGAAATGTCACGGTTGAGGGTCAAGGAGAATAAACTTCCCCTAAAACAATAAAAACAGATTCGCACATTACATAATAATAGATAAAGAAATAGTATTATGATTTTATTTCAACTTGGAGGCTTCTGGCTCAACTGAGAGAAGCACAACAAAAACCTGAATCAGAAGGATCTGAATAGAGACTAAGTGGTGGAAAATGTCAACACGATGGCCTCATTCTGAAGTGCTCCGCTTAAAATATATAAGCTTGAGATTGACAGACTTGCCCGCTGATGTCATCTCGTCCCAGTGACATTATTCTTACTCAGAAGTGAGACACTTGCGTCTGCACTGACTTGTGATGATAGGTCAAGAGGGAGAAAGAAAGTAAAACTGAACTCTGGGTAACAGGGTAAAAGAGAACTAAAAACCCTTGAACTAAAATTCACACGTTTGCTCCTGGGAAGTCCCTCAGACATCTGCTCAGAACTTGTGCTCCCTGCCTGCCTGTATGCACATTTGTAAAAATGATGAAATGATTCTTTCTTATCTTAATCCCCAACAGATTAGAAGTTGCCAATTAGAAAGCAAAGGGAGAGACAGAAAATACTATACAAAGAGATAAGAGAATTCAGACTGGGATCCACCAGCAGACAGCCAGAAGCTCCATGTTCAGTGGCTTTTTCTGAAGTGAAGTTCAGGACCCTGGGGCAGACAAACACAGAGGTTTGAAATACGGACTGTGGTGGGAATCTAGGGTCAGAACCTCTGCTGCATTAGTGGCAAGAGTGATGGTTGCTGGATGGATGGACGAACAAACTGATAACACAATCCTCTATGCTTACAGAGTTTGCAATTTACAAAATATGTGTTCATAAATTATCACCCTATAATGCCAGGGCTAATGTTTAGGAAGAAAACTTGAGTGAAAAAGAAAAACTTAAAGAATTTTCAACATAGTATTTAAAGAATTGCTAGTGGGTAGGGGTGACCAGTTGATCCTAAGAAGACTCTTTATCCAAAAGGATTAAAATACACCATATAAAGTGAGGCAGGTTTGAGTCATTTAGAAAGTGTAGTCTTGGAGAAATGCTCTCTTCCCCTCACAAAGACAAGACTAAGGAGTTGTTGGTGGAGGGGCCAGGGAGCATGGAACCTGTGAGTCAGACCTGGGACAGCCCAACATCACAGAGGCTCCAAAACATTTGCTGTAGCAAAGGGCTTCCTGGCCGGCTGGCTGAGTGATTCATATTGATTGGGATAGAGAATTCTGCCTCTACATCCATCCCTGTGCAAAGATATTATAAATTAAATTGCAATTATGTGCAAAGCTTATCAAGTTCAGATAAGGGTAAGTGAGTTTGGTGTTGACTGCTTCCAGGGTCCTGCTGCCAGGAAAGCAGATATGGAGGAAATAGAGAACATACTGAGATTAAAAACAGGAAATGGGTGAATTCAGTGCCCCTTCTGGGAAATGATGAAATAAAATGTGTTTCAACCTTAAGGTGTAATCATGCAAAACTTAGTTTATCAGGGTTATTAAGACATAGGATTTCTCATCAAGATAAATTACTTCTTTAAATTAAAAAAAAAAAAAACAAAAAAAACTCAGCTAATAGGATGGCCGAATCCACCCTTGCTCCCAATATCATAAAAAATGTAATGCTTGAATCCACAACTCCCCAATTCATAAAAATTACATTTTAAAACATTATCTAATGAGTAACTGGAATGTGGTAAATGTTTCCATGATCTCAACTCAAAGCTTATAGCTGAGTTATCAACTCAAAGTTTATAGAAGTTGGTTTCTGCTATTTTATTCAGATGTAACACATAGCTTGAACTAAATCACCAGTTTAATGTGTGAAAACATAAACTCCTGATGCTAGAAAGCTCAGCTTGCACTTAAAATGCAGGTCTTCAATGTGTACAGTAGAAGTACACTCTCGCCTGGAACTCAGCCCTGGGCTCAGCTGGCTGTGACACAGCCCTGGACTGAATGCTGAAACCCAGCACCCGGGTCCCCACCTGCACTGCCATTTCTTTTCACAGGTTGACACAAGGAGCGGTTGTACAAATCATACCAAAGATCTACATTTATGAGTAACCGATGCAAATGAGAGGGAATGAAAGCACAGAAATGATGGGAAATCTAACAGCATAAATATTTTCACACTTCAATGACACATTTCTAACGGTTAAGAATGAAGCAGAGTTGTCTGTGCGCGAGGTAAGGTCACCGTTGAGTCTGTTGGTGTAACGTGCTATCAGAACCCAATTTAGCCTCGTGCCTGCCTGCCTGCCTGCCTGAGGAGCCTCTATCTGGCTGCAGTCACCAGCAGGCAACCCTCTTTCAAATGCAGTGGGGAGGGCTTGAGCTGCTGGAGGGTTCAGAAAGCTAGCCTGCTGGCCTCCAGTTCATTCCCTTCCCAGATGGCCCTGAGAACTAAATGTACCATTTACACATTGGAAGCCAAGGGTGGGTAGAAATATCAGGGGTTGGGGGATAATGTTATGTTGTCTTCCTGAGAAACAAAGCCAGGAGCCAGTTTCAACAGCTGGCCTCCTGGTGAAGAGGCAACCAGTGGAACCCAGGAACCCCTGGCCCAGTGTGCATTCCAGTGTTTAGGCCCACAGTCCTCTGGGGTCAACAGCATCAGCGCTAGCTGCTCAGACAGGATGGTGGCTAGCTCAAATCCACATGGTGGCAGATGGCCAACATGGGACTCAAAGCCAGGGCTGTCTCTAGGGCCAACGCTGAGCTAACAGCAACCCCACTGGTGCTCCTCACCAACCTAGCGCTGCTGAAATGCCTCTGCTGATTTGGGACCATCTCATTTATTTCTCACATGGCTTCTTAAACCTAACTTTGGTATTTTGAAACCCATAGCTTTCTGAGTTTGTAAAATAAGACAAGTTGCTTTGTTCCCAAAGCCTTTGCTCAAATTTTGCATGGAGGGTCCCCATATGTCCCAAAGTTATTTCTCACAGATCCTATAACATGTTTTAAAATATAAGAATGACTGTTCTCCATGTGACAGGGCTTTAAATTAGGGTCTTACAGGCTATATAACTTCTTGGCAAAGTCAAAGGAAGAAGTGATTCAAACAAACGATCATTTTGGGGTAAGTTACCCTGCTTCCCATCTCAGTCCCCATCATCCCCACCTCTTGCCCACTTTATAAATAGGGTGGCTACTCCTGCCTACAGAACAAGATTCCTGAAGGCATCCTCTGATGCCAGCCCTCTTCCCAGGGTCCATCTCTTCATGTCAACCAAACTCGGGGCTCCAAGTTGCCCTGGCTACACCAGCTATTCCTTGGCCACAATTTTGTTTCCATCCTGCTTCTTCTCCCCATCAATCTCTTCTAAAACTCTACCCATTCTTTTTTTTTTTTGGAGAGGTTTTTGCTATAGGGTACGTGCACTCGCCAGACAGACAGAGACAGAGAGATAGAAAGTGAGAAATCACCCCCCGGGGGGATGGCCATGCTGCAATCCCTTCTCCTGCATTCTCCTCTCAGGACCTTGGGCATGCACGCACATGCGCCCAGTATGAGTTTTAAGCGCCCGGTGTGAGTTTTAAGCCACCGGGTCCGGGACGCGAACCGCAGTCAACTACGTGGGAGTCCAGCGACATAGCCATTACGCTAACTGCTGGTCCCATAAAACTCTACCCATTCTTGAAGGTACAGGTGTGTCATGTCTTCTAAAAAGCCTACACATGTCTCATTAAAACTGGTTTCTCTTCTTCCTTATTTGTGGGGTTTTTTTACACCCACTATAGCATTTTATATATTGTGCCTAAGACTTGGGGCATATCTTGTTTATCCTCTTTATTCTTCATCATATGCTCAACAAATATTTTATGACTGTAACTAGACTGGATGTGGGTATCCTGGCCCAATTTTTGTACCAACGGTATTTATGGAATATAACACCAGCAGGTCTCAACATGTTATTCAGCTAATATTTTGTCTTTGGATGATAACGGAAGTCATAAATACACAGACTTAAAATAAAAATGGTAGCAACTAAAAGAACCAAAGTTTTAGAGTTGAAAAAACTAGGAGCTGTGTGAACTGAGACCAGTTAATTAACTCCTTAGTTTTATAAACTAGCCAACCACATGACCAATTGGGGCAGGAAGCCCCAACTCTTAAGGAGCCACTGCCATTGCAGCCTGGGCCAGGGACTGGCATGAGCTTAGAACCTTCCAAGTCTGTGAAGCAGAAAAGGCTACGCCCACTCAGGGTTGGGGCTGGAGGACAGAAAAGGGATCCCAGGGCCCACTGTAAGTCATGAGAGGGCAGACCCCTTGGCTTCCTTAGCACTTGGTTTGGGTGCATTTCATTACCTGAATAGGCCCTATTACTATGCAAAATAACAAACCATCTACTGAAACTTTTTTTTGCTGACAGTGTCAAGTTCTGTCTTATTTATTTCTCTCCACATCTATCTTAAGAAGCTTGCCGACTGTAACCACAGCTGGCCCAGGGGTGCCTTCTGCTCTGGCCTGAAACAAAATGGCTCCCGTTTCCTCCCCCGTGGGGGAGGAGCCTGTGCCGTCCTTGTGGACACCCCGTCTCAACCCACCGAGTCTTGAGCTACTCCTGGTACCACAGCAAGAGGAAGCAGCACCTTCAGGAGGTGTTTTACCTCAAAGAATGTGCCCAAAATAACTTTCTCATGTACACATCCCACTGCTATTTTTCTTTTTGAGGTGAGAATTTTGCAAAGGGACATCTCACAAAATCAGTAATTGCAAACCCTCTTCTCCTCTCCTAGAATTTCCACATCTTTTTTTTTTTTTTTTTGAGAGGTTTTTGCAAAGGGCACGTGCGCTTGCCAGACAAGAGACAGAAACCAAGAAATCACCCCCCAGGGGGGATGGCCATGCTGCAATCCCTTCTCCTCCATTCTCCTCTCGGGATCTTGGGCACGCACGCACACATGCCTGGCGTGAGTTTAAGCCACTGGGTCCGGGACTCGAACCGCAGTCAACTACGTGGGAATCCAGCGACATAGCCATTACGCTAACTGCTGGTCCTGAATTTCCACATCTTTACACATTCTGTAAGAGTCAAGATGTCATTTCCAGAGGCAACAGTTCTGACAAACTTACAAAGTGAAATCTTTTCATTGGTAAACAATTGCACAGGGATGGCTGACTGATGGGGAGTCACAGGTCCCTGAAAAAACGAAATTCTCTTGAAAATGCCCCCCCGGAATATCACAGGAGAAGCTTGGAATTTTCTTTATTCTTTATACTTCATAAGCACTTAGATTCTATTTAGTAAGATGCTCCTCCCTCCCCTCCAGGCATGCCAGTTTTCTGTGGACCTCAGAATGGGAGCCTTCCTGGCCTGCAATTGGGGAAAATGGGAAGAGGAATCTATTACAGACACACAACATGGGTAGACACAAACCACGAAGCTGCACCAGCTGTCAGAGAGAGCCGTCCGTGTACATGGTACCATAAAGCACACTTTTCTACCTGGTTTCCCTTTCATTCAGACTTTCTAAGAAATCTTTCCGTATCTATGGTACACCACCTCCCCTTGAATGCGTCACGAAACCATGTGACATGACATCAAAATTTAAATTGACTCTGGAAAGTCTGGATTTTAGGAAAGGTCCCATTTGTTTAAAAGTAATATTCCCACTCACAAAAGTGAAAATTAGATTCAATCAAACTTTGATAGACAAAGTTACTCGTAAAAGTAGCCTCGCTGGAATAAAGAATTTAAGGGGTATTCTTTCTGGTGATGGTGGCATATCTTTCTACTTTTGCTTAGATGAATGATGTGATTTTTGTTCCTTTTAAATAACTTGCAAAACTGAGTTTTCAATGCCTTAAAAAGCATTGCTTTGCCAGGAAGCTTGTTTTATTGACCAACCATCACCCATTGATTCCTTCTCAAGGGTTTGGGCTGATCCTAGAGGTGTCAGGGATCAGGCAAAGTGGAGTTCTCAGCAGTGTGGGTATGCTAATTTCTTATTCTTTTTGATCAGCCTCTTAACAGATCATTAGATTTTCCAAAAAGGTTGTTTTTGGTAAGGCATCTTATGAAGTTATGCAACTTTAGTGTCTCAGGGGTAGGTATTCTTTCTTATTCATCACTGTTCCTGCATTTGGCACTTACAGGATTTCCAAAGAGCTTTATAGGCTGAAATGAAACACACTGTACTCAACAAGATAACAACAATTCCCAGATCCTACCCTTCAATCCCAATATCAAAGGCACAACTACAAGATGAGGGAGATAAATTTTGGGCTGTTCCTGAGAATCTGACTCACGAGGTCTTAGCCAACAGTTAACATGGGCTGTGGCTACAAAAATCTAACACATTTGGGAACCAGCAGTTAGCGTAATGGCTATGTCGCTGGATTCTCACGTAGTCGACCGTGGTTCGCGTCCTGGACCCGGTGGCTTAAAACTCACGCCGGGCGCATGTGCGTGCATGCCCAAGATCCCGAGAGGAGAATGGAGGGTGATTTCTCGCTTTCTGTCTCTATGTCTCTCTCTGTCTGTCTGGCGAGCACACACGGCCTATAGTGAAAACCTCTCAAAAAAAAAAAAATCTAACACATTTTTGGACACACATGTGCTTCTTTATTTTACTAAAAGTGTTTTTATTCTATAAAAGAGAGAGAGTAAGCACTCCCAACAGGGTCTTGATGCCACAATCTACCGCAGGCTCAGACAGCTCCAGATTAAGGGCACCTGCATGCCTGGAGCAGTCAGATCTCCGGACATGAACCTGGAATCTTCTCCTGTGGGTCAGCCTCAGGGTGTGGCGTTCCACCACTGTGTCCATTCAGCGCCGGCCCAGGTGCCTTATTATAATATTCTTGCTCAGCTCTCTGCCCTTCAGAACTGGAGTATTATATGAAGCTCAAGAGCTCTGGAAATGCATTTAGCATCCCACGCTTTCACCGTGAGTCTTACAGAATTGCACAGTTAGCTTCAGTTTGCCAGCTTCCACCATGCCTCACTGAGGCCTAAGGTAGACTGGGGGCTTTCCCTTTCATACTGCATTCTGTACGAAGGCCAAGAACGTCCTTTGGGCAATGTATTCTAGGAGGGAGCTTGGCACACTGATGAGTGAGATAAGAACAGTGAGAAAAAGGTCCCACCAGGTTGGCCACAGATAGTACCAACTCCTGGGAGGCTGAAGCCACATAAGAGGTCTGGGTTCAGATTCTGGATTAGCTTGAATATGCTAGGCACTGCTGTGCATGTGTGCAGTGCTAGATAAGCGGGAGGCTGGGGTGCAGGGGTCGTGACAATGAGAGGCCCTGTCAAATGCACTAACTAGGTCATTCCACAGTGCAGTAGTTACACACTATGCGAGGGAGGCAGATTCCACATGGCTGATTGTTGCTTGACTCCTGACCCTGGTGACTTGAAAAACATACCTGGGCATGTGTGTGTGTGTCTACTATCCTGATAGGACAGAAAAATGGGGGAGGAAAGGGTAGCAGTATGAGTGACCAGGCCCTTTCTAGGAGTGCTTTCTCCCTCTTTTTTTCTCTCTTATGCATGCACATGTGCCTTCTGGCATAAATATCTGTCTCTTCCTCTTAAAAATTTCTCTCTCTCATAAAGGGGGAAAAAAAAAACCAGAAGAAAGGTAAATGTATTATGGTATTTCATTATATTCTGAAGACACTAATAAAGCCAGAAGATGGGACTATTTAGAGGGTCTACAATAACTGTCTTCAATGAGAATATTCTTACACTTGAGGGAAGAGAAAGTAGTTATAAAGGGGTTTTCCAAAATTTCGTGGAAAATGTGTATTACAAGAAAATCATGCATGAATTTCGCATTTATTTTGGTATGAAAATAAACTCATACCTTAATTCCATTTTTCCTATGAGCTTTCGGAAGCCACCTTGTATTGCAGATGGCTACAGGGCTGGCTCTGGGGAGCAACAGGTTCAGCTCAAGGCTTTTCCAATAATCATTGGTCTCTTTAACTTAGTGTGGAACACCTCTTGAGCTGGCTGACCAGGTGGGCCAATCACCTGTTTAGGATGCTGAGGGAGAACTCACACACTGGGAACTAATGATCTCTGGGTGGGTTTCCACTGGGTATGTTTTACGGGAAGGGAGCTCTGTACAGCAGCAACATGGCGCTATTCAAACAGACTGTGCCTAGGGCGGGCTGTGTGGGTGCTGTGAGAATGGGAAAGAGAAGGGGAAAGAGAGAGAGATTGAGAGAAAGCACCGACATGGAAAATGGCCGTGCTGCAATTCCTTCTTCATTTTGTGTTAGCAACTCTTCTACATGGTCATCTGTTTCATACAGGTGCAGACAGAAGCTTGTATTTGCCCTTCCCTAGAAGAAAGGCCACATTGCAGCGAGTGCATTCAATAAAAGCAACCACAAACTTTGTGAACTTCAATGCATTAAGCTAAATATTTTTATAATGTATATTTTGAACCAGATGTTTAAGACTAGGCAGAACTGATTGAGACAAGGAGATAATTTCTTCTATATTTTATTTTTAGCTTTGCCCTTTTTACCATTGTTTCCTTCTCCACTTAGCTGTATCCTGCCCTCTCGCCAGAAGGTAAACTCTTTGGCACATGAATCTTAACTCTTCTTGTTCAGTCCTGTGCTGACCAGGCTGCCTAGTCCAGATCTGGTACTTATGGAGCATTCGTCTCATGAACTGATCCTCCAAAGCTGGCTCCCTCTCCACCTGCTCCTTAGTCCCTTGTACTCTGGAATGTGGACGCCACTCCAACCCTGCATGAGTCACTGAGTTCCAAATCTTGCAGAGTGTGTGACAGATACCAGGGTTTGCTTTAGGTCTCTGCAATTCATTTAACTCCTCAGGGAACAGTTCTCTCATATCTTTGATTCTTCACGACAACAGCTTGCAATGGGTTTAGTGATTGTAATTTAGACATGATATGTCTGTGAGTGATATGCCAACAAGCCCTAAGATTTCTTTTTGGGTTTTCAAGATGACATAGGATCTAAGAAATTCATAGTACATACCCATGAACATTTTTCAAAAAGCTTATTTCGGGGCCAGCAGGTGGTGCAGCGGTTAAGGTGGTGGACTCTCACATGGCCAATGAAGGTTCAAGTCTTGGACGTGGTGGCTTGAAAATCATGCCGAGTGCATGTGTGGACATGCCTAAAGTCCTGAGAGGAGGAGGAGAGACTGTGGTGTGACCATCCCCCCTGGGGGATTTCTCACTTTCCTGCTGTCTCTCTCTGGTGAGCATATGCACCCTATGGCAAAACCTAAAAAAAAAAAAAAAATTTAAAAAGAAGCTTATTTCTTGGTGAGGGCAGAGGCACCCTTGACAGGATCTTGCCACAACACTGTCCTCTCTCTGAGCCTTTCAGCTAGCCAGGATCATGGCTGCATGCGTGCCTGGCGTGTTTCTTATCAACCTGGGATTTGAACTGTGATTTTGCAGTGGCTCCAGCACTGCAGAGTGGTGCCTATGGTCTGCACCACTGGGGCTGGGACTGAACATTTTAATAAGATAGAAATTCAGTGTAGGCTGCACCAATACTTTCTAACATCCCAGGATATTGTCAGTTCAGATCTTTGTATCCATAAGGGTTGGGAGAAGGCCAGAGGAAGTGACCTTCACACACACTAGATTGCAAAGTAAATTCTACTTGTACAGCGAAATTAAAAATATTCATTCCTCTTATTTTTTTCACATCTATATTTGATTTAAATGTTTAGATGACATACTTTATCCCCCCTCCCAGTTGTGTAACAATGTTCCTTCCCTTTTGTTTAAATCATTTTCATCTGATGGTAAAAGTGTTGATTCCCAACGTCCCATTTCCTCCTGAGATGATTTTCTATTTCTGCGGCCATTCTCTTTTCATGAGGAAGACGTTAGGGAGAGGACTTTCACAGTACATTGAATTCAGTGTTCCTGTAAGTCAAGATGCCCGTTATGTTTCTACTTTTTACCCCGAGTTGTGTTAAGTGGTTGGAAAAACAATACAGAGGGATATGCTTACATGCCGGCAGGGGTCTTGCAATCTACCCGTATACAAGGTACAGAAGCCTGGTGGTAGCTTATGTCCAAATGCCAGGTCGTGAGTATCGCCGATCCCCGCAGTGTACTTGCACCGCTAGCACTGACACAGAGAGGTGAAAGAATCTGAGACACACTCAGAGGAACTTAGGTAAACGGCCTGAGAGTTTCCTGGAGCAGAGAGAAAGCACATGGGTGCTGTAGCGGCTGTGCCCTACGGGCTGGCAAGGTGTGAAGACAAGGAACTTATAAATGCTGCCGCATGACTTGAGACAGGATTCTGCAAAAGGGACAAGAAACACAGGTGGAGGGCAGGAAAGGATGTGGCCCAGGCATCCACACACATGAAGAAACATGCACAAAACACGGTGCAAAATGTTCGTCTTCTCCAGCCAGCTATGCAAATTAATGAGTATTTTTGTTGTTGTTGTTATAGTTTTGTATAAGGCACATGTGCTCACTGGAGACAGAGAGAGAGAGAAAGAGAGAGAGAAAGAGAGTGAGAGATCACACCCCCAAGGGATGGCCGTGCCCTTCTCCTCCACTTTCCTCTAGGGATTTTGGGCATGCATGCACACATGCCCAGTCTAAATTTTGTTTTTTAAGAGAGATTTTTGCTATAGGGTGCATGCACTCACTGGAGAGACAGAAAGACAGAAAGTAAGAAATCACCCCCCAGGAAGATGGCCACACCACAATCCCTTCTCCTCCAGTCTTCTCTTGGAATTTTGGGCATGCATGGACATGCACCCTGCATAAGTTCCAAGCCACTGGGTCCCAGACTCAAACTGTAATCGACCATGTGGAAGTCCAGTGACATAACCATTACATCATCTGCTGGTCCCCCCAGTGTGGATTTTCTAGCCACCAGGTTCAGGACTTGAACCATGGAGTCATCCATGTGGGATTCAGTACATGTACCTCCATGCCACGCCACCTGCTGACCCACAAATTAATGAATTTTTGAAATACCAGTTTACACATCATACACTTAGGAAAAAGACCAATTGCAGCCCATGGATTTTGCAGATGAAGACAGTGGAGCTCTGCAGGAGGCTCACTTCACACCTCAACTGCAGACTCTACTTCCAACTCTTCTGTGATGGGCTGGGCTCCTCTTCCGGAGTTTTGTTGTCTTGTTTTGGTTTTTAGGGTAAATTTATAAGTCAACTCAGGAAACGATCCTCACTACTTCACAAACCTTGTTTTGAACCCCAAAACAGTATTTCCCAAGTTAATTTGACATGGACATTATATTCCTAAGTCTAGGTTCTAAAAGGACTTTGGATTATTTCTAAAAGGAAAAGAAAACCCAGTCTCAAATATGCAAAAGCATGCACCTGGGTCTCTCAAGGTAATCCCAGGAGGGATATGCAAAACAAGCAGGAATGACGGAGAAATAGTGGATGTCCCCAGCTGCTTCACGGGGCATGTGTCAGGTGTCCCAGACCTTAACCCTGTCCCCGCTGCGCACTGCTGCACTTTGCACACACTCGGGTAAGGCACCCACCATCACCATAGCCAGGTGCAGAGCCTCTGCACCAGTATGGGATTTTCCTCTGTACAAAGTGGCAGTTCTCTTTGTCAGTGAATCCTGAACCAGGCAAGCCCTGTCTAAGTCATTGCCAAGAGGCACAGACAAGAATGAGCATCTTTTGGCTCTGCCTCCACCAGTGCTGCCCGCTGACAGGTCCTGCCCCACGGTGGGGTGGGGGGAACCACAGGCAGCCTCTTCCCCACACCTCGTGACAAAATTATCCCTGAGCAGCGAGTTCAGTCACAGGTCCTCAGACCCAAGGAGCAGAATCTTGATGAAGCCCTGTCTACGACAAATGTTAAAAGGAAGAGGGAAGGGAAGGAGGAAAAGAAAAGGAAGGGAGGGAGGGAGGGAAGGAGAGAGGGAGAAAGAAAGGAAGAAAATGGAAAAGAAAGAAAGAAAAGGGCAAGAGAGAAAAAAGAAAGTAAGAAGAGAGAGAGAAATGAAAAGAGAAATAAAGAAAAGGAAGAGGGCCACCCCATGGCCTAGTGGTTAAGTGAACTGGATTCTATGTGGCTGATGACGATCGGCATCGTGGCCCTGGAGGCTTGAAAAACATGTCAGGTGTGTGTGTGTGCGCGCGTGCGCGCACGAGCCCCAAACCTCCATGGGATGGAGAAATGAAGAAATGATTGCAGTGTGACCACACCCCACTGGGGGATGCGTTCTCCCTCTCCCTCTCTCTCTCTTTCCGGTGAGTGCAAGTATCTTCTTGTAATTAAAAACAAATTTAAAAGAAAGAAAGGAAGGAAGGAGAGAGAGAGGAAGAGTACAGGAGACAGTAACAGCACAAGTCAAAGCCGCAATGACGAATCTGTGCCTTGTGGATCTGGTGAGCTCAGGAAGCTGGGCCACCACACGCCCAGCTGCCCCTGCATGCAGGAGAGCAGCGTGGTTAGCAGACCAGCACAGGAAGGCTGGGACGGGGCTGCCACAGCGATGGGTCGAATGCCAGGGCACTCCCTGCCCGGGCGACGGGGACGTGGTGCTGAGGTGACGTGCCTGCTTGCTGTCTCGGGCTGCTGCAGGCAGCTTGCTTCTCTTTCCCCCTTTCAGGAAAACAAAACAAAACAAAACATCCTTTCCTTCACCTCCAACCCACTGCCTCAGTGAGTAGCAGCAGTAGCTTCTAGGAAGTACCCAGAAGCTTCATCCTCCACAATTTTTGCAAAGCAGTTTTAGAGAGGTTGTGTCTGCCTTGGAAGCTTGGTTTACTTCGAGTATGTCCCCAACAGTGCTCATGTGGGATGATTTTTTGTGTGTCTATGAAGCGATTCCTTTGTTTCAAAAAAATCTAAAAGGTTTTTCAACTGTAAAAAGTTATAGAAATAAAACAAAGGGATGAAGAGAAACATTAGAAGGCATGCATTTCTGCATTTAACACACTACCATGCTTTGGAAAATGGATTTGTTTTACACGTTCTCAGGTTATTGTATTCTCTGTGATTTTGTACTTAGCCAAATGCCAAACCATGGTTAAACCAGAGATACAGAAAATGCAAACCCCGCAATGTGAACATGGGACTGGATCTACATTTTCTTAAATGCAATAGGGGCAAAAAAAAATGGAAGAACTCAAAAGTAAAATTTCACATTCATTTAGGAGGAACACGGAGAACATGTTCTAAAACAATGTTCTGAAGTGCATACTGATTTACAAATCACAGCTAGGGGGCCAGCAGGGGGGGAGAAGGTTAAGGCCCTGAATCCCGACATGGCCAGCTGCATAGTTGGGTCCTGGACCTGGCGGCTTGAAACATATACTGGGCACATGTGCTGTGTGCCCAAAGCACTCCTGAGAGGAGAATGGAGGAGGAGGGATTGCAGAATGACCGTTTCCCCTAGGGGGTGATTCCTCACTTTCTCTTTCTCTCTCAAGCACACATGCCCTATAGCCAAAAAAATAAAAAGAAAAGAAAAAAGAGAAAAAAAATACTTTCAGAGAGTAAGCAAATGACTAGTTCTGGGCTAAAATGCAGTAGGATTAATCTAAAAAAGTCTTCTATAATCCATGTTCCTCAGGAGCTCTCTGGGTATGTCCCATCCGGTAGGTAACCCTGGTCTCTCACACGGCTCCTGCCCATGTGAAATGCAGCCAGCCCGTCTGAGGGAGGCTGTGCTATGCGTGGGAAAGACACAGGATGTTTCCAAATGTTGGGCCGTCGGGAAAGTCATGGCACATGTGTGCAGAGAACAACATAGAGGAATGGTGTCGCGAGGTGTCGTGACCTTTTCAACGACCCAGTACTAAGCGCAAAGGGTAAAACATCTCATTAACCGGTGTTAATGAGTTTAGTATTGGGGCGTACTAAGTAAAGTAAAATATATTAAATTTTATTTTACCTGTCATTTTTCTTCTTGTCAGAGGGTACACATGCTTATCAAGGAGACAGAGAAACACAGAGAGAGAAAAGAGAGCAAGAAAGAGAATGGGGGTGATCACCCCACAATCCCTTCTCCTTCAGCTCTCCATCCTGTCAGGATTTAGAACACACACACACACACACGTACACACACATACACACACACACTGTGGGTTGTTAAGCCGCCGGGGCCAGGATTTGAATCAGAGTCAGAACTGTGGGATCTGGCTTCCTTGAACTACTAGGCTGTGGGGACTTGCCCTCATTATTTTTAAATGTGGTTACTGGAAAACTGAGACTTATGAGGGTCTTCAAAAAATTCATGGAAAATGTGTCTTATAAAATAACTGCATGAATTTAAAAATATTTTTACATCAAAATAAACTTTATTTTTTTTCCCCAAATTTTTTTCAAGTTCCCTCATACAGGTTACACGGTATGTTGACTGGACAGTGCCACTCTAGAATATTTGATTCCCGTACTTCACAAATATGTCCTAGAAAGGTTGGCTTTAATTCGACTAGAAAACCTCCCCACCAAGGACTGCTTAATGTAGCCATGTTCAAAAGGCATAAAGTCAGGGTGGGACTGTCTGCCAAGGACCTTGTCAGAAAGACCTTAACCTCCCATTTTACATGTGTCTGCATGTACACGGTGAGCAGGCTGATTTTAAGGATAAGTTTTTGGAGACATTCATCATTAAAAATGAATCATTGTTGGGACCAGCAGTTGGTGTAATGGCTATGTTGCTGGACTCCCATGTAGGTGACCACGGTTTGAGTTCCGGACCTGGTGGCTTAAACTCAAGCTGGGCGCGTGTGCATGCGTGCCCAAGATCCCGAGAGGAGAACGGAGGAGAAGGGATTGCAGTGTGGCCATCCCCCCTGGGGGGTGATTTCTCGCTTTCTATCTCTCTCTCTCTCTCTCTGCCTTTTTAGAGAGCACAAGTCCCCTATAGCAAAAACCTCTCAACAAAAAACAAACAAAACAAAACAAAAACAACCAAAAAGCGAATCATTATTAAAATGGGAATATGAAACTAACAAATACAAAAATACACCCACAGCTACGAAGCTGAATACAATAATAAGCACTGGGACCACATATGAGTAGTAGTAATACTTTCAAATTGTGTGTAAATGCAGGCCAGCAGATGGCGTGCAGGTTAAGACAGCTGGACCCCACAAGGCAGACTGGATAGTTTGAGTCCCGGACCAACGGCTTGAAAAACATGCCAACTGTGTGCATTCGTGAGTGCCTAAAATCCCAAGAGAATGGAGCGGAAGGGACTGGGTGTCGCCATCCCTCTTGGGGGGTGATTTCTCACGTTACCTCTCTGTCCTTTTCTGTCTGTTTCCAACAAGCACACATGCCTTATAATAATAATAATAATAAAAGCAGACGAACAATGACAAAAACAATTTCATTATCTTCTCAGGATTAAAGGCATGCCACTTAGACCAGAGCATTCTCTACTGAACGCTCATTTCAGGAAAGACTGCTTACACTGTAAGGTGAAGATTAAGTAAGTGGTAGCTACACCAGGTCACAGTTAATGGCCACTGTTGAACATTACGTGGGAAGAGAAGCCTGCTCTGGGGACACTGGTGGATTCTTATTTTCATTGCTGCCAGCTTCAACTGGAGAGTGCAGAGATATTATGAAAGCAGTCAAAACTCTGCAAGGTTCCAAGAATAATAATAAAAATAATCATATGGCTGCCTGCAGGGCTAGAATAAAAGTCCTTTTCTCATTAATTCACTTCTAGGGAAACAGCCCTTCATCTGCACGAGGGAATGGCCGCATCTGCTCGGCCGTACCCTGAGCGAGGGGCGGGCTGGAGGCCTTCCATCGATCACACCCAGCCTGGTGGGGAGAGACACCGGATGTTCAGGGCTTCACCGGAATCATCGCCCGGTGAGTTCAGTGGAAATCGACAGCCTGCAGCCACATCCCCTTGAGGGGAAGAACTGTCCTGGCAGCTGGCCTTGCAAAGACACACCCCAGACCTGCCGCTCAAAGATGCCTGCAGCTGAACTCCCTGTCGAAAGTAGGGCACTAAACGGCTCTTCTGTTCACGGGGTGAGAGCAAGGGGCAGGTGCTTCTGGGCACGACCCTGCAAAGGGCGTCTCTGGTCCCTCCACGGCAGGGGTAGTTTTCTGACAATCCCTGTAGACATGGGCATATTGCTAAACCCTTTCTGAGACAGTGTCCTCACGAAGCCACCTGTGTCTTCAGGCACAGGGACAGCGGAAGGCCGTCCTAGACCTGTACACACATCTCAGGGTTTACCTAACATAAGGAAGTCTATCCAATACTTTGGACAAGAGCAAGTTAATCCCATGTTCTAAAGATATTACGAAGTTAATGCTCCTCTGGAAAAATCACTATCATTTAGTAACGTGTCAGGCAAGTCTTGCTTTGCACTTGAAAATTCTGTAAGGGCCAGTTCTGTAGCCCAGTAGTTAAGGGAGTCAGGTCCTACAAGGCTGACCATGGTCTGAATTCCAGCCCCAGCAACTTATAAACCATGCTAGTCCCATGTGTGTGCACGCCCCAAATCCCAACAGGACGGAGAAATGGAGGAAAAGGGATTGCATTGTGACCATGCCCTGCCAAGGCGTGCTTTCTTCCTCTGCCTCTGTCTTCTCCCTCTCTGGTGAGCACATGCACCCTCCGGCAATTAAAAATCAATCTTCAAGCCAAACTAACAGCAACAGGAATAATACTAATAGCTCATACACAAGGCAAGAAATCCTCTTCTAATGATACTCCTCTGGTAACCAAATGCTACACGCTAAAGCGTTTCCATATAAACTCTGTTAATATGGAAAGTCTAGTTGCTCAGCTCTTCCACCTGTGATACCAACAGCAAAGAGTCACTTGGAACCAACATTTCTGTTGAATTAACTATATTTATCCCTTAGTGTCTCACAATCCTCTCAATAGGCTCACCCTTTCATAATATACCCCAAAATACCCACACTAACACACACACACACACACACACACACACACACACACACAGAGCTACCCACAAAAATTTTCTTCTTAAATTTCACTGTAGCTGTGATAACAACTGCTCTAAAAGAAAGAAAGAAAAAAAAAAAAAAAAGCCCTGTTTTATAGCATTTGCTGATTTCTGTGGTGTAAATGCTTCTAACCGTGGTATAGCATTTGCTAATTTCTGTGGTGTAAATGCTTCTAACCGTGGTTGCCCTGAGGCTGCCCAGGGTTGACCAGCAGCCTGGCAGGCTTTCTCAGTACTGGGCAGCTGGCTGACTTCAGCTGGCTCCAGGAGCTGGAACACGCTATTTGAGCTTCCTATTACATGTCTGTTACCCCACAAATCCTAAGAGGCCATGCGTCTAAAATGTTGAGATCCTGAAAACAGATCTTGAAGGAAACTGGCCTCATGTTGAGGAGCACAGCAGCCCCGGCTGAACCAGCACCACCCGTCAGAGACAACAGCGGTGGCTTCCCAGAGAGGCCTACTCCCCAGAGCAAGTTCTGTGGAAACTTCACAGGGCAATGAGTAGGGCCCTGCTCCGTTTAAACCTTTCTACTTTTGCCTCAAAGGAGGGGAAGTTTTTTTTTTTTTTTTCTGGGTTATATTTACACTTCCCAAATCAGAAATGTCCTAACCAGATAGGAGGACAGGTGGCAACTGGCAACCACAGCTCAACCCCCCCCCCCTTTTTTTCCATTCCTTTCTGAAACCCCATGTAGAAGGAAAGTTAACGAAATGTCGGTTGGCTGCCTTATGCACAAGCTGACTCTTCTTTCAACACAGCTGGATAAAAGCAGCAGATAAAGTTGGGACTGAAAACCGGCAACAGAAAACCATTTATCTACCCCGATAGCTCTCTGAATCTACGAATCTTTTCTACGTCCCTCCGTAAACCAATTAGGTACAATGTGGGTCTTAGATTGTCAGAATAAAATGCAGATAGGATTAATATTGGTCTGTGTTTACAAAAACAAACAGCTTTCCATAGTTAATCTGCATCTTTGAGACACGAAGTGAACATTGGTAGAAAATCAGGGATCAGAGTCGTTCACCCTTTTCTGGTTCAGTTTTTCTTTCTTTTTGAAAACTTTGCTATAGGACATATGCACTCACTAGAGAGAGAGGTAGAGGGAGCGAAAGAGAGAGAGGGAGAGAGCAACAGAGAGGGAAAGTGAGAAATCACCACCCCCCAAGGGAGAACGGCCACACCACAGTCCTCCATTCTCCTCTCAAGACCCGGTGTGTTGCTCAAGTCACTGGGCCTGATACTCAAACCATGCAGTCGGTCAAGTGGGATCCAGCTGCCTTAACTACACTATCCACCTGGTTGGCCCTCGTTCCCTTTTTCTCTAGGTATTCATTTTTGTTTCATATGCCAGGTTCTGGACCATTACTGACTAGAGTAAAAAATATCTTAAATAAGAAGGCAAATATCCCCCCTTTGAATCTGCAAAGCTCTCATGAGTGGGAGGTGCTGAAGGCAGCAAGGATGCAAGGGTTTGGGCTCAATGGCCGTGCTTCTGTCGGGTTCTCACCCGGGAAAAACACGCACCTGAGCTGGGAGTCACAGTGATGGGGTGGTTGGTACTGAGATGTGGGCAGCTAAAAGCCCAGTGGATGGGAGAGTCACACGAAGGACCCTCCTGCACAAGTATCACCGGTGCCCATTGAGAAACAATGACCTACAGTAAGATGATGAACATCAGATACAGCCATTTTCCTTCCTCTCGACTGCAAATTCTCTTTACCGTCCTGCGTGCTCCATTGCCTTGGCCCCTTCAAGAAAGCAATGCCACATTCTCTTCACTCACTGGGTGCCCATTTCTTAGACACCCACTTTATGCTAGGGGCTGCCACAGTGAGCCAATCAGAGCTGAGTCCTTCATCCAAGACAAGGCTTCAAAAAGTTCCTGGGGTATGCTGCTCTGTGGCTCAGCAGTTGGGTGCTATGCAGAAGAAGTCAGAAACCACACAGCTGACCAGGGTTTGAACCCCAGAGCCACTGGCTTCCAACTAGGCACACAAATGCCTGTGTCCAGAGTCATGAGTAGATAAAGAATTAGAGGGAAAAGGATTGTACTATGGTGCAAGGATGTGCCCCTTGGCATTTTTAAAAATTGCATATTATGGGACCAGCAGTTAGCGTAATGGCTATGTCGCTGGCCTCCCATGTAGTCGACCGCGGTTCGAGTTCCGGACCCAGTGGCTTAAACTCACGCCGGGCACGTGTGCGTGCGTGCCCAAGATCCCTAGAGGAGAACGGAGGAGAAGGGATTGCTGCATGGCCATCCCCCCTGGGGGGTGATTTCTCGCTTTCTGTCTCTCTGTCTGGTGAGCGCACGTGCCCTATAGCAAAAACCTCTCCAAAATAAAAAAAAGAAAAAAAAAGAAAAAAGAAAAATTGTTTATTATGAAAAAACTATGCATGGATTTGAAAAAAGTTTTGCACCAAAGTCAACTTGTACTTAATTCCATTGCCTACAAACGTTCTGAAGTGCCCTTGTGTAAGAGTGAGCTGTGCTGTTCCAAAGAAAGATCAAGCAATCAAGGACAGAGTGCAGCAAAACTGCTCTTCAGTCGTAGGCGAGGCAGCCTCTCTGGTGTGGGGGCTTTGGAGTGAGACTTCAGTGAAGTGGGGAGAGCGCCCAAAGGAGGCCCAGGATTTGGCCATGACAGCGCCCCATGCCCAGTGACAGATCCCTGCCTGCACTGGGACTCCCCTTGGGCTGTTAGATTTTCATCCTTTCTCCTCCACTGGTCCCTTCCTATTGGCCTTCAGAAATAAGTACATATTCTCCTCAGAAAGGACCAACTGGGTCAGCAGCCGGCATGGAGGTTAGGCTGGCTGGATCCCACATTGCTGAATGCATGGTTCAAGTCCTGGACCCAGTGGCTTGAAAACACGCTGGATGCTTGTGCATGTGTGCCCAAAGTCCTAAGAGGAGAATGGACGAGAGGCATTGCAGTGTGGCCGTTCCTGCCTGGAGGGTAATTTCTCACTTTCCCTCTCTCTCTGTCTCTCTCTATCTCTGCATCTCTCTGGCAAGCACATGCACCCTATATGAAAGTTTAGAAAGAAAAAAAAAAAAAAAGACCAACCTGTAAATCCTTTCCTTTATCCCACACCCCTTTTCTTTCCTTTGTCCCTAAAATCTCCATCAACAGCAGTGTCACCGTCCTGTCTCTCACCCACTGTTCTTCCCATCTCGCCTCTGGAGACACTTTGGGAAACCTTTCCTGCCCCAGGGGCCTCTCTCAGCACCAGCCTGCTTGCCCTTGGCATCCTCCTGCCTTCATGAATACCTCTTTCCCATTGTTTCCCTGCCATATTCCTACTTTTAAAATATTCATTTACTTAATTGAGAGAGGAAGAGAGAGCAAAAATGCACCTGGATAGTGCATGGTCACACCATAATTCCTTTTCATTCATTTCTCCATCTTGTCAAGATTTTGGCACACACACAGAACTTTCAAATAGTTGGGGCTGGGGTTCGAATAGAAGGCCATGGGGGGATCTGGCTCCCAATGCACATGCTTAACCACTGCACTCTGGGGCTGGCCTTCATGCCGTGTTTCTCCCTAGAAATTTACCTTGAACCAAATAACCCATGCTTTCTGTCCTTTGCTCTCTCTTCCAGACAGTTAAGTCTTTCTCCCTTGAGGCCCTGTTTCCTCAAGATTTTTGGCACACACACAGAACTTTCAAATAATTGGGGCTGGGGTTCGAATAGAAGGCCATGTGGGATCTGGCTCCCAATGCACACACTTAACCACTGCACTCTGGGGCTGGCCTTCATGCCGTGTTTCTCCCTAGAAATTTACCTTGAACCAAATAACCCATGCTTTCTGTCCTTTGCTCTCTCTTCCAGACAGTTAAGTCTTTCTCCCTTGAGGCCCTGTTTCCTCATCTTTCCCTCCACTGCCCTTTTCTGATTGACATCACCCTGCAGCTGGAACCAGCTCTGCTCCTTATAGCCCTGTGTTCCAGAACATTCCCTGACCAACAGGTTCTACATTAACCCCAACTCTTCGTCTATTTCCCACTGTGTTCAGTAGACTCACAGCTGTCCCAGTCACTGGTGTGGAAGTGACAGTGGCTGACCCCACGGGCCCCCTGCAGTGGTGGACCAACCCCAAGGTCAACCTGGAACGGTCTCTATCACCCTCCGTGCCCTCCCAGTGCTGCCTCCTGGTTCCAGTAAAACCCCCTCCTCTTTGGACAGAGTCCTCCATGGTCTCTCCTTGTGTCTTGTCATGACATGATCTTTCTAACACACAGCTCTGAATGGGTAAATCCTGGGATCAGGTCTGCAGTGCCCCCCCCCCAATCCAGTGCTCATGCTGTTAAAGCCTTTGTCCTTTGCCTACTCCATCCTTCCCCCCTCCTCCACTCTTCCTAAACCCAAACCATGGCTCCCCTCCCATGGCCTGCTTAAACTTGGACTGTTCTGGAAATCTACCTCCATTCTCTCCATAACCCGCCCCAGTCCAGTTGGAAACAATCTCTCCTTTGTCTGCATTCCTGAAGAAAAACCTTCAGCTTCCTGTGAAATTCGCTTGCCTCCTTGTTATATAGTCGTGAGTGTTCCATCTTTCCTTGTCAGTTCTTCAAGGCAGTGTCTGCTCAGCCCAGCACGGCAAAGGGCTCAGTAAATGTTACTGTTATTAAATGGGATTTATTAATTTCTGGAGAATCTGAGAAACTGAACTTTGAAGACAGCCCTAGGCCAGCGTAAACAGCGTCTACACAAATCCTGAAGTGAATGCAGCAGGGAGCTGGGCAGGAAGGGGGGACGCCCTAGGGCACAGCCATGGCTACTGTGACTGCTTTGGGTCACTGCAGTGCTGTGTGAGCGTCAGCCTCCAAACGCCAGGATGCAGAGATGTGGATGGTCTCTGCATGGAAGGAAGGGACAGTCAGGGCATGGGCCCGCTGCCTCCAATGCCACTCCACCGGCACGTATGTCTCTAGGCCAGGCAGGTCAGGGGGCCCATCCTCACTCCCCCATGTCACCAGGCACTAGGCAGGCCACGGCATCTGCTGACTGGCACTGCCACAAACCCTCAGGGCCTTGCTGGCCTTCCCCGTGTTCCGTGTGTGTATGCTGGAGGAGTTCACGTCCCCTAAGGTTCAGCATGTCGGCGTCCTATCCACCTCATCTGCCTTAGGTGTCTCACGAACATGACCCCATCTCCAGGTGCCTCAGGATACCAACACCGAGGGGATCCAGCCCTGAGAAGACAATAGCGGCACCCACGGCAGCTGCCCCAGGTGACCGTCTGTGTGTGCGTGTCCTGGAAGCTGTGTCACACACACCAGCATCACATCCATGGCACGGCACTGCCCAGCTCACAGCTCCAGGCATTGTGTGAAGTCACACGGAAGGCCAGCAGGCCAGGGACAGCAGAGCCGGGCCACTGCCACAGCCAGGTGCCATGCAGGTGGGCTCCCCATGCAGTACACGGGTGTGGACACATTCTGCCCACACATAAACATATAGACACCCACACTACACACACCAAACATACAAACAGCAATCATGCACACATACCACACACTCATACCCACACTATACACACATACACACATATCATACATGAACACACATTCACATACATACACAAGCATGCACTCACCACACACATATACACACATGTATTATGACACACACATACCACACGTATGCATGCAAACACACTAAACATATACAGCATACACAAACACCACATATTCATACATATAAATACCACACATATATACAAACCACCCCCCACACACAGATCCCCATACAAATCACACACATGCATATACATGTAACACATACCACACACACACATGTCACACAGTATATATTACACACACATCATATACAAATACACAACATATATGTGCAAGTAAACCCACAAAGGCATATATCACACACATGCCCTACATGTGCCCACATACATACATATCACATATGCACAAACATAACACTGAAGGTACAAAACACACATATATGCACATCATACACATATATACACATGCTACACCCGCCACACATGTTCCACATGTAAACACACACACACACACACACACACACACACACATCAGTTTCAGTTTTGCCCAAGGAAGGCTCTTAAACCTCAGATAATCTCAAAATCCACTACAGCATGTATCTGAGGCAGCACATCACTTAGTTATTCCTTTAATTTTGATACAGGGTGCGTGCATTCACCAGAGAGAGACAGAGGAAAGGTGAGAAATCCCCTCCGCCCCAGGGAGGATGGTCATGCACAATCCCTTTTCCCCCACTCTCCTTTTGGGACTTTGGGGATGCAAGCACATGCCCCACGTGTTTGTCAAGTCTCTGAATCTGGACTCGAATTGTAAAGTTGGTCATGTGGGGATCCAGCAGCCTTAACCTCCATGCCACCTGCTGGCTCGCCAAATCACTTACTTTAATTTTAGAGTACCAAAAGTGTTCTGAAGTTCGGTGAATAAAATACTGACTTCCACATGTTTTGCACTGACCAACAAATTAAAGGTAATAAAAAAATTCCTCCAAAAGGCCATCTGGAAAGGCTGGAAAGGAAGATCCACTTTGCAATGGGAGCAGGGAGCCTGTTCCAAGATGGCCCCCATCAAAGAGGGAGTGCCTGGGAGCGGGCGGGTTTTGTAATTCTGCCGGTCATGCTGCCCAGGGAAGCCCGGCCATTCCAAGACAGACAGTAAACTGCAAGATGAAGACACCGAATTTTTAAACTGGGGCCCAGCAAAAGCAGTGCACGATAATTTAACTATAAAGAGAGGCGAGAGGTTAAAAAGGCAAGGGGAACAGAAATCCAGATGTAATGTTTTCGTTATTCCTCAGAGAACTAGGAAACAAGCCCAAACACCAAGACACCCAGCCACTTGAAGTAGGCAGGACGGTTGTCTGCTTAAGACCTTCACATTTTAACTTGTTTGAGCTCAGCTGCAGCACTGTGCAGATGCTGCTAGATAATCTCTCTCCCTGCTACAATGGGGTTTATCGGTTCAGAAGAGATGCATTTCGTGATAAAAGCAACTTCCTCTAGCTGTTGATTAGATAAGCAGGCTCCCATCCTACTCAGAAGCTGGCTGCCCGATCTCCAATTAGACCAGGGCCAGTTCCTTTTTTTCTATCCTGAAGAACTGTTTCCAGCACCTCCTCTCCTTCCAGGGCTTCTGAGAACTAGGGCTCCCCTTCTATCCCCAGCATGGTCCTCATCTCTTCCCTACAACTTCAAAATGAAGGGGAGATTTGGCACCAGAATAATCTATGAAAAATACAGGAATCTTTACAATTCCCACTTCAGTCCCAGAGCTCACGGTTGGGTCAAGAAATGTCTACTTCAATCGAGTGAATCAAAAAAAGAAGTTGTGTTTTTTACATATTTCATCATTTTCCCTGGATATCAGGGGAAAATAAATCTGGATATATATTTTTTTCTCTACTGTTTCCCTTCCTCTCCCAATTTTGCTAAGGTGAATGGAGCCTCAGTCAGATTATTGAACGTGAAGGACCAAAATTAGGTTATAGACCACTATCTCAGAGCCTCAGGGTGAGCAAGAATGTGTTCAGGAGCCTCTGAACACACCAGGCTCTGAGAGCCTTCCGTACTGAAGCTCTGAGATAAACTTTCGGGACTTACGCAACAGTGGTTAGCGCTGCACAACCTCCAGAGCAGCTCACTTACATGAGCAGAGCCAAAGAAGTGGATTCTAGGCAGTAAACGGGCATAGATAACTATACGTTATCTCCCTGAATTCCAACTCAAACGTCCTTCTACCTAAGAGAAACTAGCACAGAACACTGTCCCACTTCTCCATTCATGGGGTCAAGTCATTCCTTGGTCTTACGCAGAATCCACCTCCCTGCCTGCTCAAGGAAATCATGGTTCAATGTGGTCCTTTGGCCTTACTGTGTTTTTGCCCAGGGTTTTCCTTTGCTTCTACTCCAAATCCCAAATTTGCCTATTATTTTCCTAATGAGTGGCTGTCCCATCTTTTTTTTCTCTTAAGTTTCAAATCCTTCCTCTTTATCCTTTGGTCTTTGTTGTTGTTGTTGTTTTCCCTCCCTTTGTTTTGGCCCACCAAACAGCCTTCCCTACCTTCTATATTCATGGTGGCGGGGAGGGGGTTGTATATATATGGTAGGGATTCTCCTTATTCACGGCCAGTCTTGGGGCTGGTAGCCTCAGTCCCTGGCCCCTGCTCCCACAGTTGAAAGCACAGCTCTGAGCATGTGCTTGCCAATAGAATTCTAGTGCCTGAGGATCCTTGGTCAATGCCAGGATGGGGACATGCATGTGATCAGAAGAGAGAGCATTTCAGTAACTGGCAAGCCCTCATGCTGTAAAGAAGAAGAAATGAATCACTGAATCAAGTAAGAAAATAACCTAAGTGTTTCGTTTTCTTATATAAAATGCCTCTCTGACCTCTAGACATCAAGCCTGGCATAATTCCTAAATTAAACACTTTTAAGGGCCCCTAGTCAAGACAGTTCAACAATTCTCAATCCGCTTTTCTCTTCTTGAGCATGTGTGTGACAGCTGACTGAGTAGATCTGGGGTTGCCGTAAGAGGTCACCGAGTGCACCCTTGGCTTTAAGCAGTTTCATACAGAACCACTTCAGAGAGGTGAGAGTTCTCTCATTTTTAAAGAGACCACTTCAGAAGAACAAGCTGTAGACTTATTAAAAGACGGTACTGATGACTAAATCCCTCCTTCCCAGGAAGTCCTCATTTGAGTCTAACTTAAATTCTTCACGCTGCACTTTAAATCCTCTTATTTGACCTGGAGAAATTGGAAGCCAAGTGAAGAGCTCTTGCCTTGCTCTGCCTTCTGTCTCATCACCTGTTTTCCCATCTTTTTCCCCCCAATGCAGGAGGCCGCATTTATCACAGACGTACAGTGTTCCTTGAACACGGGACAAAGGTGTGCAGCTTACTTTTTGTACCACACAGTTTAAACTCTCACTCCCATTTCAGGGAGCTGATTTCTACCACTTCTCACTGATTCTTTTATTACTGGGGTCCGTTTTTCTTGTTGAGATCAGATTTGTCTAAAACAGAATGACATCACTGGTAGCATCAGTTTATAGGTTTCCAAAAACATTATTTTTTTTTCTTTTTAATTTGTTATAGGGCCCCTATACTCACCAAAGTGAAAGAAAGAGAGGTAAAGTGAGAAAGCACCTGCCAGGGAGATGACCACACGGCACTCCCTTCTCCTCTATTCTTGGAGGATTTGGGGCATGCACACACACGCACCAAGAGTGCTTTTCAAACCGCTGGGTCCAGGACTCGCACTGCACAGTTGACAGGTAGGATCCAGCCACCTTAACCACCACACCCCCAATTGCCCCAATGTGTCTTTATCTAAAACAGACATCCCTGGAATCTCATTTCCAAATATACTCCTACCTTTCCTCCTCTCTAGCCCCCCACCCTCTCTTCCTGAAATTTCAACTGTAGCAGCTGGCGCCTTTGACTGTAACTTCGGTCTGGCTAGCGCCCTTAACTTTCCTTCGGTCTTGTCCTGTGCTAATTCATCCCTTCTTTTCTGATTCTGTTTTCAGTTTACTTACTCTATGGATGAAGTTTTTAAAAAACTAATAAATTACTTTGCAGGCTGGCCCCATGGACTAGTGATTAAAGGAGTCAGATTCCAGGACCAGCAGTTAGCATAATGGCTATGTCGCTGGACTCCCACGTAGTCAACCACGGTTCGAGTCCCAGACCCGGTGGCTTAAACTCACACCAGGCGCGTGTGCATGCATGCCCAAGATCCCGAGAGGAGAATGGAGGAGAAGGGATTGCGGCGTGACCATCCCCCCTGGGGGGTGATTTCTCGCTTTCTATCTCTCTGTCTCTGTCTGTCTGGCGAGCGCACATGCCCTATAGCAA
>NW_006198962.1:1221466-1234728 GCF_000334495.1 Tupaia belangeri chinensis
CCCCACAAAAAAAAAAAAAAAAAAAAAAAAAAAAAAAAAAAAAAACTCTCCAAAAAGCAAAAGGAAGTCAGATTCCATACTGCTGACCAGTGGTTCAAGTCCCCAGCCTGGCAGCTTGAAAACCCATCTGGGCACCTGTGTGTGCAAGTCCCAAATCCCAAAAGGAGGAAGAAATGCAGAAGGGATTGTGGTATGACCTCACCTGTTTGGGGGTGCTGCCTCCTCTCCCTCCCAATCTCCTATCTGGTCTCTGTCTCTCTCTGGCGACTGCAAGGACTCTCTGGCAAAATATAAATTAAACATTTTTAAAAGGTTGGGCCAGCTAGGTAGTGTGGAGGTTCAGGCAGCTGGATTACACAGGACCAAGTCCACAGTTCAAGTTCCAGACTGGTGGCATGAAAAACACACCAGGCATATGTGCATGCATGCCCAAAATCGCAAAAGGAGAATGGAGAAGGGATTGCAGCATGACTAACCCTCCTGGGGGTGATTTCTCACTCCGTACCCCCACCATCTCTTTGGCAAGTGCATGTATGTGACCGAAAGTGTACACACATACACACACACACACACACACACACACACACACACACCCCTACAATATTTATAAATAACAAAAAAAAACCTTATAAATGAATACATACATTCCTTTTCTATTCTTGGTGCCATAATGTTTCATATTCTCTCTTTTTTTAATTGGAAGCTACAACGGTTCCTTAACCCTTTCTGTAACTCCTGTAAAATTTCTGTTATGCACAAGTTCCATTCCTTTTTCTGGCCTTTTCTGGCCTTTTTTTTCTGGTCTCTTTTTCTGGCCTCTTTGTGAGTCTGTCTTTAGCAAAGTATGTCTACATTTTTTTCCTGAAAGCCAATCTGTGACATAAGTTTAGTTGCTACTGTCACCTTAAAATGAGGAAACGGAAGCTCAGACAGGAAAAGCCTTGCCCCAAGGCCCAAGATCAGGCAGATGAGGTCTGGGACTTGGCTTTTCTCAGGTGCATGTCCCCACCCTGCTAGGCACCGCCTAGAGCAGTCCCTCTTCCACCCCTTTGCATAATGGCATTTCAACAACCTACTTCCTCTGCTGCTCTGCTGCTCCTGTCCTAGGGAGGGGTTTCTTCTTTCCTGTTGTCTGTCCTTTGCTCTTATGACTTAATCTCATGGAAGAATTGGGTCAAACATGGCATCAAATTTATTTCCTTTAACCTATGGATTTCCCATGTCTATAAATACTGTTTCCTAAAGTCATCTATATTCTTCACTTCTTTAACGTTACCTGTTACAAATTACTAACATTTGACCACCACATGCTCAGTCTAGGTGTTTCCCTTCAAGAATCATGGAGGATGGCCTTCAGACTTCGTCACTGTTTAGAACTGTGGTGTTTTGTTCCCTCAACTCTCTGTCTACCGTTGGGTCTTCTGGGATCCTCTCTCTCCCTGACTTCCTCTCCTCAAACCTCTCCCCTATCTGGCACTCAATCGGTCCTCTGGGTTCTTCTGCACTGACCGATAGCTGGTTGGGCCTCCAGCCCCCACCAGAACATTCGCTCTCCGAAACAGTGACTCAGGACCCACTTCAAACTGCTTTCTTGGCCTGTCCACAGGGCGCCGCCACTGCCATTTACAAACCAAGCAAAGAACACAGTTCTAAAATTCTTATTTTCTGAAATACTCTTATTTTCTAAACTTGATCCTAAAAGTGCCTGAAAATCATGTCGCACATGACGAGAGGCAGTGAGAGGAACCCACTGAAATGACTCGTGGAGGCTCTGGAGAAAAACTTGGGACCCTGAGCTGGGCTCTGACAAACCGCTGCCATCTCCCACCCAGGGAAAGCCACCGACACTGCCGTTCACATGGGACGAGACTCAGAATTTCTATGGCATTCAGAATGAGATTTATGTATCAATACCACGTGAGCTGTGTATCTCTTTGCTCTCCAGGAACCAGCCTGACTTTCAGTTCTCCAAAGGATGGCCATGGTCCCATGGCCCTATGGTGTGTCCTAACTCTGATGTCTGGGTTCCCAGCTCATTTACGTGGTTAATGGATCAGTTTTTTGCTCCTAGTCCCTGGGCCTCTCACTTTTCGTCTTCAGGCAAGTTATGATCACCTGTCTGCTCAAGTAGGAAGTGCGAGAACAGTACCCACCCCACTGGCTGCTTTAGGGACTACACATATGGGATAAGGCAGGGTTGCCCCCATTTAGCTAGCCCAGCGCCATATCTGCAAAGTTTTATCATCTGTATGTACTATTATTGGCTTAATGTTTTTACTTAAATTGTCTTTTTTCATTTCTATAAATATGCTTTGAAAGGAACCTTTGTAGGAGTCCAGTGTGCGCTCAACACAGTATCACTTATGTAAAAACTAGATAGCAATCTTAACAGTGAGTACAACCATTAACGTAGAATTGTCTGTGTCCCACCTTTGGGAAGGCCTGGAATGGCATGCCTGCTTTCCTGCATAGAAAAGGGTGGATAATACACAGGTGTTGTTTCTTAGCCCGCCTGCCTCCCCACACACAGCAGCCCTTTTCTGAGAGGGAAAAAGAATTCATAGATGTGCCTGTTTGCTTGGTGCATCTATCCTCAAGCCCTCTGGCTGCTATCCTTCTTTGTGCAATTAATTAGAGAGCTAAAGTAAAATGAAAAAGAGCCATCATACCCAAAGCCAACTTGGTTTCTAAAACACATAAAAAATACAAACCACGCTTTATATATCTTTATATAATTCTTACTTATTACACCATGATGTTCTACACAAAGAAGGCCAAGGTGATTTTCATAAACTTGAACATTTTACCAACATTTGCCCCTCTTGGGCCACAGGGGTGCATGTATCTGGTCCACATTAACCCACTCTACGTCTTGTGACCTGCACATCCTTCTCGATGGCTTTTTGTGCTAAGAGGTGGCTCTCAGAATCATGGCCTTTTTTGTTTTCAAAAAAGAAAATATTCCAAGGAACTGTTGACTCATTTGCTCATGAGAACATGGTAAAACAGAGAGAACTGCTCTTTGAGTCAGAAATTGAGTTTAATTTTGACTCTGCCATCTGACCTTTGCCAATTCACTGAACTCCTCCAGTCCCTTGTTTTCTTGAAGTGAAGCGGGTGGGAGAGGTTTCCAAAGTGTGAACCGTACCACAGGAAGCTCCTCATTGGAGGTGATTGCATACCTAGCCCTTTATAGAAAAGGCATATAAATGTCTGTCGACTTCGGTCATCTGGACTTTTTGGACATTTAAAAATTCCCTTTTATCAAATTTTCTCTTTTCAGTTAAATCTGATATTTTAAAACTGGAGATTAAGGGCCAGGTGAGGGTCCTCCTAACCCAAAGCTCTTACTGCCATACCACAGGGACTGTGTCATGTTTGTGAACTACAGTCCATAAAATGGGATCTTCCTGCATGTGCGTGGAGGGCAGAGAAGAGAGACATGCAGCCTGTGGCAGGGCTCCTCATCTCCGCCACATTGCTGGCATGTGGGTGTCACTTCACACTAGAAGACCCATTCTGTGGATCTCTGTACCATATTTCCTTAATGTCTGGCTTAGGGATAAAATGACTTGTGGTCCTGACTCACTCTCTTGGGAGGGTCATAAAGGAACCAGGTTTCTTAGGAGTAGAGCATGCACTAGCCTGCTAGAAAGCAGGACGCCAGGTCGACCCAACTTACCCACTCCTCGCTCACTCTTGGAATTCTGCTGTCCGCCAGAGGTGGTAGAAAGGTCTTCAGGGACAGGCATGGGCTCATCGCCATCATCTGGAGTGTCACTTACAGGGGGGCTTTCCTTCCCTGAGGAGACAAGTGGGAGCTTGAGTTGTGGGCATTTTTCTTTTTCTTTTAGAGAGAGGTTTTTTGCTACAGGGTGCGTGTGCTCGTCAGAGAGACAGAGAGAGGGTAAGTGAGAAATCACCCCTCGGGGGGATGGCTATGCCACAATCCCTCCTCTTCTGGTCTCTCCTCTCGGAATTTTGGGCATGCAGACTCATGTGCCCAACATGAGTTTCAATCACCAGGTCTGGGACTCAAACTGCAGTCAGCAATTTGGAAGTCTAGCACCTTAACCACTATACCACTTGCTGGTCCCATGTTTTGGGAATTGTTGTCATAGCAGATGACAATAGGCCCAAGGTGCCTGGGTTTCCCTTTGGCTTGGATCACAAGAAAAGCAAGAGAAAAGCAAGAGAAGGTGGTTACTTGTCTAAATTTATGCCTCACTATTTTTCTTAATATAAGAGAATTGCATTGCTCCTCCCACCCCACAAAATAATCATGAGAGATTACAGGTATACTAGAGGAAAAAACTGAAATCACTTGTGATCCCAGAGATTACCACTATTAAAATTATGGTGTGTATACATATGCAAATGAATTCTTATATCAACAGATGATATGTGATGATATATATATTGTTTTGCACAGTAAAACTGGCTCTTAGACATTCTCGTACACCTATTTCCATGTCAGTGAATATACTTCCATGAGTTTTTAAAAAATTATTCATTTAATTTTATTTCTTCTTCTTCAATTTGAGAGAGACAGAGCAAAAGACAGAGAGGGGAAGGGTGAAAGCAAGTTGCAAGGTCTGGGACTCAAACCATGGTCAGCCATGTGGGAGTCCAGTGCCTAACCACCACATCTGCCAGCTCCATACTTGCAAAATTTTATTTATAATGCACACATTAGGATATATATATGTACACACACACACACACACACACACATATATATATATATATATATCTTTTTTTTTTTTGGAGCAGTTTTTGCTATAGGGTGCGTGTGCTCGCCAGAGAGACAGAGAGATAGAAAGCGAGAAATCACTCCCCAGGGGGACGACCATGCTGCAATCCCTTCTCCTCAACTCTCCTCTTGGATCTTGGGCACACACGCACACACGCCTGGCATGAGTTTAAGCCACCGGGTCTGGGACTTGAACCTTGGTTGACTACATGAGAGTCCAGCGACATAGCCATTATGCCAACTGCTGGTCCCTCCTTTTTCTATTTTTGAACTCTCATTGTTTTGGGTCTTTTTAAAAGAGTATTAAACAACACCATGATGAACATCCTAACAGCCAATCATTACATGTCTTTAATAATCATCACGGCATAAATCTCCAGAAGGCGATGGCTGAATAAGAATAATAATAAAGGATTTATGGCTTTAAGGCTTTTCCCATGTTACATGCTTGGCCAAATTTTTCCCCAGGAAGGTTGCTCAATACGCAATATGTCCCCTACGAGCCTGCCTCAACACACACTCCTACCAGTTTGTAAGGACACCAGATGGGACATTGTGCTCAGAGCTACACATTCTGGGGTCGACTCCCTTCCTTTTCAAAAACTAGGGGATATTTTGCCAGCTGCCTCATGTGCCTTACATTGGAGGGAGCAGAAGCTCAGAGAGGGAATGGAGGAGAACCCATGCATCCTGGGAGATCATTTTCTCCTGCATGAAAGAAATTGCCAACATAGATTCTTCTCTTTGAAACAGGAAGACAAAATATCGTCCACCCAAATATGAAAGTTGCTTTTACTCTACAATGCAGGGTCTCCCAAATTAGAGTCTTACAGGACACCTACATTTATCTTGACTGGGTTACAATGAAGTGAGACCAGAACCTCCCCAATGGGGAGCTCATTCCTACCCAAGAAAGTCAATGTTGGGAGCTCACAACTAGTAGAAAACATCCTTTTCTCCTTGATCCTAAAACTGATAGTGTTCCCCCGGCTAGACTTAACTTAAACTTGAGTTATGAGACCAACGGCTAGCAAGAAACAGCTAGCAAGGACCTAAGCTGGTGTAACTAACCCACCGTTACTGCCTGTAGAAGAGCAGTTTAGATTACGATCGCAAAGGAAGTCTAAGAGAACGGCCATGGACTGGGATTGTGTGATCACTGAGCTGCCAGCCTGGCTTAACGGGCAAAATGATATTCCCACAGCGGCACGCCCAGACTCTCGGGAGATGGTGCATGTGGTGAACCAAACATGAAAATGTCTGGGAAACATGACTTGGCATGGCGTGACACGTCCTTGTTCGTTTGAATAACCTTCCGCAAGAGGAACACCAACATCTCAGATGGCGAGCAAGATAAGCAAAAGCATCCCCAATATGTGAAACGAACTTTCCTGGAATATTTAAAATAGAACCTGCACAGGCACCAAGACTATGCTTTGGGGAATAGAACTGCGTTCTTTAGAAATCAGACATCACAATTTAATATTCCAGCTTTGCTGTAATTACCACAATTGGCATATTTTCAGAAAGAGCATTATTGGTTATATTTGGATACCCAATTCAAGATGAATAGTTAAAGATGGGGCAGGATGATAAGAAGTTCGCAAGGCAAAACAGAAGGCCAGAGAGAAATTGATCGAAAGTGCTCATGTTACCTTAAAACCTTGGAAATGGGCATTAAGTCAGTACTGTTCTCACTGCCCTAAATAGAAGACTTTAAAAGGTAACAACAACTAAATGTCTTAGTGTTGTTTTTCACCTCTTCTATAAATGGGGAAAAACTACATAAGAGAATGCAGGAGGCATACAAACGGTCCTATAGTTCGCTCTCCTGCAAGATGACTTCTAGAGAGTGGCTTTCAGATGTTGAGGACTTCGGGGAGGGAGTGAGAGGATATTTTTGTTTGTTTCAGTAAGAATAACAAAATGATCTTATGCAATATTTAATGTATAGGACAGATCTTCTATGTAAAGTAGAGACAGTCCAGAGTGTGGGGGATTGGGATGTTAGGGACCCAGGTCACTTGCCCTCTTGCAGACCCCCTAAAATACCTCCCTGGAAAAGACAGTGGCATTTGTGGCCCTAACAAGCTGGCACAGTGATTAAATGGGCACAGGGCACCCAGAGTGTGTATGCGACTGATTTTACGGCTGTGCTATCACGGGGTGGGGGTGGGAGTTGAGCAACTAAACTTGATGGACTTATTTTCAGATCATGATCTTCCCTGTAATGACCTTGACAACTTCAGGATGTTCAGGGACCCAGAGACTGTGGCACACCAGACCCAAAAGGACCATAAAGAATAAGGACTTGCCCAGTGAAGAAACATCCCACTTTCTACTCCGGTAATGCTAGAATACATCTAAATAACTCTCCATCTCGTCCTCTTCCTTCCTTCCTTCCTTTTTATTTATTTATTTATTTATTTATTTATTTATTTTTCTTATTTAATTGCTCTATTAGGGAACAAAATCAACCACAAATTTCTGAGCACGTTCATAATAAGAGATGTGCTTCTTTAAGAATTACACTTTTTGGGGCCAGCAGGTGGCATGGTGGTTAAGGTGTTGGACTCCCACAGGGCTGACCATGGTCTGGGTCCCAGACCTGGTGGCTTGAAAATCAAGCCAGATAAGTGTGTGTGAGTGTTCAAAATCCCTAGAGGAGAATGGAAGAGAAGGGGTTGCAGCCATCCTCCCTTGGGGGTTGATTTCTCTCTCTCTGTCTCTGGCGAGCGCATGTACCCTATGGCAAAAACAAAACAAATAAAACACTAAAACATTACACCTGTTTTGGGTTCTTGCGTTCAATTAAATGCCAGTGCCCCTGATCTTACATCTCAGTACTATATATTTTTTTTTCCTACATAGGGGGAAAGGAATAATGAAAACAGTAGGGATCATGACTAAAACACCACGGGTCAGATCGATCAATAGGGACCCTCTATGCAGAAGAAACCACACGGGGAGCAGGAAGAACAAAGCATCAGTCTCCGTGGGAACAGGGACATCTAGGAAATGGTCAGACCTGGAAGGCGGCAAAGTTAGATGGATTCACGTGCCCTCCAAGAGCTCTGTTTTAATTCAACCTTGCTTCGCCCTAACTCAGTGATAGTTTTCAAGAGGGCATCTGATTTGCCTAAAAGCCCCAAGGTTTGAGTGGTGGTGGCTGAGAGGCTGATCACTCCTGTAAATGCCTGTACCCAGGGACCCTCTTATTCTCTTACTGCTGGAGATCTTTACAATGAAAAGTCACCTCTTCGGGAAAACGTTCATCATAGGCTAAGTATTTCTGTATTGATTTTAACCCAGTTTGCCCTACTTACCACGTAAAATGCTAAACCATGGGAAAAGTATACAAGATTTAAAAAAAGATTAAATCAAGTCAACCCATCTCTAATATTAACGAACTGTGACTAGTTAGTTAAGACTCTGGCTTGACCAATTCAAGACTGATGGGGACAGACGACAGGTCACATTTTTCCTCAGCTGTGGGGTCCAAATGGGGTTTGCACCCCAGAGTCATCTCTGGCTCTCTAGGAGACTCCTGGTCAGTTACTTAAATTCTCAGCATCTTGGCTCCCTGCAGATTGGAGAAAATAACTGTATCTTCTTCAGAGGGTCCTTCCTTGTCAGGTGGAAATGAGAAAGTACTTAGGGCAGTGTTTTGTAAATACAAAGCAGTCAATTGTTGTGATTTACTATGATTAACTAGAGTAAATATTGCCACTGACACTTGAATATATACGAGCCTCCTTCCCTAAGCAGATTAGGTATGTGTGCAGGACATACTTGTGGTTTCTATGTCCTAACAAACGCATTACAAAGAGCATGAAGAAAACATCCAAGATCTATTTAGGGCCACAGCCAGGGAAACCTGTAAGATCAACTGGCTCAAGTCTCGCCTCAGGGGTCCAGGAGGCTGACACAGCTGCGTCAGGGCCCATGGCTGGAGACAGATGATTTGCTGATGTAGGTTCCTCACTCTCCTATAGGCAGATTCTCTCTTCAGAAATCTAACCGAAAAACAACATACATGTATAACAAATAGTTTGGAAAGACTGCCAAAGACCAGTGACAGAAAGAAAACAAATTCACCCAAAGAATGACTGAGACGTGCCTTAGAGGAGAGAATAGCTTGCTTAAGGTAGACTCCTCCACACCTTTAATAATCTCCCAGGCTGGTCACATAGCCTGGTGGTTACAGAAAGTGGATCCCATGGGGCCAACCATTGCTCAAATCCTGGCCCTGGTGCAGGCTTGCTCCAAATCCTGAGTGAATGAAGAGATGGGGAAGAGATTGCAGTGTAACAGTACCCCATTGTGGGGGTGGCTTTCTCTCCACCGCCCAGCTTCTCTGTCTCTGTCTGGCAAGTGCACATGCCCGCTAGCAATTAAGCACATAATAATAATAATGTTGTCTCAACACATGTGAATTCAAGTCAGCTAACATTTACTGAGTGTCTATTATCTACCAAATACCATAAACTAGAACACAGGCTAATGTAGTTATCTCAGGGAAGAAAGAACCAAGGGCTTTGAAAAAAGGCAAACAGTAAGTCTCCCTCTGTTTTTCAAGTAAGCATTTCACATATATTAGGTTGAACCCTACAAAATTGCTGATATCTGAACATTTCATGGGAAAAGAGGGTGATTCAGTAACACAGTCCTCAGATTTCTTATCAAGAAGTCAACCCGTTTGGCAAAATGCACATCCTCATGCCCTAACTCACGACCACTTCCCCTGATTTAAAAAAGGAAAACTAAATACTGGTTATAATTGGAGAAGCAGCACATTCCAAAACACAGAAGCATCCTTCAAATTGTTTCTGACAGTAACACAACTCTTTAAGTGCTTTTGTCACTGTTCAGAAGATTCAAATTTTAACAAAAATCAAAAATACTAGGAGTGTTTCACAAACAGTAATGCCTTTGCTCAGTGTATGTAAACTGAATTTCAGACTAAATCTTCTTTATACAATCAAGACAGAGTTTGCTTTTTCAGGAAGTCTGGTGTAATAAGTCCTCCCTTCATTCTTGTCCCTGGCTACCCTACCCGTTAAACAGTCAGAGTCCAGTACAAATTAAGTATTTAGCATACTGATAAGGAAAAGAAAACCAACAGAGGAAAATCAGGCCTTTTGCTGGTATTCTTACCAAACATGCGATCAGAATACTGACCCGCCATTCCTTATAGGAAATGTTCTAGAGATGGTTCCCCAGGCTAAAACACTCCGTTTTGATGTCAGGACATCAGAGCACAGACCTCCGTGTTGATTAAAGGGGTCTAATTCTCTCTCTCTCTCTCTCTCTCTCTGTGGAGAGGTCTTTGCTATAGGGCATGTGCGCTCGCCAGAAAGACAGAGACAGAGAAACAGAAAGTGAGAAATCACCCCCCAGGGGGGATGGCCATGCCACAATCCCTTCCCCTCCATTCTCCTCTTGGGATCTTGGGCACGGATGCACACATGCCCGGCGTAAGTATAAGCCACCAGGTCTGGGACTTGGACCACAGTTGACCACATGGGAGTCCAGTGACATAGCCATTTCGCCAACTGCTAGTTCCAAGCGGTCTCATTCTCTTTGAATTCGTTATGCAAAATAGTAATTTAGAATCTACCCTAGGTGAAAGCAACACAGACAAGCTGGAGAGAAGACACAATAGTAGAATCTCATTGCTCTGTGGATTTTCACATCCCCTCCCCCCTCCTTTTTGGTTGTTATTTTTGAACTGCCAAACCCCAGACAGAGAGAGAGAGGAAGCACACCCCACACTCCCCACCACCCACCATCACCAAACAGGGCACAGTCTCGCTTCAATTCCTTCTCCATTTCTCCATCCTATCAGGATTTGGGACGTGTACAAGCACGTGCCTAGCATGTTTTTCAAGCCACCGGGCCAAATCATAGTCAGCCATGTGGGATCCACCTCCCTAAACCACTAGGCTATGGGCAGGCCCAGTTTGGTTTCTTTTTTTATACTCTAATTACCTCTAGTCATCGTCGGCAAACCCCAAGAATGAGATCTGTGTTCCTAAGTAAGGCCCATACATGCTCATGTAGCCAGGAATTACCAGAACCAGTTTTCCTGGGCTTTAGCAAGAGGCTAGATTAGACAAATAAGAGGCTATATAGAACTTAATTTTTTTTTTTTCTGCTTAACTAGATTTTTATTTCAAACGTTTGTTTAAGAAACAGAACACAGGGGGCTGGTCAGTGGTGCAAAGGTAAATGCAATGCTCTGGGGCGTTGACCCACCCGGGAAGGTTCAGGCTGATATCCAGAGACCTCCCTACGTACATCAGGTGCCCACGTTCCTGTCCCTGATGCCGGCCTAGTTGAGGCTGAGGGTAGATGGTGGTGTCAAAACCCTGTTGAACAAGTACTGTTGTCTCTGTCTGTCTCACTCTTGGAAAAAGTAAATACATTTAAAGAAAAAAAAAAGAAGTACAAGTTGAGTAACTCTTATCTGAAATGCCTGGGATCAAAAGTGTTTGGGATTTCAGGGTTGGTTTGTTTTTGGTTTTTTGATTTTGGAATGCTTGCACATACACACGTGAGATATCCTGGACCCATGAAATGTGCACATTTCATCTAAACACAAAATTCAGTCATGTTTCATATGTACCTTATACACACAGCCTGAGGGGGATTTTATACAGTATCCTTACAGTGCAGCATCTTGACCATGACGTGAGGTCAAGTGTGAAATGTTTTACCTGTGGTGTCAATATTTTAGATTTTGGGGTGCTTCAGATTTTAAACTTTTGAATAGGGTGTTCACCCTGTATATGACAAAGGAAAGTCAATTCAAATAATGCTGAAAGGCACAAGATGAAAAGCAAGTCTTTCCCCTGCTCCCTAACTACCTCCCCTTCTGTACACGACCAATCTTCTAAGAGGAAGAAGGTCTGGGTTAATAAATATTATTCTAGCATATTCCCAAATGTCAATGCAAGCAGTGTGTGTGTGTGTGTGTGTGTGTGTGTGTGTAGTATGTGCGTATGTATTACCGTGTGTATGCAGTAGTGTGTATCTGTGTACATGTGTGTAGTGTGTTTGTGTTTATAGTATTCGTGTGTGTGTGTAGTATGTGTGTATGTATTACCGTGTGTATGCAGTAGTGTGTATCTGTGTACATGTGTGTAGTGTGTTTGTGTTTATAGTATTCGTGTGTGTGTGTAGTATGTGTGTATGTATTACCGTGTGTATGCAGTAGTGTGTATCTGTGTACATGTGTGTAGTGTGTTTGTGTTTATAGTATTCGCGTGTGTGTGTGTAGTATGTATGTATTACCGTGTGTATGCAGTGTGTATCTGTGTACATGTGTGTAGTGTGTTTGTGTTTATAGTATTCGCGTGTGTGTGTGTAGTATGTATGTATTACCGTGTGTATGCAGTGTGTATCTGTGTACATGTGTGTAGTGTGTTTGTGTGTGTATGATTTGTTTTTATTTTAAAAAATGGTACCATACTTTGCAGGCCTTTTCTCACTTTAATATTGGATCTTAAAGTTCTTTCCACACTAGTATATTCATGTTCTTCATTTTTCAGAGCTCTATGAATGAGTGCATGTAGGAACCATACTTTTTACATACTAAGAACAATGTCACAGTGAGCACATGCTGTGTGCTCACTGGACACATACTCTGTGTCCCTGGACTGTGCACCTCTAAGGGAAATTCCTCAGAGTAAAGTTGCTAGATTGTAGGATAGACACACGACCTTCATTTATACAGACAACGTCAAACTTGCAGACCAATTTTCACTTCTACGCACTGTGTGTGAACTGCCTGAAAGCTGTGTTTTAAAAGCTAGCTGTTTGCCTGTTCTTTATACCCTGGAGGGTTGGAGTTCAAAACTTCACCAGTGAGAAGACGAGCTGGCCATGGAGGAAGGAGCTCTGTGCTTTGCAGCGCTCTATCTGCAGCTTGACGGACTTGGAATATGCTCCTCGGGACATTGACCAGTGAGCAGCCAACCAGTGAGCTAGGTGGTGACCACATACTTGGTCCTGTGTCTGGCGTGAGCTGACTTAGGTGAAATGTGGAATTCAGAGACAGCTTTGAAACACGTGAAGGCAGCTTAGCCAAGGAACAGAGGGCACTGACTAGCCACCTCTGCCCAGAAGCCAACTTCCTGGAACTGGCTATGAGCCTGTGAGAGACTCAGGACCCATGGAAGCCACCACTGCTCCTAACAGGTGCAGACACAGGGCCGGACAGAGCTGCCCTCCATGCCTGTCCAAGTATGAGTGTGCAGGTTTGGCTAGACGGGCTGGCGGTCCATCCTTGGCACTGTCCAGTGGGACAGTCTGAACCCCCCCCCCTTTCTCCCATTACTGACTTCTCACTTCTTGGGACTTTTATGCGGACAGAGCTGCATCCAGTATGACTTGAAAAGCCATTTGGTGAAAAGGAGCGATACTGGGCCCACTCTTAAAACACTCAGGCATTGCAAATTATGCCAACAACGATGTTTTTCAAGCTACTTTTCCTCCTGACTCTTCC
>NW_006198962.1:1234785-1241882 GCF_000334495.1 Tupaia belangeri chinensis
CTCCACCCCCCCCCAAAAAAAAAGAACAAATAAATATTTAATTCTTTACAAGTTGCATTGAAATTTAGTAGTAAAATGAATTCCATCTTGGGAGATTTTTCTGTTCAGGTCCTCAAACTAGGATAATCTCAAGAGTTGAAGGAAATCTGGATATAAATTTGATTTTGGTCTTTTCTTTTGAAAAACACCCCTTCTCCCTTCCCCATGAGCAGAGCAAGGACCTTAATTTCTCGACCCAGCAGAGCCATTTTCCTGGACTCCCCACACAGGAAATCTCTCAAGGTCTCACCTGAAACTTGGGACATGTCTTGACCATCATCAGCATCCATTGTCCTCAGGTTATCTGAGAAAGAGAGGAAGGGGTTTTAGTTGAAAGCAAAAATACTAGTAAGATATGAGAGAGAAAGCGAGATAAAGAACCCCTGAGCTATTGAACAACAAGGTTATCTAACAAGAAAAATGCATTTTCTTCCTCACATACTTGCTGGAGTATCAGACGGGCACAGACCTTGATCCTTTTAAAAACAGCATTACAAAGATTTATAAAAATATCATTACAAGCACAGGAGGACCAAATTTGTTATTTATTGTTAATTTCCTACTGCATAATAACCCAAAATGCAAACTGACTGCAACAAAATTAAGCAGAAAATTAAATGGCCCTGGGTCATTGTAGGCACAGAATTCATTCTCTTGGCTGATCCATAGTTATGTTCTTTCTAATTTACTGAGCATGCATCGATGAACCTTGAGTCAGCTTGGTGACACGCGTACAATCAGCAATCAAAAAACGAAGCAATTTGCTGAAGAATGTCTCATTTACCCAGGCAGGCCTGCATAGCTGAGCGGCAACCGCACTACCTCCATCAATAATGAATACACCTCCAGTCTGGCAGATGGGCAACACGGGCGCTTCTGTCTTTGTCCCTCACTTTTTCTAGCCCTTGCCTCCTCCGACTTCGCCAGCACTCCTACATGGGGAGAAGTGAAGCTCACCAGGACAGCGAAACAAGCTCAGGAGAGCGCCCAAGCCTTCCTGTTTTGCGGACAGATGGCTGCCTCCTCAGATCGGTTTAAATAAAAAAAGACAAATGAAGAAACAAACAAACAAAAAAACTCAACCGGGAAGATGCTGCCCTTTGGTAGCCAGACTACAAGTTCCACAGATCCCACTGCAAGCCACAGCAGACCCCAGAGAGACCCCCACCCCAGCCCAGCGTCGGTGGGGTAGAAACCAAGGGGGGCTGTGGTTTGCAGTCATGGCCCTGGCGTGTAACCGGAAGATCTCGGGTGCCCACAGCTGATGACCTCTGGTAGCTCCGTGGATGATAAGAAACGTGTAGCAGCAGCAGGTGACCTCAGTGAATCTGCTCGTGTATGACCTGCTGACTAACTTGTACCAACCAGCACACTGAGTCTGGCTGCTGGACCCAGACCAGGTGCCCTCATCCCATCCCTTCAGTTTGGTTTGGTGTTGACTCCATCTGTCTCTTTGGTTCAGATGCATGAATTTGAGCTGAGGCCTGTTTTCAGCAGAGACCTTGAAATTGATGGAAGGTTCAAGGGCCATGTCCTGTCCAATTAGGCTGGAAACTCTGCATTGGCAGAAGTTTTATATATGTGTGTAATACGTGAGGGAGAGGGTTGAAAAGTCCATGGAAAAAATGGAATTGAAATATAAGTTTATTTTGGTGCAAAAAAAAAAAAAAAAAAGAAAACACAGTTTTTCATAATACACGTTTTCCACAAACCTTTTGAAGACCCTATGTGTGTGTGTGTGTGTGGGGGGAAGGAGGCATGTGTGTCTCCTTAATGTCTTCTATGGTGCAGATGGAGTATGTATTTTCATTTTAGGAATATCAGTATTAGTCATGAAAAGGACATCCATGAGAGTCACTTTCCGTGGAAAAGGAGTGTTTTTCACCTATTTCTGAAAGACACTTCACTGTGTCTGAGTTGTGACACCCGCTTTCAGGACTAGCATGTGGCTGAAGAGGACCACCAGTGACCACAGAAGAGAAAAAGGCTCATGGCCCCACACTGCCTTGGTCCCAGAGTCAGGGGCCACCTGAGACCACACAAGCCAGCCTCGGGAGCACACACAAAACCAGCGCATGGATTACCAAAAGGGTAAAACACGTCGAGGGTCTCCTACGTTCTCACTACAGAAAAAGCAAAAAGCTACGATTCTTCTGAAACTGTCACAACAATGGCAAAGAAAGCGGACAGACTGAGAGAAACCTCTGTGATCACTGTGCGGCAGTAAGAGGCGAGTGAAGACGGCAGCTCTTGGGGGCTCCGAGGACGAGCGCAGCATCTGACTGCAGTAAGTCACAAACCAGCTCAAAGTGGCCCGAAAGTGTGTCGTTCGGTGAAGCACGCAGAACTCAGATCTGGTGGCAACCACCACCGGCACTGAACTTCCATAGTGTTGACTAAACTTTGCTACATAAATGATAGGTTGTTTTACAACTGCTTTAAAAAAAAATAAAATACCTACCGTTTCATGATTTATTTTTTTACTTCTTTTTAAAAAACTACGTAAGTCTGTCATTTCCACCACTTGGACTACGAATTACTTTCTGTGTGTAAAGAGGTGGGTCTGTGCTTTTTAAAAATAAATAAATAAATAAAAGACTAAGCACAGCAAAGATACTATTCTAACAAATCTTGTACTACACATATCTTTTTATTTAACAAACATGAGGGGGGGCTTCAAAAAGTTCGTGGAAAGATGAAGTTAAGTATGAGTTTGTTCTGGTCCAAAGAAACGTCGAAATTCATATATGTGTGTGTATGTGTGTGTGTGTATATATGATATGCAATTTCCACAAACTTTTGGAAGAACTCCTTTCCCCAAACATCATCTTCATCATTTTTTGATTTATTTAAACAACACTTTACTGTTGCATAGTCAAACTATCTCCAAAGAAAAGAAGGAAGAAGTTTTCCTGCAAGCCCAGCCTGTGCAGCACCTGTACGTAGCACCGGGAAAAGCCCCTCCTAGCAGAGGGCTGGTAGCCTATTGGGTTTGCTGCACAGGAAGAGAGTTAATGGAGGCTGAGTTCCACTGTTCCTGCTTGTCTGTTCAGGCAGTGAGACATGGGAACACATGATGGACCAAAATCCTAATGAGCCGCTCCAGGCTCTGTTCTGCGGGAACCCCCTTACCTGGGGCTGTCATCTCAAGGCCATGTGTATGCATGTGTCTCTAGAAGGGAGCTGGGAGAAGAGTGTCTGAAGGTGCCACAGACAACTCCTTCCCAGAGTGAGTTTCCAGCCAGCAGCTAAGGCCTTGGGACAGCTTGGGTCACAGGGAGGGAGCCCAGGGGCGGAGCGTCTGTGCACACAGGCTGCCTGTCCCCAGGCACTCCACGAGAGCCTCAGGCCAGGGTCAGTGTCCTTGGTTCTGCCATCCACCCTGCTTCAATTGCCAAACTCACTCCCAACCTAACCGTCTCTGACATCGGGGAGCTTCTTGGACTTGTGACTGTCCCTCGGGGGCCTATGCTTGCCAGGGTCCCTAGCTTGGCGTGATACTTGATCACCATTTTGAAACTCTTAATCATTCCTGAACCATTCAGTCTGCACTGGGCCCTGCCAGTTCTGTGGGCCTGCCTATCTGCAGTCATAGCCGGAGACCTGACAAGCTCCAGAAAACTTCCCCAAACTTCAAATTTGCATCTCTGGGGATGAAAAAGCAGTGACTTTTCCATAAAAGTGACTTTTACGAAATAATATTGGAGAAAAAGGGAAGCCGGCCCCTTCTGAGACCCCGCTCCCAGAAGCCATCCGGGTGTCCTGAAGTCAGGGTGTCTTCAACTACCCTCCGCTCATGATGCACTGCAGGTGCTGTACCTATTTTATAAAGCACTTTCTGCATCTTGCTTCTCCTGTATGGAAGCACTGCAGGAAGCAAGTGCAATTTCAGCTTGACATAGGTGCAAGTAAAATGGACCTTGCATTCAGTAAAGGCGTGCGTTACAAAAGCGAATTAATGGCACATTTTTGCAAACTGTCACCTAAGTGAAAACCAGGATCAGGAGGTGGTCAAGGGAGATGCCAGAAGGAATCACTATTTCACATGCCATTTTCTGCTTCACATGGGAGACCCAAATGATTTCAGGCAAGAGCTACAAGAATTGCCAGCAGAAAACACAGCAGTATCAGCAAACTAACTTTCACCTGCACGATTCTTACAACCATGAATGCTTTTATTGTTTCTTTGGAGCAAGCCGTTCTGAATCTTGCACAAGGGGAAATAGATGCAGAGATAAGTGTGGGCCAAAGTGACAGAAGCTGTCCATGTCTGTCCCTCTAGGAGAACTGGGAAGAGAAGCCTGCTGTCAGAATGCTCCGTTCACCATCCACACCTACCCTGGACTGATCACAATTAGGGAGGTCTAAAAATCTTTCGGCCTTTCTTCTGTTTCCTTCATCTTTCCCTTCTTCCACTTCCACCTTCATCTGTCTCTCCTTCCCCAAAACTCCCCGTCTCTCTTTAGTTCTCCCTGTCTCCACCCTTCGACGTTCTTTCCTCTGTTTCCCTCCCTCTCTCTCTCTCTCTCTCTGCCTCTCCCTGTCTCTCCCTCTTTTTCTCTCTCCATCTGCTCACACAGAGACAAGCAGGATTTACTTGGCTAATTTCAGTTCGAAAGAGTGAACATACACACCGATACCTTTAAAGCTCAGGGGCCTCTCCCAGACCCTCTGCAGGAAAATGGTGCTTACAGCCTCTGTAGACCCTGCAGAGCCTCCCTTGGGGACTGAAGTGGTCTGGAAGGGGCCTCCTGGACCCTGCCTGTCTTCTTGGTACACCCACATGGGGCTGGAACCTGGCTGCCCACTGGGAAGACACCTCCCACAGCCCTGGGCAGTTGCTTCTTCCAGGCGAGGATGAGCCAGCCTTCCTGGGGTGTCCTCATTTCTAACGGCAAGTGGCCCAGAGAAGAGCTGGCCAGAGCCTGGCAGAGCCTGAGGGCCACTGTGGAGGTGGTTCTCAACCTCTCTGCACTGCCTCAGGCTCCCCTCTCCTTTCTCAACATCCACATCTCTTCACAGTGCTTGCTCGGGAGCATGCCTTTTCCATCATCCTGACAGGCTGAGTCTGGATTCATGAAGTCAGAATGAACAGCCAGATGCCTGTCACGAATCACAACTTTATTACTTTTCAAGACACCCAAACTGCTGGCAACGGAACTCCTAAGGACTTACCAGACCAAACCTGCTGGGGTATACCGACGACTGAGGGTCCCCGGAAATCACCAGTACTTCCGTAAGCTTAAGGGAAGCTTAAACAACTGGGATTTGAACAACTGCCTTACACTGTCTTTTTATTTGGTTGTTTCCAGAACAAATGCCTCTTCCCCTCCCCTGGTTGTGTTTAGGTGACTCTTTGACCAGAACATCTGCAGAACATTTCCCAGGGACCTTGTGTATGCCAAGAAAAGGCAGGAAAGAACAAGATACAGTACTAGCTAGCTTTATTTTAAGCAACTCCAAAGTGTCTGGTATTAAAGAGGCAAGCTGTTAGGCCTCGCAAAACCATGAACCTGGTCTATCATGTCCACCATGTTGGTCGAGCGCCTGGCACGCAGTCCCCTGTGAAGCTAGCGTTCACTGCCTATCCACAGGGGCCAGATGGTGGCGCAGAGGTCAAATGCAATGCATGGCAGGTTCTGAGCCTATGTCCCATGAGTATGTCAGGTGCCCATGTGCCCATGATCTGGGGCTGGCTAAGCCTGGGGGTAGATCGTGGCACCAAGACCCTTTGGAGGATTCTCTCTCTCATGGAAGAAAGAAATAAACCTTAAAAAAAAAAAAAATCCCAATTTGCTAAAAATGTGTCTTTAAATGTCACAATTAAACCCAAAGGGTTCATATTATCATTTCCATTTTATAGATGAGAAAACGGAGGCTGAGAAAGAAGTAGCTTGCCCAAGGGTATATACCTCACAAACAGCAGAGCTGAGATTTGTGGGGGTAGATCTTGGGCCCAAGACCCTTTGGAGGATTCTCTCTCTCATGGAAGAAAGAAATAAACCTTAAAAAAAAAAAAATCCCAATTTGCTAAAAATGTGTCTTTAAATGTCACAATTAAACCCAAAGGGTTCATATTATCATTTCCATTTTATAGATGAGAAAACGGAGGCTGAGAAAGAAGTAGCTTGCCCAAGGGTATATACCTCACAAACAGCAGAGCTGAGATTTGAACCTGTGCTTGCTTGAGGGGAATGGCCACTCCTGCCTGGGAAAACGTCACAGCTCTGTGCATCGGTCACAAATTCCAAATGTAGGATAGCCAGGAAACAGATGCTATTTATATCCTGCTAGGAAATAAGCGTGTTCTTCATCAGACTCTGCCATTAAGGCAAACTTCACAAAACTTCTACCGTCACATTCTGGTTATTTGGTCAAAAATATGCTGCTGTTTTTTTTTCCTTCCTGACAGGTTTAGCTGCACCAGTTACGTTTGGGGTTATTTCCTCATTTGGTCAAAAATATGCTGCTGGTTTTTTTTCCCTCTTGACAGGTGAAGCTGCACCAGTTACGTTTGGGGTTATTTCCTTCAATACCCAGTGAAGTTTATTTTGAAGGGAGTAGGTAACTAGGGGGAACGCGGGCCAAACCTATCCTCTAATTTAAATGCCCCAAGTAACAGAGCTCGTTAATACGACCCATTATTCCTGAATGCTGACAGTTCTTTCATCTTTAGACTGGTAGATTTTATTTATTTATTTTTTCAAATCTATCATATTACTGTGACTTACACAGTATCTTAAAAAAAAGAAACAGTTCCCAGAGAAAGCTAAGGCAATATGCAAAGTCTTTGTATCTAGTCAAAGAGACCATATGGGTTTTCGTAACAATTTGACAAAACAGGTTGGGAGAACATAAAAACTTCTGAGCACTCTTATTTCCTTCCTGAGTCTTTTCATTTTTCAAAAATTAGCTGCCAATCTACACATTTTCATGATTATCCCACGGCTGGTGCAAATAACAATGAAAAACAAGACTTAAACCGGAAAACAGGAATCCAATTTGGCTTTCACGGCGCCCCTCCCCCGTACCTAACCAAGCCACAGCTCCTCCCGTGG
>NW_006198962.1:1241926-1250418 GCF_000334495.1 Tupaia belangeri chinensis
GGAAAATTAGCTCGGATGTGCAATTTTCCCCTTTTTTTTTTTTTTTTTTTTTTTTTTTTTCCCTATGGGCAGGAACTGATATGCAAAAGAGGAAGGGTCAAAGGGAACTGAGGAAGCCTTTTAAAAATATAGCTAAGAACCATGTTGTTAGAAAACCTTCTCAGGAAAGAGGTATTTAATACAGAAGGAGGAAAAGAACCACAAGAGTATTTTTAAATGCCACAATGGAGCCACCTGTCTCAAAGTGAGGAGTGTGTGTGTGTGTGTGTGTGTGTATATATATATATATATATGTATATATATATATGATAGTAGACATTGTATTAGAAAAATCTTCTTTTTAATTTTTAATGTTTTTAGGTTTGTGCTATAGGGCAAGTGTGTTCACTGGAGAAACAGACTCCTGGCATGATTTTTCTACCCTTTTTCTTAAAAAAAAAGAATTATTTAGTTTCATTTACTTATTATTATTTTAAAATTTGCTATAGGGCACATGTACTCCCCAGAGAGAGACAAAGAGAAAGAGAGAGAGAGAAAGTGGGAAAGCAAGCTGCCAGTCTGGGACTCGAATCATGGTCACTCATGTGGGAGTCCAGTGCTTTGACCCCCATGTCACCTGGCATGATTTTCAAGTGGTCCGGTCTGGGACTCAAACCGTGAAGTCAGCCATTTGGGATCCAGTTGCCTTAACCTCCATGCCATCTGATGGCCTGAAAAGTCTTCCGAATAGAGAAAATGGAGTTGGAGGTAGCTCTCTATGCTCCCAATGTTTGCTATAACAGGACCAGAACTGAACGTCAACTTGCTCCACAATGTCTCAACATTAGGAGGGTCAGGTGTCTGTACAGCCAGGTGTATATTGTCCTTAAGGAGATGAAAGGCTTCCTGTCTGTATTACTACACCATTGCTCATAAGCTACTCTGAGTAACTACTGCTTATTGGGCAACCACAGGAGAAACATACACAGGCAAAAGTAACACATGCTTTTATAGCACTTCGTATTTGAACTATCATCGGTCACTTCCTAAGTAGCTTCCTCAAATATAAATGTTCTTTATGTTTCATCACTTAAGTAAAAAAAAAAATCTAAGTTTAGAATCATCTCTTCTGCCCTTACTGATTTTGGAAGATGTTCATACATAGACCAAAACTGCAACATAATGAGATCTCCGTCTTGAAAAATATACAAAGTGCCCCAAAATAATGGTTTACATGGATAGTCCCCAAAATGCTAATGTCCTGTGATTCATTACCACAAAGTAGCAGAAGAACATAGGTACAATTTTTGTGATTCTATTATTTCAATTTTTTTCATTTTTTAAAAAAGAGATACATATAAAGTTACAATCCTAATTGGTAGCTACAAAAATTAACATGTCTTTATTTATAATCTATTTGTTTTTAACTCAGCAAGGCACTATGGCATCACAAGGAATACAGGGTCTTATCTTGACTTCTTAGCAGTGAAGTTGCCTTAACATACAAGTAAATCATTTTATGAGGACAATCTGAAACTCAAAATGAAAACTGTCCAGAGCAGAAAAAAAATAGAATTTCTTAAAACGCACCTGTAACATTAAAATTTATACAACACCATTTGGCTTTCAAAAAGGGTTTATGTGAGCTTATTTGGCAAGAGCTATAATTTATTTAGGCTCAAATGAGTGAAATTATGCAGATCCTTACTGGAATATCCTATTGTTTGTTAATCCATACATAGGTATTTATTAAAGCAATTGCAAAGCCATTATTGATTGATTTGCCCACTGAGGATACTTTTCTGGGTGTTGTAAACTTTTTTCACTTTATTTAGATATAGTCTCTACTGTCTCGCTGGGGGTAAAACAACATCTACTAACCTAGATATAAACACAGAGAGAAAATCTGCTCTAGAGCAAACGTTACAGGATTTACTGTTACACAAATATCTACTGGCCTCCTTCCTTCCAATGTGAAAGGCCACCTTGGCCCAGCCTATATTTAGTGTGGGGTCTTCGTGCTTGCTCCAGGGAAGAGGAAGAGGGACCAACATGCTGACTGCTGTCTCCGAGTTAGGGCCACATGACTTCTTGACCAAGAGGAAATTTTCCCCAAAGACAGGAATTCTGAGCTCAGCTCTGTTTACAACACCCATAAAAAAAAAAAAAAAAAAAAAAAAAAAAAAAAAAAAATCACAAAATTATCAACGGTCATCAATTAAAATGAGATGAAATTTAAAAAAAAAACCTACACAAATTAGTGTGCTCATATTTTTTGAACTATGTTCACAGTACACGGAGGGTGGACTTAAAGCTTTGGCTCCTTAAATCATAGCCAGGTTTCTTGATAGCTTTAAACATATTCACCTTGCTCACGCCAACTTCCAACAGTCCAAATGAAGTCACAGTAAGCTGTGTCTAAGAAGGTAACAGTAAGAATAAACATACAAAAACTGTGTCCTTATTTTATAATAATGACTGCACACCAAAAGAAGACAGAAGAGAATATAATTTGATAATGTGAACTATTTTCTCAGTTGGATCATGTCAACAAGGTATAGGTTTCCATTTTATTCTGTGATGGACATCACCAGAGTCCTAACCCAGACCTGGACACATCCTGACACGTTCATCCAACACCACAGATACTGAGTGCTATCAGGCCCAACCAGGACCTTTCATCTGATTCCATCATCCTTACCCTACAGACGACAACGTCCTCTTGCAAGGCCGGGGAGTGGGGTCACTGGTAAAACCTCACAGAACCTTACAACTTCCTCATTCATACAGCTACAAAAATCAACACGTCTTTTCTTGTAATTTAGCAGAAAACACTTAGGTCTATCAGAGGGCAAAGTATAGGGAAACTCGTTTTATACACGCTAATCAGATTTTTCGGCAGCCTTTAAATAAATTGAGTTGATTTGTCTTCAATGATGTATGGTAAGTATCTTTTTTTCAGTCAATTTCATCTCTTTTACAAAAGTTTCTGCTCTTTGATGAGGCTTTAAATTCAGACAACATATACAACCTCATACAAAGCAGGAAAACGCTCAGAGTGAAAAAGCACTAGAACTTTCCAGATCACTTTTTAAATAGTCATTAATGGCCTGATCTTCAACAACCTGACACAATTAGTAGTATGGTTCTAACTTAACGAAGTAGGACATGGAATTTATCCATTTAAGTTTTCACACTGAATCACTTTGACTATCACTTTAGTTTTCTGCCCTGTGTAAAACTCAGCACAAAGAAGAAGGAAAAGGTCACTTTTTCAGGCTGAAAGTGGGGTTCCCACTGGGGGGTCGCTGGCTCTCTCTAGTTTCCATTAAAAGCGGGGGGAGCACATGTCAGAGTGCCTCAGAAGAAAGCTTACAAAAGGTCAACTCCTCATTCTCCTTTCTCCTAAAGATTCTAAATTAGACATTTTCCACATTAGGTCTAGGGAGGCATCTTGTGTGGAATTTTACTTGCCCCAAGTTTGCCAATGAAAAGCTGATAATACTAAAAAAAGAAACAAAACATGATACTCTACTATTTACCATGGAACTCCTAGCTTTAGCAAACCATGTTGTTCGATTTCAGAGTTTGAAAGGAGCAGAAAATGCCTTGGAGGGTAGGTTGTAGTGTGTGTTCTCAAAAATGCAACATAAAAATCTATTTCAATATGTGTCAGGCCACTCAAAACCCCGCATGTGGTTCTTGGTTGTTTGAATAGTCAGCAACAACTCTACAAATGACAGAAGGAAAGGAGGGAAGCAGAGAGGAGAAAGGGGGAAAAGGGAAGGAAGGAGGGTGGGAGGGAGGCAGACAGACCAGGCACCTTGGGTCCCTCCTTCCTACTGTCTACCTCTCTGGTTGTACCTGACCATCCACCCATCACAGTTAACACGGGCTGTCAAAATGACGGGAAGAGAGTCAGATTTCCTCTAGCACTGACTTGATGGCTGAAGAAATATGAATCACTGCACACTCGAATGAGAAACTGCAGAAAGCACTTTCCCCTAATTAGGGCCTGTTTTCGGCAATTCGTTAAGCCGGGGGCCTGTGGCACGAGCTATCAAACCAGGGAGCAAGGGGCCAGCGGAAAGCCGAGCATGCAGCTGGGGCATAACAGTGCTCTCCATCACCCCAGACAGCCCCTGCCCACAGAGGCACAGGAGACAGAGCCTCAGCAGAGTGCAGCAGAGGGGGCCACAGCAGCTGTGCCGACCCTTGCCAGCGCCACACTCACCACTGGGGTGGGCCTCCGAGGCCACGAGGGTTGCACTGTGCACGCAGATCCAGGCTTTGAGGCCTCAAGGCCACCTGGAGGCCCCTCCGACTCAGCCGCAGCAGGGCCCTTGGGCTTGGGTGGCAGGGCCTCCTGTCCTCCTCCTCCTTCTCCTCCTTGGAGGTCCCACTGCAGCCTTCACACTTCACTGGGGCGCAGAGAAAGGTGGGACCATTTGCCAAATATGCAAAGAAGGAGGGAGGATGGTTTTCTCTCAGGAAAACACAGACAGGAAGGGAGTCTGGGCTTCCTGTTCTAACCAGAAAGAGTTCAGAAATTATTTGGACGTCTGATTTGTCAGGCTTGTGGTGGAAAGGGTGCTCTTTTAGTCAACAGGAATTGTTGAGTTCCCCAAAGGCAGACATGGCCATGGGAGAAAGGAAATAGGGCCAGGCTTGTGTTGGGGAAGACAAATGGCCCCACACCTGTGACTTGGGGTTTTCACTACTCTTAACAGTTTTTCACCAGGTGGTCAGCTGACGACATCGCGAGGATCCATCTATTTATCACAGTCAACCAGGAGAAGGAAAAAGCCAACCGAAACAATCTAGCAGTTGTCTGCAGATTAGGCCTTGACCTCGGTTGCTCCCTTCTGGGCCCTTCTCGGGAGTAACACCAGGCACACACCAAAACAGGAGCAGGTGCCTGCTTCTCTACCTACGCACTGTCTGCAAACCTTCTGTCTGTTGGTGTATTTCACTAGTAGCCTGCAGGACTTCACCCTTACTGTTTCATAATGTGTTAAAAATAGATGTCAGCGTACCACCACACGTGCAAAGATGTGAAACGAAAGCTAGTTAAAGGGAGGGCACCTAAAATCTAAGGACCTGAATAGATCCCAAGGTTTTTGAGAGGACTATGAAGAGTTGATGGAAAAATGGAATTAAAGTATGAGTTTATTTTGGTACCCCCCAAAAATTGGAAGCACATGCATAGGTTTTTCATAATAATGCATTTTCCATGAACCTTTTGAAGAGCCTTCATAAATGCCGAGAGATGTAATCTAAGGTATGAAAGCATTAAGCTGCAAAGAAATCTAATAAAGCTATGGTCTGTAGGAAGAACCCAGCAAGCGTGTTCAGTCAGTCAAAATAGCCCTGTCACTGTTGCTATACTTTGGTTTGGGCTGTCCTAAGTCCCTAACAAAGGCATGTCTTCCCTCCTTCCTCATCCGAATTTTTATTTGTGTGTGTGTGTGTGTGTGAGAGAGAGAGAGAGAGAGAAGGAGAGAGAGAGAGAGACAGACAGACAGAAACGCTGAGCCTCTGAAACTCAACATTCCTAAGACTGAGACCCAGAATGTGTATATACCTTTTCGAGCAGAATAAAACGATCTATTGCAAGATGTGAAGTAGATTCCGGTTTCTTCTCTTGTAAGCCTCAGAGATGGGTCACTTGTTGCTTTTACATCTCATGTTTTCTCCCACAAAACAGTGTGATTATATAAAGTATATATGAAATTAGGACAGCCGACAGGGAGCGATACTTGGTTGGCAGGAGCTGCAGCAAACCTGCGACTAGAAGTAGAGATCACAACGCCCCAAACGCTTGTCATCCTCAGCTACAGAGGTGTCAGAGGCAAAGCTTTCCAGAGACCTGGGGTCTTGGGTTACTTTCTGTGAGCCCTCAGAATACGACCTCACAACCCATTACTTATTTCATAGCTAAGTTGTTTTCAGAATCCCAAAGATCAGAGGAAGCAATGCTGTCCTTGATGAATCTTGATTAACTGCAGTTACGTTACAGGAGCACACATGAAGCCAACGCTCCAAATGCTGTTCAATAACACTGTTTCTGCCTGAATTTACCATTAGAGTAGGGAAATTTCATTTTAGTAAAATGTGGAAGGAAAGAAAAAAAAGAAGCAGCTTTCTTAATCAGGTGAGGTCTGTTTGAATTAGAACTCTTTGCCACACTGCCACCATGCCTCTCTACTCCCCGTTGTGTGTGTGTGTATGCACACATGTGCACATACATATGCAATCTATTTATTTCCTCCATTGATTAATACACACATAACTCTGAAATATGTATGTGTATACACACGCATATATATATATATATATATATACACATTTCTCAAATTTCATAAGTGTTAACACTTACATTGACAACATGTTATTGCATTAACAAAATTTGAAACACACAAAATTCAAAGGAAGAGGGAAACAGAGTCACAGTTTACCTTCTTGTTAGGAGACTTACAAACTTCTCAAAGGGTCCAACATAACAAGCATAAGACAGCCACACTTCCATCATAGCCCTGGGGCCTCCTAGGTCACCACTGATGGTGGCTACCATTGCTTTACTGAATTGTGGAGGATGTGCCGTTTCCTAAGATGCAATCCTTTAATTAAAACACTGATGAATTAAGCCAACAAGTACTGCGAAGTTTCCAAACTCCTGCCTTCAACGATCACCGTGAAACAAAGGGGGAAGGCAACATGCCCATTTAACACACAGCACTCTTTTTCCCCCATATAAAAACGATGTAAACACACATTCATGAGAAATTTTGAAATCAGATACATTCCAGCAAACCAGAATGGGACCATTTGTAAAATGTGACATCATTGTTTTTATATATGTGTACAGGGCGTTTCTTTACCATGTCATATACAAGATACCAGCAAAAGCAGGAGCATCTTCCTGCCGCAAATACATGTCCCTGTTTTAAATTTTAAACCATAACCCAAAGAATCTGATCTGTTTCTGAAACAATTCTGTCATAGTCTAATGTAAATAATACTTTAATTGTTACTTTAAAACATCCCACATACAAGAGGAGTCCAATTAACCTCATCCAACATTTTCAAACAAAGAAATAAATGTAAGTGGGTTGGGGACACTTCCCTACAGATTTCTCTCCCCCCCAACTCAAAACCAAAGTGAGCTGACCCTTAAAAGCATTCACATTTCTATGAAGCTCAAAAAAAAAAAAAAAAAAAATAACTTATCCATATTAAGTATTTTCAACTGGCATCAATGTTCTTATTTTAACAGAAGTTGATTTGACTAGTATGGAGGCATTTCTTCAACACCATTTTGTCTCGGGAAGTTGAAAACAGGGTACTGCAAAACTGAAATGCAGTGTCTGCAGCAAAGTGGGAAATTCAAACCTGGTAACCTGGGCCAAAGCACACCCATGGAAATTCACTCTGGGTGGTCTCCAGGCTCCAGACAGAATGGAAACTGCATTTGAAAGCTCTGCCTGAGCAGACCCTGTGGAACCGCTGTCTTCTCCCACCACATGCGATACTCTGGGGCCTCCAAATTGGAAAGAAAAACAATCACACCCTCAGGAGAGTCCTTAGAAATCACCTGCGATGCCTGAGGAATTCGTAAACTACAGTTCAAACACAGTCGCGAGTGACCGGACGCCCTATTATTTCTGAGGGGTTTTCTAAGACGATTTCGTGACCCCAGAGCTAAAGGAGTCAGCAAAAGTACTACATTTTCAAAGGCGGGATAACTCCTACTTTGCAGAAAGCAAATTCGGACTCTACTTATTTTATAGTACAAGCGAAAAGCTCTCACCTCAGACATAAGGAAAGCTCTTTACGAATGGCTGTAAAAGCCGGCTTCTGTGATACCGCTTTGAAAGTCTATACAAAATTTAATGTGACCGCGACTAGAACATTCTCTTCGTGGTGACAGCGGGAGTACTCAGAAGTGTCCCGCGCCGGCCTGGTTCTGCACCTGCCGGCACAGCCTGAAGTGGTAAGCCTTTGACAAAAGTCAACGCTCTCACTGGCTTCAGACAGGACAGGCGGACCTGGGCGACACCAGGGATTACGAAATCTTACCGCCTTGTCTTTTCTTTCCTGCCTTTTCTTTTTCTTTCCTTTTGTTTGTAAGATGCACCAGTTACCCCCAAGTTTTCCTATTGAAAATCAATTTGAAAACACTCACGTGGATTTGTGCGTCGCGCTTTGGGGGCCAAGAATGATCCTCAGGGGCGAAGAACTACCTCGGAGCCCGGGCTCCCTCTGCCCGCTGGGCTCGCCTGGGTCTCCCGCTTCGCCGCGGCCGAGCGTCCTGCCCGGGCTGGCAGCGCTCCGGGGCCACCGAGAGGCTGTCGCCACAGTCGCCGCCCGGGGCGCGGGCCGCGCAAGCACTTGTTAGAGCGCCCGGCTAACTTGGCCAGGGAGCTCTTCCCAGCTTTCTTTCACAATGACTTCCTGAAGTTGCTCACTTGTATTGTTCCCCATTTCTCCACCACACTCCCCACCCCCAGCCG
>NW_006198962.1:1251038-1312349 GCF_000334495.1 Tupaia belangeri chinensis
GGACGCGCGCCGCGGGGTCCGCCGCTCTGCGCTCTGGGCCGCCGGCCGGTTGGAGCGCCTGCACACTCGCCCGGCTGGGAGAACTCGAGAAACTCGGGACACCCCCAAGCACTTTCCCCAGAGCCGGGAAGCGCCCGTTGCTGGCCCAGCTCCATGGCCTTGGAAGTGGGGCCCCCTGACTCCAGGTTCGGGCTCCGGCCCAGGATAGAGTGCCCACCCCAAGGGGTGGGAAAAGTTGATCCTCTGAAAGTGAGAGGAAGGTGCAGTTGATTTTCCCAGACAACCAATGGAATACCTCTCGTCTCTCTTCCCTCCCACCTGCTCAAGGCAGAAGTTAGGATGGCGCCTTCCATCTTGGCCTGTGTGCATTCGCACGGGTGGCAGGATGGCAAGGCTGCGGCTGGGGCGGGGACAGCAGGGGCAGCCTGTTCCTTGGCTTTTGCGCCCCAGACCGCTCCCTCGCGAGTAAGACACCGCGCGTCTCGGTAAACGCAGGAAAGCCGCCTTCAACAGAGCGCCCCGCGCACTCTACAGGGAACCCCTCATTCTGATTAGCCGGGGGCCCCACCCGAGCAGGAGCTAGGCAAGTGTGTTCAGCTTGAGCGGCAGAAGAGTCGCTAATTTCACACATGCAGCCTGGGTTTCCTCCCGGAGCCAAGGGAGGAGACCGCTATGCGCGAGATGGGCTCCTGCCAGGCAAGATTTGCAGGATTCCTCATTTAGGCAGGACCTGGACACGGAGTCCCCCTGTGAGCAACGCAGAGGGCTAGCGCCTAGCGGGTAGCGCTGCGGACTGCGCAGTACCTTCCAGTGGGGAAAGGACAGGCGCTCTGAGCGCATCTGCATCTGGGATTGCAGGTGGAGTGGGAGGCGCAGGCTGTTCTGGTGGACAGAACAGCCAGGCAACAGATCGGTCTGCAAATGTCACTTAAGAACAGTGCTGTGGCCTGACTGTGCAGTGGCAAGGCCCCCAGGGACCAACTTTACCCGTGCTGCCCCTGGGAGATGTCCCTAATACCCACCATGAACGACAGCTCTCATCTGGCCAAATTTCTCCTACCCCACTGAAGCAACTCCTCCTGCTCAATTTGTCCTGGGAGCCTGGACCGGTAACTGGCTGCTAAAGCCCAGAGGAGGACCTTCGGTTTCAGCCCTAGCCCTCTTCACTGTGTGACCTTGAGCAAGGTTTGGAAACTCCTGAACTTCATCTTCCTTATCTACAAAGACAACGTGTGTTATTAGTCCTTGTCAGGATTAAATGAGCCAATGATTGTAAGGTACAGGGTTCAGGGGGAAGCTGCCAATACAGTAACCGGGTGGTCGGGCACCTGCAGTACCCCCAGACCCTGAGCTTGTCTCTTTAAGCAAGTGTATTGTGCACAGGGTCAGGGTCCCTGAAAGGCATAGCTACTGAAGCAGTAGCAATGGGGTCAAGGGCCCGAGGTCCTTAACTTCTCTAAGCCTGTTTCTCCATCTATAAGTTGGTGGTGATAATAGAAGCTTCCTCATGGGATTGTTTGTGGTAGGGCAGATCACACACAGAAGAGCTTGCCACGTACTGGACAGAGAAGGTCTACCTACCAAAGTGGCATTGCCATGGGAGTGTCCTGCAAAGAGCCAGACTCAGATATGGCTCCCTATTCAACATCCCCCCACTGCCCAAGCAGGTGGAGCTGCAGGTGCTCAGGTTGTAACCTGGGGCCTGAGGCTAGACACTGTGGGGTCAGAGGAGACTTAAACCCAATGTGAAAGCCTTTGGAGATGACAGTAGAAACACAGTAGAAGGGAAAACATAGTTGGGAATAGAAATGTGCTAGTTTTTTTTTTTCATTTTATATCTAAAGTCATTTTGTTTTATTTATGAATGATATATATTGCCATTTCATAGAATATTAAATATAGTTTATTCAGGCAATAATTACTAAATTACCAAGTTTTCTTCTTTTTTTTTTTTGAGAGAGATTTTTGTGATAGGGTGCGTGCACTCACTGGAGAGACAGGGAGAGATAAGAGAGACAGAAAGTGAGAAATCCACTGAGGGAATGGCCACACCACGAGTTTTAAGCTGGGACTCAAACCACAGTCGACTACGTGGGAGTCCAGAGATGTAACCATTATGCCATCTGCTTGTCCCACCAAGTTTTCTTTCCAGACTGAATCCATAGAACAAAGATCACCTACAGAATGAATTGAAACCACTTATTTAGAGTCGCTGTGGTACAAGCTGGGCACTTTGGGACTGGGAGGGAGTTTAATGGACAGTGAGATTTACAAAGTAAAGGCGTGACCGAGGTGATGCGATGTGGCGACGTTTTCTTACTAGCTGTGTGTGTCAGGGCAAGTTACTGCACCTCTCTGAACTTCAGCTTCTCTGCAGCACACCTCCTTCCTAATGGTGTTGAGAGACAGGGGAAATTAAGTGAAATAATGTATGTAAGTGATTATTGTCATTGTATTCTTTTTCAGTTTGAAAAATCTGGTAAATACCAATGAACCCGGTATTTTATTCTTCAGTGGTAGGAAGCAGTACGAATATATTTAAATAAGACAAAAGGTTTTTCTGTTTTAAAAAAGTTCTGTTACTTTTGTGTAGTGTTTTAATGAAAGAGAAATTGTGGTTCCCTTTGAGAAGGACCCTGAGCACGAGTGTGGATGAGACTGTGGCAACAGTGACTCAGCCGCTTCAGTTTCTTTTTCCCAGTTTTCAGAATCTCCAGCCTCTGCTTCTTCTGTTTTGAAAACCAACAGTGGCTGGCCAGGGACAAGGGCCCTGGTTCTTTTCCTGGGGCTCCCTCCTTAGTTTGGCTCTTCTTGGGCAAGGACCATGCTCCCACGTACTGCTGGAGGTAAAGGTGAGGGAGGGGAGAAGCAGAGGACCTCGTGCTGAGCCTGGGTGGGGAGGCCTGAAGGACAGTCCTCAGTTTTCCGTGACATAGATGCCGTAAAAGCCTCTCTGTAAAAACCCATAGCAGTCCCTGGTTCTGAAATCCACAGAAATTCCTTAGCAATACTGACCATTCTCATCTCTGCTCCACGGTTTGGAATCAACGATGTGCCATGGCCACATCCAAATTCTTCCCACTTCTTCGTCATTCTTTCCCTTTTTTCCTTGGATGTTCATAAGGCATATGCACCTAGACTCGCAAAAAAACTGAATTTTTGTAAGGATCATTTGGTTAAAAGAGATTAAAAACACACTGAGTCCAATACAGTGATTTGGAGAAGACAGATTTACATATAAAGCTTTCTGATGAACAGTTTCTCAAAATGTTTTGGGTACACAAAGGAATAGTAGATCATTTGACCTGAATAGATCAGAAAAAAGAGCAACAGGGAGGTGTGCGTCATCTCTTCATTGATTTTACTGGATAGGAGCGAGGTTCAAACACTCTTCCTAGAGGTGTAAACTCTTCTGGGGGCACATATTCACTCATTTATCTCCAAGGAAATATTTATTGAGAACCTACCATTGCCAGTGGTGTTAGAGACTCAGGGTGTTAGAATAAAACATAAGGCATGGGGCCAGCAGGTGAAGTGATGGTTAAAGCACTGGACTCCCACGTGATTGACCATAGTTCAAGTCCTGGACCTGGTAGCTTGAAAATCACACTGGGCATATGTGTGTGTATGCCCAAAATCCCAGGAGGAGAATGGAGAAGAAGGGATTGTGGCATAATCACTCCCCCTGAGGGGTAATTTCTCTTTAACTCTTTTTGTTTCTGTCTCTCCAGTGAGCACATGCACCCTATGGCAAAAGCCTTAAAAAAAAAAAAAAAAGGTATGGTCTTGTCCCTTAAAGGGCTTACAGTCAAGTGAAGGAGATGAACAACTGAATCATTCTATTTTGGTAGAAACTGTCATGATGCACTCAGACACACAGGATGGCACTAAGCAGTTGCTTAAGGTGGGGAAGCTTGACAAGGACATGCAGAGGAGAGAACAGAAGATGGAACGCAAGGAGATGCAGGGAGAGTCTGCTCTTCTCTACATCCAGGAAGGGATTCCTTAAAAACATCTCTCATAGAAAATTGACCAAAGGCTAATAGCAATATAGTACCAACCAGCCCCCATGAGCCCTAGCTCTGTGACAGGTGTTTCCAGGCATTGGCTCCCATCTGATGCCAAAGCAAGGCCATCATGGCTGTCCCAATTTTATGTGAGGACACTGAAGATTGGAGGGGTGACTCTGAGGGTGCCAGTAGAAATCCAAGAGCCTAGTAGTTAGGTGGTAGATTATGGAGCTAAACTATTGGGCTAGGTATTTCTCCAGGTTACTTACTAGGCCTCTCTATTCTATAAAATGGGAATAATAATAATAATAATTACTAAATTATCATCCTCATCATCATTATAACAAACAGCAGTAATACCTTACTCAGGAATGTTTGAGGTCTAAATGAAATTAGTGCATGTTACACATACTTTGATGGATCTCTGACAGATACTACATAGTAACCAAGTGTTTAATATTTTGAAGAATTCAATTTCTAAGTGGTTGGGCTGGGGCACAAATTTCAATTGTGGCCAGTGTTTTTTACCCTTGCCCCTGCCCTCTCATTTCAAATTACCCTTCATACCTCTTCTGGCTCCTCTTCTGACTCCTTCTATGCCCCTTTACTTGTCTATTCCACAATCTTATCACCAGCTTGGGCCTTCTGCCAATCCCCACATGTCCTGCCTATGCCCTCTTTCTCGGAAGAGAAGTGAGATCTCTGCAATGACTGATTCCTTTAGAATCTTTTTCTCCAGTTGATAAGAAAACATTTCCCCCCCATTAAACGTTTTACTTCCCCTAAGGCCAAATTGATAGCATTGGAGGTTGGATGGGCATCCCTAGGAAGGACTAAGATTTGTGAACAGTCTTGTCATCTATAAAGTACACAAGATTTAATCTAGTTATTTTTGTATCGTGGCAGCAACTCTCTCTGTCCTGTGTTTGTAGATAATAGGCATTTCATGTGAAGTCTTTCAAGGAAGTGGGATAGGAAGAGGAGCTGTGGGACTCAGTAGACAGTAGAGTCCTAAAAGTCTTGACATCTATCCCAGCCCTGTGCAAGGTTAGAAGGTTACTTAAACTCCCTGATACTACACCTTCATCTCTACAACAGAGGAAATAAATCCTGTTTCATGGAGTTGTAAGAATGAAATAAGAGCTTGAACATAATCCTTCTATTGTCATACCGAGCAATCAACATTAGTTCCCTTCTCCTTCTTTTTCCTGGATTAGTGGTGTCCATGGGAATTCTTAGAAGGGGCCACCTAGCAGACAGTAGGTAAAGATGGAGACAGAGGGCCTGCAAGGTGTTCCCAGATGCCAGATTGGGCTAACTTTGGCTAGGCTGCAAGTACCCAGATGGTTTCTTTATCAGCAAAGAGCTGGGAGCTGGGATCTCAGTGTGATGGGAGTTCACCCACATCATCCCAATAACGGTATGTGAGCACCTACCTAGGACTTTAGCATTTACTGAATAACTCCCCCAAACATGTCATTTGAACATATCAGTGAGGTGGATGTTTGGGACACCACATGCGCCTGTTTTTCTCCTGTGCCATTGGCTGCTTCTTCCCAGTGTCCTTCCTAAGATGGTGGCGCTCTGGAAAGACTCTACAGGTATACATTGAAGGTCTCTGCAGAAGCAGTTCTCCATGTTGTCTCTAAACTGACGATAGCAAATATTCACATCAGCAGTTCACACCTCCTTCTGAACTCCATGCTCGTGGATCTTACTGCCTCCTTGACACTTGTCCTTGGAGGTGGAGTGGGCATCTCCTATTTCCCAACTGAGTGGCTATCTTCTCCCTCACATCTGTTTCCCTGCAGCCCTCCCCATTCCATTGAATAGCAACTGCCAATGACTGAGGCTGAAAACTTGGAGTCCTTCTTGGTGCCTCTCTTTCTCTTGCCTTCCAGTCCATCAGGAGCCTCTCCTGGCTCTGCTTATACTTCCTGTCCACAGTCCAACCTCCTCCCACCTCTCTGCAGCTACAATGACTACCTCTCCTCTGCAAATGGTAGTGACCTCCTAGGCGATCTCTCTACTTCTATGCCTCACCCTCAGGGAAGTCAGCTGTTAAACAGCTGAGTTAGGCCAGCCTTGGTGGTACAGCAGTAAGGCAACGCTCCACCATGCTGAACCCACATGGGAGGCTCCTGGGTCTGCATCCTGAGGTCTTCTTGTACACACTGGGTGCTTGTGTGCCTATGATCCTGGCTGGCCAGTGCTGGGGCTGGATCAAGCATACAGAGATTGTTGGGAGGAAGGGGTCTCTCACTTTTTGTCTTTCATAAAAGAAAGAAAGAAACTTAAAAAAAGAAAGGCGAGTCATATGGTGGTGATTCTGTGCAGCAGGCAGCTCTCTATACGGCAAAGTCCAAGTTCCAGGAGGAGGTGTGATCCTTCCTCCCTCTGCATCTCCTCCCCTGACAGCTCCTGACCAGCCACCCTCCTCTTGGCTCACCCACCTCCAGCCACATTGCCCTACTTTGCTGCTTCTTGGACATTCCACACTGACACTTTCTGTTTCCTCTTCTAGAATGTTCCTCCTGGATATCTGTCTGCTTGTCTTCTCGCCTGCTTCAAGTCTTTGCTCACTGCTGGTGAGGCTCTGAGATGGTCACTGCCTTTTATGACTCTTCACTACAGTGTCCTCTTTCCTCCTGCCTTTTCCACAACACTCAGTCTACTAATGTGTATAATTAACATTTATTGTGCTTAGTCCCTGCGAAAGCAAAGATGTGGTGTTTTGGTGTTTGTTTGGTTTGTTTCCTCTGTGTCTGGAACAATGACCAGAACATTTAACAAATATTTCTATTTAATGGTGCTGATTTGAAGGGCACATCTGACTATTCTAATTCATGATCAGTATGTATTATTTTTAGGTATTTGCCATAGGGCACATACTCTCACCACACAGAGGCAGAGAGGGAAAGCAAGAAATCCTCCTCCAGAGGAGATGGCTATGCTGCAGTCCCTTCTCCTCCATTTTCCCCTTGGGATTTTGGACACACATGCATGTGCCCATTATGATTTTCAAGACGACTGACTGGGGTCCGAACCATGGTCAGCTTTATGGGAGTCTAGCACCTTAAGTACCATGCTACCTGCTAGGATCAATATTTTTGTTTAAGTAACCCAGCACAGAGTTATTTTATTTGGTCTCCAATAGGCAGTAGGATGACACTTCCCTAACCTTATAGTTGGAAGGCGCTACCTTATCTTTTATCCTTTTGCCCTGTCTGCAGCTCCAAGATAGTGCACATTGCAGCTGTTTTGGTTCTTTGTTTTTTACTTAATTTAATATTTTCATAATGGCAAAAGCAATTCTTTCCTTCCTGGGTCCATAGGAGAGATGTCAATTTAGTTTGCACTGTTCATATATATGCATGATTCTGTTCATTATCAAGTTATTTTCCAAAAAGGAAGTAAACAATAATTTCTAGATACCATCCTTCCGTATCATAATGAACTTTCCCTAATCCTGTTCTGGTTGTATCAGATGATTATCCTAAGTGAGTTGATACCTCTTTATTTCTGTAGGACAAGAATACAGATGATAATTTAGTAGGCTAGGAGTAGGGTTTTCTCTAAGTTGGTGATTTAGAAGTGATTTAAGGACATAATGTATTCTGTAGCTACACCCAGCCCCTTGGCAATGTATTCTTTTAATATTTACTCATAATATTCTTATTACTTGCAGATATGTTTCTCTAATGAAGAAAAAGAACTCATTTTCTGTGATCTGTATCTCAGAAACTGGCAACTTTATTTCCACTTCAGAGCTCAAATTCACAATTTTCTTTAGCTTAAACAGTGTTTTGCAATTAAACTGAAGGGTTGACTTCTCATTATAATATCCGTTTATTTTCTATGATTATATCTCATAAACATTTTGTGCCAAGTAGGGCGTTTCCAATAAGTTGTACTGAGCGACTTTGCATGTTGGGAGGGAGAATAGGGTTGTCTTGATTTATAGACAACAGCAAAGTCTACTGCTAAAAAGAATGTGCAGAATGAGGGTCCCATTTTTGGGTATGAATTGAGATAAGAGACATGCACATGTTTGGAAGACAGTTGGCTACAGCTGGGGACATATACCATGACCATCAAATGATGACAAGCCAAGTGTCTAACCAGGAAGGAGAACCAATTGGCTAAGCTGCACAAAGCAGATGTGCATTTATTGATCATTTAATGGTCCAACCTGGACGCTGTTTTAATTCTTATTATTAGATTATTTATTATTTGTGAAGCAAAAGTCAGTTCCACCCTCCTCATGCCCCTCCAGCTTTTGAAGAGCCCTTCATTCATGTCAGAGGGGTAGCTTTTGGCCCTTTGGATTCCCATGCCATTAAGCTTGCAAGACACAGAGTGTGGGACCAAGTGATTGATGTTGTTTGAGCCTGACTACCTGATGTAGCAGAGTTCTCAGAGCAAATCCAAATGCAGCGGTCGATAATCATACACTTAGCAGTTGTTCCTCTGCGACAACGGTGTGCTTCAATAATCACCACCGAAATGCTCTGGGCCCGTCTCTCCCAGGATATATTTCTTCTACATTCCTGGAGCTCCCAGCGATTTCAGTGAAAGCACCCCACACCTAGGGTAGCAGCATAGCCACGTGTGCAATACTCGGTGATTTATATTTGTGTGGCTTTTGAGCTAATCAGCAAAAAGCGCTCATCAATCTTCTTTCTCCTCCCCAGGAAGTTGGACTATGTTATCATTCTTATTTTGTGGAAGAGGAAACCAAGGTAAAGGAGCCTTTGAAAGAAAGGAGTTTGTGGTTTATTTTTGTTTGTTTGCTTGTTTTATGGAAATAAAGATGCTTCTTGATGACCTGAGACTAATATTTAACATGTGATCTTCTAACAGGTGGTATTGAGCATTTCGATTACTGACAGAAATGCCATTTTATAGAGACAGCCATGCTATCCCAATGTGACAATTCTGTTTTACTCTCTGAGCATTATTTTTTAGTTGGGCTTGGCAGGCAGATTGATCTGGAAAGGTAAATGGACCAACTTCTTACTCATTCCTTCTTGATCGAGTGAGAGAGAACTCCATGGCCATTGCCCATGGCGTGGTCTAGGCTCAGCCTCTGGACACTTGTAGTCAGATCCAACAATACCTGCACAAGGAGTACTGCATACTTGCTTCTTTTGGATAGGTTTGCACTTGAATCATTTCCTAGGTATAATAAATTTAGGAGCCTCCCACAGTGGAACTGACAGTAAAGGCAAAAACTGTCAACCCACCTCCCCCCGTGATGGAAAACTTCTCACGGTTTTCCCAGCAGTGCATTAGGCAGCTCTGTAAGAACCCACTGTTGTGCGCGTTTTGAGACTTCACGTCTTCCATTAACCAATTCTAAGACAGAAGACCAGTGTCTTCATTTCCCATGTTGTTGAAGTACTTTACATAGACTTTAACCCAGTTGCTAAATTGCTTGAATTTGTTAAATGTACAAAAGGGCCTACTCCCCGTTGATGGAGTGAAAGTAGATGTTTGATTAAGTAGAGAGCTAGATGTGCTCTCCCCCCTCTCTGGATGTGTTAAGGGGGTATGTTTGAAACTTAGCACTCAGTTCATGCCTTTCAGAAGGGGAGGGAAGAGGGTATTTAACAAGGTTAATAATGACAGAAAGAGGAATTGACACCACAAAAGAAAAAGAATCATTCTAGCATTTCATGACAGTTCAAAGACAGATGTCGTTGGCTAAGTGAGAATCTCGTAGACATGGGGGTAATATACACCTTATATGCATATGGATTAGTGAAAGCAGACTGTCAAGTCGGTGAGCGTAAGATTGTCAAATATGAGACATAGCTGCAGAAAACCTGGAGAACTACTTACTATTTATTTCCACTTAAAGACCCAATCCTGTTGTCATTTCACAGACAAAAGACCAACTACTTTAAGGACTGAGGCAGGCCAAGGGTAGGATGGGACCAAAGCTTTGTTTCAGGACTTCTTGAGAACACCGGGGGTTACTAATCAATTCTCTTTTAAAGTCTACTTTTCATCTTAGTCTTTTGCACACCTTTCCATCTTGTTCAGTAGACTTTAGCTTATTCAGCAAGGTCATAATCAATTTCGTGTTACTGATGTCCACAATGAAGGGTTCTAGAATTGTGATAGAAGATACTTCATATTGAGCAAGTCATATTTGAAGTGCCTTGCAATTAATTCAGTAATGGCCATCTACCCCCCAAATTGATTTTAGGCTCTGCCATAACATGAGGAGCATTGGAGAGCTACCACCAGCCTTCTGTACTTGTGTAGAAGGTTTGGTAACTGGAGATTGTAACTAGCCAGAGATAGTTGGGTTGGGTTTGGTAGACGGAAGAGATAGGAAACCTATTTTCAGCCATGATTCTCTCCCCAACCTTGGGCAAGTCATTCAGTTTACCTCCAAAGCTTTGGATTTTTCATTCATAAGTTAATAGTTGTTGGCTAGATGACTTCTATGAACCTTCCTAACTGATACTTTGTGAATTAATTTTGTCCTTGGCAATGTATTTTCATGAGACTGGCATGAAACTGAAGACAACTTTTAGAGAAAAGCTTTGCTGGTTCTTGCCCTATCATCTCTAAGCCTACCATCCCACTATGTCTTTCAATGCCATGCCATCCCAGAAGGCCCTATGCACCAAGGACCACCTATGCTAAAACCAAGACTCGCACAAGTAAAACCATTCCCTCCATCACCTACTAATCAAACTTCTTGGGTCATACCTAGATGGCTGAACTTCAGGATTGCGTGAAGTAGAAAGAAAGAAGTCACAAATTTTCCTAACTTGAAGCATAAGTAAACAGATATGTCCTAGAGCCAAAGGCCTATCTGATTATTATCTGTGCAGTGAACTAATAGAGAAGGGTCTTGGGTTTTGCTAGAGGCATGGTTTTCCTGGGAAATTCCTCCTGAGTAAAAGAGATGAGACACCTGTGAAGACCAGACCTTGGCTGCTTGCTGCATAGGCAAAGGGAGATTTAATGAGGATGAGTTAATATGGGACTAAAATAATGTATTGATCTGGGGGAAATCCTGCATTCCCCGCTGTGAGTTAGGCAGTTATGGTAAGAGGGAAATGCTTTGGGGAAAACCCATAACTTCCCCAAGTGCCTATGTAAATGCCTACAACATGGAAAATTAGCAGGAAGAGCTTGAGATATCAGCCCTCACTATCATTCGTATTGGAAACAGTGAGCTGCAACAGAGGAGAAGCAGTGAAAATAGGAGTCATAGCTGCCTTAAGGTTCAAGTCTATAATCTTTCAATGTTTGGGAAAGACAAGTTGAAGAATGTGTGGAAAACTTCTGAATGAAGCAATAAATAGATCTTTGTGGGAAGAGAGAATCTGATAAACATTACAGAAATGTATTCAAGAACCTGTGAAAAGTAAACAGATAAAATTGTTTCTGCTTGGATGAGCAAAACAGCTTCAGGAGAAGGACCATGTGTAGTGGATAAGAATTTTGAAACAAATATATACCACCCCAAAACATTTTATATAGAGAGGTGAAATTTCTTACTACGAAGGATGGGTAAGTTGGGAAAAGAGTATGTGAATATGTGTCAAAATGTCCTTATTAAGTAAAAAATGAATATTCATGTATTTATGGATAAGTTGAGCTGTGCTTATAACAATGATAAATAAAATGAGCAATTGAAAAATAAAATCAGATGAATGGTGTCTTTGGCGATTTTTGAAGCTAAGTGATGACTGTATGGGGACTCATGAAGTAATTACCTTTATTTTTGTAACTATTTGAAGATTTCAGTGATAAACTGTTTTTAAGAAAGAAGACCATTATTGAATAGAAATGATATTTTAAGATAATGTTTGCAATGAATATGAAAGAAGGGTTACATTTTTCTAATATACAAAGAGCTCTTCAAATTAATAAAAATAACTCAGTAACAATTGGCAGAGGACTTAAGTATACAATTTACAAAATAACACTGAATGCAAGAAAAATATTCAACTTTAGAGATTAACCTGAAAATCAAAATAAATTTGACAGAAGATCTCAGTTACAGACAAAAGGAATTTTTTTGAGATTACACAGCATGATGAATACAGTTAATAGTACAGTGTACATTTCCAAAAATGGCTGAGAGTACATTTCTTTTTTAAGTTTTTTTTCTGTCTCCCTTTATCCTTCCTTTCTACCTTTTCTTCCTTCCTTCTCCTTTCCTTTCTTCCTTTCTTTCTGAGAGAAAGACAAGTAGTTTCACAGGGTCTCATACCATAGTTCCCTTCTCAACCTCCTCCCACAGACTTCCAGCCAGGAAGGATCACAGAAATGGGCACTCACCCAGCACGTGCAGATCTAGCCAGGAACTGAACTGTAATCATCCATATGGATTCCAGTGTTGCAGAGCATTCACTACCATTGCACGCATGTAGGCGGGCGACTGGAAATACATTTCACATGTTCTCACCACAAAAAATGAAAACTATTTGAGGTGAAAGATATGTTAATTAGCTTGATTTAATTAGTCTATATTGTAGTCATAAATCATAATATCACTTTGTACCCCACAAATATATACAGGTATAATTTTCCAATTTACAATAAAAAGAATGTCAAGAGTATGGAAATTGGGCTGTGGTGGTGAGATTCATGCAACTGTTTAGATGGCCATCAGCATTATGTATCAATATGAGTCAAAAATGTAGAAGCATTTTTGAATAAGATCTTTTGCTTGGTAACTTCAAGGAATGCATGCAGATAACTAATTACATAAGGAAATAAGTGTGTGTATTTAATGTACATTAGAATGAGATTTACAGAAACAAAAATTGTAAATAAGCTAAATACACATCATTAAATAAAATAGCATTTACTATATTTATTTATTTTATTTTTAAAAAGAATTATTTATTTATTTAATTCCACTTGTTATTCTTATTTTTTCAGTTTGACCAGACAGAGCCAGAGAGAGAGAAAGGGAAAGCAAGAAAGCAAGTTGCCAGGTCTGGGACTCGAACTGCAATCAGCCATGTGGGAATCCAGTGCCCTTAACCACCACACCATTTGCCAGCCCAGGATTTGCTATATTTATACAAATGAGCATTTTAGAGCTATAAGTAGATAACTTGTCTATTTTTCTTAGTTGAAAAATATCCACTCTGACTAGTTCAGTTAACATGTAAGTTGTACTCTAGTTTTAAATATTTTATAAATATTTCATACACATCAATGAAATTCTGTTCACTGAAATGTTATCATTACCTCTAGGTTCTTGAGTACTTCCTTAAATATTTTCCATACAATATCACTTGGCTATATTACATTATCATTCATTAGTAATTGTATTAGGGGTTCCCAGAGAAACAGCATCAGTAGGAGAAAGATAGATGGATAGATTGTTATGAGTCCTTGGTTCACGGGATTAAGGAGGCTAAGAAGTTTCACTATCTGCCTTTAGTAAACTGGAGGCTCAGGAAAGCTGGTGGTGTACTTTAATACAAGGCTAAAGTTCAAGGTCTAGGAGCACCAATGTCCCAGAGCCAAAGGAAATGAATGTAACAGCTCAAGCAGAGAGAATGTGAACTTACCCTCCTTCTGCCTTCTCTGTTCTATTCAAGCTCTCAACGAATTAGATGCTCCCCATGTACATTGGTGAGGGCAGAACTTTTGTACTACATCTGTTGATTTAAATGCTAAAGTGCTCCAGACCCACTTTCACACACATACCCAGAAATAATGCTTTACTAGCTATCTGGGCATTCATTAGCCCAGGCCAGTTGACACATACAATTAACCATCACGATAATACTAAATATTATCAATAAAGTTACGTGCATTTTAAAAATGTAGTTGAAACCATTTGGTTTACTTGATAACATTCAAAAAGTATTATTATTTAAAAAAATATTTTATTTTTACTTTATTTATTATTATTTTCCAGTTTGGTCAGAGAGAGAGAGAGAGAGAGAGAAAGTGAGAAAGCAAGCTACCAGGTCTGGGACTTGAACTTGTGGGAGTCCAGTGCCTTTAACTACCACACCATCTGGTGGCACTCAAAAAGTATTATTAAGAACCTCAGTTGATCAAATTATATTGGGTACTATCATATAATAATTGATTCATTCTGGAAGAGGAAAAAGTACATAATAAGCAAAGATTGTTTTGAAAGTTAAATTAAATATAAGAGATAAAGGAGTCAAGAGTATTTAATGTAGATATTTTGATGATGTAATTGTTAACTTTACTAGGAAAATAGAAGACTGGTCTTATGGTAAAATGGTAAACACAGCCTTTCTTTCTGAGAGAAAGACAAGTAGTTTCACAGGGTCTCATACCATAGTTCCCTTCTCAACCTCCTCCCACAGACTTCCAGCCAGGAAGGATCACAGAAATGTGCACTCACCCAGCACGTGCAGATCTAGCCAGGAACTGAACTGTAATCATCCATATGGATTCCAGTGTTGCAGAGCATTCACTACCATTGCACGCATGTAGGCGGGCGACTGGAAATACATTTCACATGTTCTCACCACAAAAAATGAAAACTATTTGAGGTGAAAGATATGTTAATTAGCTTGATTTAATTAGTCTATATTGTAGTCATAAATCATAATATCACTTTGTACCCCACAAATATATACAGGTATAATTTTCCAATTTACAATAAAAAGAATGTCAAGAGTATGGAAATTGGGCTGTGGTGGTGAGATTCATGCAACTGTTTAGATGGCCATCAGCATTATGTATCAATATGAGTCAAAAATGTAGAAGCATTTTTGAATAAGATCTTTTGCTTGGTAACTTCAAGGAATGCATGCAGATAACTAATTACATAAGGAAATAAGTGTGTGTATTTAATGTACATTAGAATGAGATTTACAGAAACAAAAATTGTAAATAAGCTAAATACACATCATTAAATAAAATAGCATTTACTATATTTATTTATTTTATTTTTAAAAAGAATTATTTATTTATTTAATTCCACTTGTTATTCTTATTTTTTCAGTTTGACCAGACAGAGCCAGAGAGAGAGAAAGGGAAAGCAAGAAAGCAAGTTGCCAGGTCTGGGACTCGAACTGCAATCAGCCATGTGGGAATCCAGTGCCCTTAACCACCACACCATTTGCCAGCCCAGGATTTGCTATATTTATACAAATGAGCATTTTAGAGCTATAAGTAGATAACTTGTCTATTTTTCTTAGTTGAAAAATATCCACTCTGACTAGTTCAGTTAACATGTAAGTTGTACTCTAGTTTTAAATATTTTATAAATATTTCATACACATCAATGAAATTCTGTTCACTGAAATGTTATCATTACCTCTAGGTTCTTGAGTACTTCCTTAAATATTTTCCATACAATATCACTTGGCTATATTACATTATCATTCATTAGTAATTGTATTAGGGGTTCCCAGAGAAACAGCATCAGTAGGAGAAAGATAGATGGATAGATTGTTATGAGTCCTTGGTTCACGGGATTAAGGAGGCTAAGAAGTTTCACTATCTGCCTTTAGTAAACTGGAGGCTCAGGAAAGCTGGTGGTGTACTTTAATACAAGGCTAAAGTTCAAGGTCTAGGAGCACCAATGTCCCAGAGCCAAAGGAAATGAATGTAACAGCTCAAGCAGAGAGAATGTGAACTTACCCTCCTTCTGCCTTCTCTGTTCTATTCAAGCTCTCAACGAATTAGATGCTCCCCATGTACATTGGTGAGGGCAGAACTTTTGTACTACATCTGTTGATTTAAATGCTAAAGTGCTCCAGACCCACTTTCACACACATACCCAGAAATAATGCTTTACTAGCTATCTGGGCATTCATTAGCCCAGGCCAGTTGACACATACAATTAACCATCACGATAATACTAAATATTATCAATAAAGTTACGTGCATGTTAAAAATGTAGTTGAAACCATTTGGTTTACTTGATAACATTCAAAAAGTATTATTATTTAAAAATATTTTATTTTTACTTTATTTATTATTATTTTCCAGTTTGATCAGAGAGAGAGAGAGAGAGAGAGAAAGTGAGAAAGCAAGCTACCAGGTCTGGGACTTGAACTTGTGGGAGTCCAGTGCCTTTAACTACCACACCATCGGGTGGCACTCAAAAAGTATTATTAAGAACCTCAGTTGATCAAATTATATTGGGTACTATCATATAATAATTGATTCATTCTGGAAGAGGAAAAAGTACATAATAAGCAAAGATTGTTTTGAAAGTTAAATTAAATATAAGAGATAAAGGAGTCAAGAGTATTTAATGTAGATATTTTGATGATGTAATTGTTAACTTTACTAGGAAAATAGAAGACTGGTCTTATGGTAAAATGGTAAACACAGTCTAAACATATACAATGTTTAGTAGGAAAGGTAAATACATTTCCAAAATAATTTATAATGAGTCTGCTATATATTTTGTGCCTCAAGCTATACTGTACACCTATAAAGACCAGTTTAAAAAAATGAATGGAGGCATATATATATATGTATATTTTTTGGAGAGATTTTTGCTATAGGGCGTGTGTGCTCGCCAGACATACAGAGAGAGACAGAGAGACAGAAAGTGATAAATCACCCCCCAGGGGGGATGGTCACGCTGCAGTCCCTTCTCCTCCATTCTCCTCTTGGGATCTTGGGCACGCATGCACACGCGCCTGGCGTGAGTTTTAAGCCACTGGGTCCAGGACGCGAACCGCGGTCGACTACGTGGGAATCCAGCGACATAGCCATTATGCTAACTGCTGGTTCCCAATGGAGACATATTTTCATCCAATGTGTTAAATGAAATACTTTTGCTTCATCATTTATATATTTATTTATATATATACATATATATATTAATTTATATATATATATTATTCATACATTAAATCACTATACATCATCCCCAACCCCTATCCTTCTCTTCAAGCAAAAACTTAAAACACAGAAAAATGCTTTTTTTTTTAAAAAAATGTAACAGAAATACCAGTTTCTGAATTAAACTTGACTACTGAAATTAATTAAAATGACACTTTTGGAGTACTTATTGTATTTTTTGTTATAAGATGACATAGACCTTCCCATCAACACTGTTTTGAAGTATGCAATATAGTGACACTGCAAGCATTCACAATATTGTGTAGCCATTGCCATTATCCAGTTCTAGAACTTTCTTTATCCTGGTACCTGTTAGGTAGTCGCTCTCATTCCTGACTCCCCCAGCCACTGGCAGCTACTTATCTGGTATGTCTTTGTTAATTCATCTATTCTGGATAGTTTATACAAATGGACTGATGCACTATGTGGTCTCCAGTGTCTGGCTTCTTTCCCTCAGCAGAATGTGTTTGGGAGTCACGCATGTTGTAGCATGTATCAGTGCTTCATTTCATTTTACAGCTGAACACTTCCCATAGAGTAGATAGCTCACATTTTGTTTATTCATTTGTCTGTCAATGAAGATAAGAGTTCTTTCTACCCTTTGCCTATTGTGAATAGAATGGTTATAAATTCTTATGTACAAGTTTTTGTTTGAATACTTGTTTTGAATTCCTTGGGGTACACACATAGGAGTGGAACTGCTGGATCATATACTATGCCCATGTTTACATTATTGAGGAACTGCCAAACTTTTCCACAGCAGCTCTACCATTTTAATTCCTACCAGCAATGTATGAATGTTCTAATTTCTCCACATCCTTGCCAGCACTCATTATTTTCCATTTTTTTTGGACTGTGGCCATCCTCGTGGTTGTAAAGTGGTATCTAATTGTGGTTTTGATTTACATTTCCCTAATGACCAATGATGCCAAGCATCTTATCTTCTTTAGAGTAATGTCTATTCAAGTCTATTGCCTATTTTACAATTGGGTTGTTTGTCTTTTTGCTGTTGAGTTGTGTTTTTTACATATTCTGGATACTTTAAATACTGGGTTGTGGGAAAAGTCAGGAGGCATTTTTGCATAGAAAAAGAGAAAAAATACATCATGACTTTTCTGACAACTGAATGTATTCTGAAAATACACTAGAATTTATACGGTCTAGTATCCAGGATCATATCAAATATATGGCTTGCAAATATTTTCTCCTATTCTGTGGATTGTTGTTCCAGCTCTAATCTATCTAACAAGAATAATGTCCTTGATGCACTTATGATTTTAATTTTGATTAAATCCAATTTACTTACTTTTTAAAAGATTTATTTATTTAATTTTATTTGTTACTATTATTTATTTTTTAATTTGATCAGAAAGAGACAGAGAGAGAAAGAAAGTGAGAAGCAAGCTACCAGGTCTTTGACTTGGACCACGGTTGGTTGTGTGGGAGTCCCGTACCTTAACCACCACACCATCTGCTGGTTCCAAATTTATCTCCTTTTTTCTTTTTCTCTTTTTATTTTTGCTATAATGTGTGCATACTCACTGGAGAGAGACAGAGAGAGCAAGAGAGAGAAAGAGAGACTGAAAAATCACCCCCCAGAGTTGATGGCCATACCACAATCCTTTTTTCTCTATTCTTCTCTCAGGACTTTAGGCATGCATTCACACATGCCCAGGATTTTAGGCATGCATTCACACATGTCCAGGATTTTAGGCATGCATTCACACATGCCCAGAGCAATTTTTCAAGCTGCCGGTTCAGGACTCGAACCACACAGTTGGCCATGTGGCCATGTGGATCCAGCCGCCTTAACCACCACACCATCTTCTGGCCCTTATTTTTTCTTTTGTTGATTATGCTTTCAGTGGCACATTCTAATATTATTTTAATCATACTTTTGGGTACTTGAGTGTTTTTTTTTTTTTTTTTTAAATAGGTTATTGCTATAGGGCGCATGCGCTCACCAGAAAGACAGAAGGAGACAGACAGACAGAAAACAAGAAATCACCCCCTGGGGGGATGGCCATGCTGCAATCCCTTCTCCTCCGTTCTCCTCTTGGGATCTTGGGCACGTATGCACATGCGCATGGTGTAATTTTAAGCCACCGGGGTCCAGGATCCGAGCTGCAGTTGACTACATGGGAGTCCAGTGACATAGCCATTACGCTAACTGCTGGTCCCAAGTACTTAAGATTTTTTGATAAGAAGAACCCAAGCATATTTCACAATTGATGATTATTCATTTAAATATTTTTTCCCCAAAGATTTCAGAAGAAAATGTGTTTTAATGTTTTGTTGTTGATAAAAACAAACAAATTAAAACCACATGGTGTAAATCTGTTTGGTTAAAATGGAATCCTTATAAAATTAAGAAGGAAGGGACTTTTCATGTTTTTTGTTTATTTAAAAAAATTGTAACTTAAAATCTAGAGGCCTCTATGATAGGTAGATAAAGTACATGCTAGAATTGGAAAGAAAGTGACCAAAACGTTATTTCTGAAAAGGGAATTTGTTCACTGCCATTGGATCCAATGGCTTCTATTCATTGATAATCAGGGAACCAGAAGGGGTTATAAGCTGAGCCATTGCTTCTTCATTGAAAATTAGAAATGAAAACATAGTCTGGAGGTTTTAAAAGTGATTCTGGATGACTCTAAAAATTATAAGGTGGTGAATTTAATATTGATTCATAAGCTATAAGAGTAGTAACCAGATTCCTAATGAGAAGCCAAGTACCTGAGTTCACTTTGTTTTTAGTTTTATAAAATAGGGACATAGTTTTAGCTGTGGAGATACAACAAGGAAACATTACAATAATCCCATGTAGAAACATTGTAATTTAGACTTTGCTGTGTTTATACTTCCATGATTTTTTTTTTCCTACATTGCCATGGAGGTATAAACATCCTACCCTAGAAGACATGTAGGTGGCAGGTGAAAAAAAAAATAAAGGAAAAAAAAAAAGCTCAACATTGTATCTGTTGTAGCTGCTTTGGAAGATCAAAGTTTCTTACAAAAACTAAGCATACCACTCAGTAATCTTACACCTTGATTTTTACCCCAATGAGTTGAAGAATTATGTCCACTGAAAAAAACTACACATAGATGTTGCTAGAAGTTTTATTCATAATTGCCAAAACTGAGAGCAACCAAAATGTCTTTCAGTAGGTGAATGGATCAATAAGCTCTGTTACGTCCAGACAATGGAATGTTCTTCTGCATTAAAAAGAAATGAGCTATCAAGCCATACTAAGACATGGGAGAAGCTTAAATGCACATTATTAAATGACAGAAGCCAATCTGAAAAGGCTATCTGCTATATAATCCCAACTCTATGATAGTCTGGAAAAAATAAAACTAGGAAGACAGTGTAGAGATCAGTGGTTACCAGGCACCAGGGAGTGAGGGGGACAAATTGGTGGAGCACAGGGGATTTCTGTAGGGCAATGAAACTATTCTGTGTGATGTAATGGTGGATACATGTCATTAGACATTTGTCAAAGCCCGTAGAATGTTCAATACCAAAAGTGAACCCTCATGCACAGTATGGACTCTGGGTGATTAGAACATGTCAATGGAGGTTCATTGGTTGTCACAAATGTGCCACTTTGATGTAGAATGTTGCTTGTGGGAGAGGCGGTGTGTGTGGTGGGTGCAGATATGTAAGAAAGTTCAACTTGATGTGTACCTAAAACTGCAGTAAAAAAATAGTAAAGCCTATAAAGTAAATAAAAAGAGCATGTCGGTGGTATATCTGTCACTAAAGAATGCACAGAGGTGATTATTTTAGAGACTTAGGTTTTGAGACCTACAGAGTTAGAATTCCTGGGGTTGGTGACAAAATGGCAGAGCAGCACAATGCTGGCTCCCTGTCCTAAAGTTAAATCTGATAAAACTACAGGAATTAAGCAGAAAGGAACATATATTTGTAAAGCAAGCTTGAGAATACCTTCAAGAGCTGAAGACTGTCCTAAAATTCCTGTGTAAGGAGAGTTGGTAGCTATAGCCTGGAGGGGAGGAAGGCCAAAATCACAGCCAGACAGTAGACTGGCAGAAAGATTTTTGATTTATCCACTTACTTTATGTCCCTTTGACCAGGATGCAATTCCTGTATCTATCTGCTCTTCCTGTTCTTCTTTCTTCTTCTCGCTTCTCTCCTCTTCTTCATAAATCCTCAGCAGTGTCCAGTCCATCGATGTCCGTGTTGGCTGATGCTAGAGCAGGGAAAGACCTGGTTTGTGTGAGATTGAAAACAGTTGAGATGACCAGATGCCTCCAGGCCCTCAATTCTGCCACCTCTGAGTCTAAACCCAGAGCTAGCCCACCTCATCTATAAGTGCCTATAATACTACTGCACCATTAGAGAGTACTCCTTTAATTTGGGCATGTATCTGCATCATCTCGAGGGCACGTGAGAACTCAGGCTATTGGTCCATACCCCATTTCTGCTGAAGTAAGCCTAAGGCAAGGCCCAACACTCTGTATGTCTCACCAGTTCCCAGGTGATGCTGATGCTGATGCCCAGGGGTCTAGCTTTTGAAAACCGTGTGCTATGGGATTAAAGGGAAACCCTTAACTGGAATCATCCTCTGAGGTGTCTGTAGGAAGAGGTTGGTGACTGCTTTGGACTCTCCTCCCTTTTCTTTAGCTCTCCAGGGTTAAGAGTAGGATCTGTATTTCCTAATACACACAACTAGAGTAGCTTATACACCCAATGAGCTCATCACATTGGATATCTGAAGACTACCACTACTTCAAATAGCACTGACAATAACAATATATTAATACACACCACTAGAGTAGCTTATACACCCAGGAAAATGAGCTCATCACATTGGATATCTGAAGACTACCACTACTTCAAATAGCACTGACAATAACAATATATTGGTTAGTGAACACCACCTGAAAAACATGGTTAAATGGTAATGAAAAGAAGGTCCAATCTTCCCACGAACCAAATAGACTAATATAATCATTAAGTCTCACCTCTGTTGACCATTTGAAAAATCCTCTTTGCATTTGGTCTGGTTGTTCAAATTCTGATCACAATCTGTCTTTGTTTACATTTCCACAGAAGCAGACCCTGAGTGTGGACTCACAAGCAGGTGTTCTCTCAGAAGAGGATCCCAGGAAACACAAGTGACTGAGTGGGAAAGTAAGACATGGAAGGGAGCTAACCCTTCTGAACAGATAGCCATGGTGGGCAACTGATGGGAATCCAAAAGGATCTCTGGGGCCAAGCAGCACACACCACCTGGGAAGTAAGGAAGCTAGGTGGTTATTTATGGACTCAGGTCAACCTCTGATGGAAGTGACTGCTTCCTAGGAGCCTTTCTGGCACCTGTATGACATATACACATATACGTGTGTAGGGTTTGTGTGTGTGTGTGTGTGTGTGTGTGTGTGTATACACAAACATGCACATATATGCTCAGGGTCAATGAGACCTTGGAAGACAGGAGAAGGGCCCCTTCATCACCCTGCTATGCTATCTCTTCTTGGTTACTTAGAAGACAGACAAGAGTCCCATTAATGTATTTCAAGATATGATTCTGATTAGAGAAATGTCTTCCTCCCTATGCGATTATTGGCATTGAACAATCCTTTGAGTAGGACACTTGCTTAATTAGAGAACAGAAGACTAAAACTGAAAAAGAAAAAATGCTGAGCCAAATGATACAGAGTCTAACAGCCTCTGAGAACAGATGCCAGGGCTCTGAATCTCTGAAACTGCCTCCAATAGCGTCTGAGTTTATGCACTTGAGGGGTAGCAGGGGATGAGGGGTATTTCCCCTGAGGAGAGGATCCAGAGCGGTTATCAAATGCCAGGGCAAATCTGGGAGGGTTCTGCCAACTTCTTGCTCCCCCTCTCAAAAAGTTTACAAAAGAACTGGGGTCAGTTTGAAGACATACCTTCACATTACAGTGCCCCCCATCAACAAGAGCACATGACCAGTGGAGCAGTGGTGTCTTCTTGGTCTGATTTGGGGAGGATGCAAGAAAAGGCATGCAGCCCAAGTGGAGGGAGAGGGCATCTAGGGAGAAGACAAGAACTCCTCAAACTACCCTCATGCTCAGGACTTTCAAACTTAAATTTGGCCTGTTAGCTCTGCGTGAACCCGAATAGCAGTTCTGTGTTGAAGTTCTGTTTGGTGCACATCCTGTGCAGAGATACACCACAGGGGGCATGCTGCCATGCTTATTTGAGTGTCATGTTGGTACTAGACTCCTTTTCTCTTTCTCTTCTTCTCTCCCTTCATTCCTTGGTCTTTTCCTCCTTCTCCTCAGCCTCTTTTACCCTTCCTTCCCTTCCAGTTCCTCCCTTTCTTTTCAACCTTTAATTCCTAAATGCTTCCCTCCATTCATTATCTATTCTCTCGTCTACTGTCAACTGATTATCACTACATTGCAGGCCCTGCACCAAGCCCCAAGCCTAAAACAGGGTAAGATAGGGAATTTCACTTAAGAACTCCAGTGTTTGCTGGGGAAGACAGACATGGAGTCAAATGCCATCCATATGTACACATGCTATGTAGAGGTGGAGATGAGTGTACTTAAAACCTTGAAGACCTCAGCTTTTGGTGATTTAGAATATTCAACTTCAGACCTCATCATGCCTTTATATACTCCTGCCATGTATTCTCCATGTAATAATGCACTTCTTTATTTCATCCTTGCAAACAACAACAAAAAATCTAGAGTGCTTGGGTTTGAAGATGCTTCTCCAGCAAGTAATAAGATAAAGGCTGGTCATCCTCCTTTACACACACATTCCTGTGATCAGCAGTCCATGATGGGTATGAGCTTAGCACTGAGTGTAAACCAGTGCAGGGTACCATGTTAATACTAACTGATTCATTAATGATTTGATCCATGATCTATTAACACCTTGATCTGTTCAGCTTGCAAGATGCGGGCTTCCATTGACCATACCCAGAGAGGGTCAGGCCCATTCAATATTTCCTCACCTATTGAGGACAACCCTGACAAAAGTACAGGATGCCAGGGAGGAATGTAGGTGTTCAAATAATCTCTCCTCTAGGGTTCCAGAGATTCCATTTTCTCATACACAGTAGGGCAGACACGGCTTATTAATTTCTGTAACCTATGAATATTATTAGCAAATCTCTAAAATTGATAGGTTATATGTAGGCCCTGCTAAAACATGGGCAGAAGTCTTTATGTCAGTCGTAAACTCCTCCCATTCTGGGTATGATTTGTCAGTCCAGGGGCTGTACACTAACCTGTGATGCACCAATTTAATTTTTATTCCCAGAAATTTTGAACTGGCACTTAATAGACTGTTTGATATCCAAGAAAGCTCATGAAACAGAGGCTAGCAGAGTCATATTTGGCCACATAGATGATGCAACAGAGAAATACCTTTTGCAAAAGTTAGAGGAATGCGGGAACCAGCAGTTAGCGTAATGGCTATGTCGCTGGGCTCCCACGTAGTCGACCGCGGTTCGCGTCCCAGACCCGGTGGCTTAAAACTCACGCCGGGCGCGTGTGCGTGCGTGCCCAAGATCCCGAGAGGAGAATGGAGGAGAAGGGATTGTGGCGTGACCATCCCCCCTGGGGGGTGATTTCTTGCTTTCTGTCTCTATGTCTCTCTCTGTCTGTCTGGAGAGCGCCCTACAGTGAAAATCTCTCCAAAAAAAAAAAAAAAAAGTTAGAGGAATGAGAGATTTTCAGAGAGGAAGAAAGAAGACACTGGAAGGCACAAAGGAATGGAGAGAAGAGCTGAGGTTCCTGCCTGAGCCAAATGGGACAGTGACTCTCAGGTTCAACTTCCAAAAAGGCCTTGCATACCTCCCTGCCTTTGGGCTCCATCAGAGATCAATTTTTACTTATTAGGAAGGAAACGAAGGAAGAAGGAAGCTTTTCTGTTCCAGTCACAGACTTTTCCAAGTGTGCTGGGCACATGTGTGTGCAAGAAGCTGGTGTGGATCAAGACTTCAGGATCCTGTGGGGGAGTGCTCTCTCTCTGTCACTTTCTGTCTTTCTCGCTGTCTGCCTTTCTTGCTCATGGAATAAATTAAAAAAAAAAAAGAAATAAAGGAAAAGAAAGAAGAAAGAACATAAAATGAACCAAACCTAACTTTTTACTTATGGAAACTGACTGGGTCTCCATTGCTTGTAACCTAAAGAAGTTAACTAATTACCCAGAGAAAGAATTTGTAAAGTGTCAATTATTCTTTTTATTGCTGACCTTTATAGCTGAATTTCTTTGAGTAGCCACTTATGACCATAGCAACAGACAAATGCTGCCTTCAAATCCATCTATTTGGTTCTATGACCCTAGATTATATGACATGACCACTTGGCAAGAATGAGGAACTGGACGGAACCAGGGCAACTTGTGCACAGGAAAATTAACATGCAGGGTCAAACCAGCTCTCTGACAGAAAGGAACATGCTGTCAGAGGAAGCAGGAAAAAAAAACCCCACCATGGAGATTTTCAGAAATAAGATAGTCATTTGCCTGTCTGGGATAGCTAGAAGTGTTCAGAAGACACAGTGACCTTTGGTGGTTCCTCTTCATTGGGGCCCTCTGAGTCTGCTCTGTGGGTTTCATGGCATATTTTGTGTTGAGGGAATGGCACCTGCATCATAGGAATTTGTCTGGCCAGCTTTGTGGCATATTGCCTACTTCTGGGATTTATTTTTACTGTATCTTTTATAATCTGACCTTTGAAAAGTCCCTGCCCCATAATCTGGATTTCAGTATGCAAGTCACCTCATCCATAGTGCTATGACAGTGGTAGAAGAAATAAATGATTCACATAAAAAAAAAAAAAAAGTGAAACCAAATGGGAAGTTGGAAAAAGTGAAATTTTTACAATGCATTTTCCTGTCCTTCATTTGTCTTTATTTTCCTGGCCAGGATTCATCCTGAGAGCCTATTTTTACTCTGTTCCTGACCCAGCGAAACTTCGAGGTTCTGCAAATCTTACCAGATTTAGATTCCATTTGTGTTTTCTCTATAACCTCTGATTTCTGGGAAAGAGAGGCAGTAACAGCCTGAACTCAGTCTGATGTACTCATTCCTCTTCTGCCACACTGAGTGGCCTGGGTCTCTTTCAGGAGCATTTTGAGTATAGAGTCTTAAGCAGCCCTAGCAGGAAAGAAATGTTTTTATAAACTGAAGAAATCCAGGAAAGAGAACTTTTTTCCTGAGGGATCTGGGAGTAAAGCACCCCATACTTTGTTTTTTGAGGCCTTAACCTTAGAACTTCAGAACTAAATGAAAGGCAAGTTCAAATGAATTTCCTTCTCCCTATAGTTTCCTGACTATCACTTCATCACTAGGATGGTGTTAGACCCAGCCCTTCTTCGACCATATGTGTATCATGTTATTGTCTTCAGTAGGGAGGAGGCTGGCCAGGCAACTCCCAATGTGTGGGAGACATTTCCCACTAGAATGTTCCCACACTTACTACACAGGGTAAGGAGAAACCAAGTGGCAAAGCTTGAGCACGGCGGAAATCACAAGACCTGGGCTGCAGCTGTGGGAAAGGCAGCTGCAGCTCTTGCCAGCATATTCTGAGTCCTCACTTCAGTTGGTAGAAGAGTTTCAGATGGGCTTGAATGGATGAAGGGGAAAGGAAGAAACGTTCCTAAGAAAATAACTCTCTTGCATCCATTTCACAATATATGGTGTGCGTTGGATACACAGAGCTTTCTCTCTTCCCCACCCCCAAGCCCAACATCAAAGCAGAAGATTCTGCCTTGTCTCAACTGAGAGTAAGATCTAGGGTCTATTTCTGGTTCTGCCAACTGACTCCTGGGTGACCTCAGTCACTTCCTCTCTTAGAGCCTCAGAGTTCCCTTCTCTGAAAAGAACTTCAGAATATTCTTACAACCAGAAATAGAGCCCGAGAACCTCAAATATGTAATAGACACAGTTCTTCATTGCTACACTCTGAGATCATGTAAACTTGATCCAGTCAGAGGTATACACAGCATAAGGAGAACATTTCTGGTCATATCTATCCTAGTGAACCTTTTCTTCCTCTCACTTTGTTTGCACTAGAGTCTGTGGACGAACTCCTCTAATATCCTCTAAAATTGGTAATGGAAGAAGAACAGAGATGGGGCTGTGCCAATCAATATAAGAAATACACTACAGATTTGGGAAAAATGTCATCCAGGTGAATCCTAAGATACTGGCTACAGTCTTTGTTGGATTGCAACTATAACAATAGCAATGTAAGTCAGGAACTGGAGGAGGAAGCTGGAGATAAAACATCCTCAAGTCCTGGCATGATTTGGATTGAGGCAAAAATACCTATTACCTTTATGCATTAAGCATACATGTTAAACTTCAATGGTGACCGCTGAAAAGACAGGAGTAAAGTAAAGATGTAACTTCCAAACTAGTAATGAAGAAAAATGGTCAGTCCAAAAGGAAGCAAGAAAATAGTTAAAAGTAAAGAGCAAGATTAATAGAAAACACAAAATAAGGGCCAGCCCCGTGGTCTGGTGGTTAAGACAGCCATATCTTTCATGACTGAACAAGTAGTTCAAGTTATAGACGTGGCAGCTTGAAAAACACTCAAGGTGCTTGTGCATGCATGCCCAAAATCTTGAAGGGAGAGAAAGATGTAGAAAGAGTCATGCTGTGACCATTCTTCATGGGGGGTGCTTTCTCCTCTCTCTTTATCTCTGTCTCTGTCTGGTGAGTACACATAACATCTTGCAGAAAATGAAAATATAAAATAAAGTGATGGGATAACAATCAAAATAAGTTATTTCTCAAAATAAATTTCAGAGATTAAACTATAATTGAGTTTAAAGTGTATTTTCAGTGTGGAGTTTAAATATAAACCAATACTTTTTTTCCCCCAATATACATGCTAATAGAAGGTTTCAGAAGGATTAAAAATTAAAAGCAAGACTGTGGGAAAAGATATAGTAGCCAAATAGAGACTAAACACAAAAATAAAAATCCATGTGCAGTTGTAGTCCTGTCAAAAAGATTCTAAGGGGGAACCAGCAGTTAGCGTAATGGCTATGTCGCTGGACTCCCACGTAGTCGACTGTGGTTTGTGTTCCGGACCTGGTGGCTTAAACTCACGCCGGGCACGTGTGCGTGCGTGCCCAAGATCCCGAGAGGAGAATGGAGGAGAAGGGATTGCGGCGTGACCATCCCCCCTGGGGGGTGATTTCTCGCTTTCTGTCTCTCTATCTCTCTGTCTCTCTCTGTCTGTCTGGCGAGTGCACATGCCCTATAGCGAAAAAACCTCTCCAAAAAAAAAAAAAAAAGATTCTAAGGTAAAGGGGATTATGAGAGAATAAGAGGATCATTACATTCTTGTAAGAATAATATAAAAAATTCCAAACTCTTAAATTAAGTAATAGCCACATAGTATAACATAGAAACACAAAAGGTCACATAGATCTATAAGGAAAAAGAGGCAAGTCTACCTTCATACATCTAAATAGAGCTATACCATGTTCATGAATTGAATAACTCAATATTTTAAAGATGTTAATTTTCGAGATTTAAGAATTCTACTCAATCCTAACAAAATCTTCATCTTTTACAGCTTGACAAGATGATTTTAATATTTATGTGGAAGAACTCTAAGAGTTAAGAATAGCTAAGTAAATCCTGAGCAAAAATGTTGCTCCACATTTTAGCTAGTGAGAAATGTTATGAATTACAGTGATTAAGATGGTCTGATATTAGATGTGAAACAGACAAACTGACCAATAGAGCATGATAGGGAGCCTTCAAAGAGATTCACTTATATGTAAACACTTAATTATAGTAGAAATAGAGATGCAAGTGAAATGGAGAGGGCAGATTTTTCAAAAGTCATAATTGGAGACTAATTTGCTATTCACATAAGGAAAAAAAATTTAAATTAATCCCTTTCTCAATCTTTCCTCTATAATCAAATCACTAAAGATAAAATTGTGAATGATTAAACTTTTATTTCAGAAAAAAATATACCCTACAAGTCAGATTTTTAAAATTGATTAAAAAAAGCAGTAGTAAAATAGACAAAAGGCTAGAAGAGTCACTTACAAAAGAGAAACATAAATGACTTATAAACATATGAAAAGGTGCTCTATCTCATTAGTAATTAAGAAAATGCAAATTAAAAACATATTATCAGATCACCAGATTGGCAAATATTAAAATATTCAAGAATATTCATAGGAGCACTCTTTATAATAACAAAAGCTTTAAGAAACAGAAGGCCCACTGGGAGGTGAAAATTTAAAAAAAACATGATGTATGCTTACAATGGCATGCCACATAGCAGGTGAAATGAGCAAACCATACACTACACATCAATACAGATCAATGGCATGAACTTAGTCTTGAGTAGAAGAAGTAAATTACAAATGAATATAAAGTTATGCTACCATTTCTGTGAAGTCCAAAAATATAACACCCCAAAAGTATATCACTTAATGAATGTTGGAAAATGACAATAATTTTCTAACGAACATAAGGAAATAAACCCAAAATTCAGGATAGTGATTGTGAGTGGTGACAGAAGGAGATGAAATTGGGACACCCAGAGGGCCTCAAAGTAATGATCATTATTGGTTTTCCCAAAGTGCTAAGTGAGTTCATGGCTGTTAAGTGATTAATCACCACACTGTATGTATATTTTATAATATTGTACTACTACTCAGTATTTAATTAAAAAAATAACAGGTCACGGACAATTATTCTGCTTCAAACATACAGTTCTAGATCACTATTCATAAAAACATATAATATTCTGTAGCGTGGGTACATCATTCTTGACTTAGTCATTTCACCATTGACGTAAATTTAAGGATTTTGTTTGTTGACTTTTGGCTATTTTCATATGATGAAAGTTTAAAAGGCATCTTAATAATCACTTTCTAGTTTGTTTGTTTTTAAAGAAAGTGTCTTCTTTAAGCAAACCCCTGCATTCTAACTACTGCACATAAGATTTGATTGTGAGGATTGGTCAAAGTCTAGCCCAGAAAGCAGGGAGCTAAATTAATCTATGCACGAAAAGAGAAAAACTTGCTATTTTCTGGCTAGGGGGAAAGTGAGAAAGAAGGCCAAAAGGAGGAAGAAGAGTGAATCACTTTGTGAGGCGGAATCCTATCCTGAATCACTGGTCTACACCAAGACACCAACCAATTTCTGTCTTTCACTGTTTCACTCATCATAGTGTATCCTTCACTTTTCTGAAACTTCTTTCAGTACCATTTGATACTCAAGTGCAAATTTCTTACGTAGAATTCTTGTATAAGCAAATTTCATACATTTTCTTTTTCCCTTCCAACTGTAGGCACTACATTTGAAGTATTATTATTGAGGACAATTAGAAAATGCAGGAAATAGGGTTGGTATATAATACATAGGGATGAGAAGGAAAAGGACGACCGAGTGTAAAGTTCTTTTTCAATCAATCCTTGCCAGGAAGCCCAGGGTGAGTCAGTCTGAGCACATAGGCCTTTCTACTCCTGTGGTGCTTAATGGGCATTTGTTAATGATTTAATTTGCTGGCCATCTGATAAGGAAATAATTTACTCAACTTATAACTGTTAACGAGCTTCTTTACTAGAGATAACTCTGCTATTTTTAAAAATATGTTGTTGAAAAGATGGCCCAGGATGCCATTTAAATAAAAATGTTGTCATTTGTAATGAGTCAGAGAAACCAAGAACACAATATCCAAGTAATTTAATAACACTTTAGGATAAGATTTCCATTAGACATGCCTGGAATAGGAGCATATTATTTTACTGCTTTCTATCAAGAAGACCTCTAAATTCCCAATTTAAAACTGCTACATTTCAAGCGCGTGAATTAGTTTGAGTGGGTATCTGAGTAAGAGAATAAATTGGGCTGGAGACTTAGACATTGTGGTTGCATGCAAACCTGATTGCTCCTGCAAGGTTATTAGAAATTCTGGGCTAATGTTCTGGAAACAATGAATTTGCTATTATAGAAATCTTCCTGCATCATGGTACCTCTCCTGTGGAAGCATTGTCCTAAGTTTAGCATATGCTTCAGGAAAGGCATTAATTGAATTAAGAAGTATTTATTAGAGAAGGAATAAGTAGCTTCACCAATTAATGGGATCAATCAGCCCAACCTTTACTGAGGGTCAAAAGTATGGGACTTTAAGGTATGGAAAGAGATAGGCAGTATTCTAGGCCTGTGAGACCCATTCATGAGCTGTATACATTTAGAGACACAGAGTAAATGAAGTGGAAAAGACAGTAATTGAGCCATTGTAAAATCAGATTAGAAAAGCGCACCACCTCTTGCCTCACCTTTCCTTTCTTGTCCCCCCTCTCCCAATGATTTCACTTACATAATCCTCCACATTGACTATTAAAACAGTTTGATATATAATGGTAAGAAGCTGCAAGTTATTAACATTTGACACCATTTGTCACTATCTGGACAGCAGTAAGTTATGGTTAATTATTCTCTGATTCTGTCTAAAACAATGCATCCATTTTAGACATTCTGAAAATGTATGAAATCCTCTACTTTGTTTTATAGAAATTTCAGTCTGAAAGGTGACATTCAGCAAATGCGGTCCTTCATTCCCTATGTAAGTCTATTAGTTTCTTTTTTTTAAAGCTGTCATATCTGAACATAGTGGAACTGAGGAATAACTGACCTGCGCTTGTGTATATAACATACTATACTACTGTATCCCATCTATTTGTTTCTTGTGAACATGTTATATGTAAGGCAAAGAACGTTCGCCTAGGATAGTCTTCATTTAATATCCTAGTGCAAATGCATTTTTATTCTGTAAATATTGATTAGCTTGTTTGTCAATAACCTTAACAACAGTAATCTTGACTTGTGGAACCTAGGCTTTCCCCGGTCACATCACTGTGGTCTGGATGGCCTGCATCTGCGTCTTTATCAGAACTGGAAGCAGCATCTTTCTGGGTGCCACAGGTGTCCTGGCAGCATCTGTGGGAGGAGTCTTACCTGGTCCTATCCCACAGTTAATCTCCACCTGTGAATACCTGTCCCTTGTATAAAGAGCTTTGTATTTTCTGCTCACAGACTATGAGTTAGAAACCACGTGATCAGTTATTTACACATTGTTGAATTTGCATAACACCTTTCCAGGTAGTATTATTCCTGTTTTGCAGATGGGTAAGACTGAAGCCTGGCCAGCTAGTCATTTGTGAAGAGAAGACTTGAAATTACATGTCTGGTGTGAAGTTACTTTTCCTTTTTCCATTGCATGCTCCCTGCTCACCCCACAGCCCGGCAGAAGACCCAAGTGTCACTTCGTTTGCGTACTTGACAACAGGGATGAGTTCTTCCAAAGCTGTCACTCCCAACACTTGCTGCTTCCTCACCTGAAACAGGTTAGGAGTGTAGGGTCTATAGTGAGACCACCTTGATTTGATCCCTCCCTCTTCCTCTTACTTGCTATATGTCCCTGGGAAAATTAGGTGACCTCTCTGCATCTCCATTTCCTCATAGCAAATGGAGACAGTATACTTCTCCATAGGGTTGCTTAGGGAATTAAATGAATCAGTATTTGTAAAGCACTTAAAACCTTGCCCAGCACACAGTCTGCACTAAGTCAGTGTGGTTCTGATGGTTAAATAAGCAAGAGAAGTGATTAGGACAGGTCTGGTGCGTGTCAAGCGCTAATTAGACATGTTACCATATTGGAACTTAATGTGCTCATTTTGCACAGATGTTCTGGTGCTGCCTCCATCTTTAAGAGACAAGTGTTTAAACTTTGTTCTGCACGGCAAGAAGAATTGTTTCAGTAGCTCCTCCGTGAGCTGTGGCCCTTCCGAGATGGAGTGTGTAGACCTCACCCCCCTCACCCGAACACACCTGCTTTAGGAGCTTGAGATTTTGGTTACCATTATGTTGTGAGTCTTTTTTTTTTTTTTAAGCTTTTTTTAAGCTTTTGCCATAGGGCGCATGTACTCGCTGGAGAGAGACAAAGAGAGACAGGGAGACAGAAAGTGAAAATCACCTCTCCCTCCAGGGGGATGGCCATGCTGCAATCCCTTCTCCTCCATTCTCTCCTGGGATTTTGGGCACATGCACACAATGCTGGTGTGACTTTCAAGATGCCAGGTCCAAACTTGAACCACTGTCTGTCATGTGAGAGTCCAACACTTCAACCGCTATGCTACCTGCTGGCCCCCATGTGTGTTTTCAAGGACTAATGGCAACAAGGCTCTCTAGACAACCCCAAGAGTTTTTCTTATAGGTGATCAGTGAATGAATATTGGTTAAATAACTAGATGTTGAGTCCCAGTACAAAAATGGCAGGGACCCCTTCTAGGCATGTTGGGCACAGGGGCCCCCAGGACTTCTCTACATAGTCCAACACCATTGGGAGGGCTGCCGTTCTTCACCATCAAATAAGGCTTTGACTGGAGGAGAATGTCTACTGGCTGCCAAGAGAATGGCTGGATGGACATCAATTAACTTTCCTGCCTGCTTCCTTCTTAGCAGGCAACATAACGTGCAAATGATCCATTGCTGTCCTCACTAAGCGAGTCAGACAAACAGGAAAAATATAGTGGTCCTAATGACCTTTTTGTTCCTACCTAAGGGGGAAAGGGTTGTGCTGAATACAGAGAAATTATAGAAGTATATTGAAATAGCAGAAAATTTAAATCAATACCAATTCTTTTGCTTCACCTTGAACAAGAAAAGGGGAAATCCTACAATTTAACTACGTAATAAATAGCACAGACAGTGATATCCAGGCAAAGTTCCATAAAGAATTCTGCTTTTCGGGAACCAGCAGTTAGCGTAATGGCTATGTCGCTGGACTCCCACGTAGTCGACCGCGGTTCACGTCCCGGACCCGGTGGCTTAAAACTCATACCGGGCACGTGTGCGTACGTGCCCAAGATCCCGAGAGGAGAATGGAGGAGAAGGGATTGCAGTGTGACCATCCCCCCTGGGGGGTGATTTCTCGCTTTCTGTCCTATGTCTCTCTCTGTCTGTCTGGCGAGCGCATGAGCCCTATAGCGAAAACCTCTCAAAAAAAAAAAAAAAAAAAAAAGAATTCTGCTTTTCTAACCTCCCTACCTTTGTTTACATGATAGAAAAAAGCTTAATCCACAAATAGGTCTACAGAGTTGTCATTAAATCTTACAGTGTGCCATTCTGTGTAGGTTGAACTTCTAGCTGTGTCTATCCATTGCAATAGAAGACAACAACTAATGGGATTGTGTTGATTGTATGTGTCAAAACAACTAGTAATTTGTTGGCTGTGTCAATATTAGCCTTTACTCCTTTGCTGCAGAATTGGTGGCTCTCTCAACTGGATGCAATTGAAGGCATGTTTTTGGTCCTATTCTTTGTTAGTGTCTTGAATTACCAGGTCTTCGTCATTAATGGGTTGCCCTCGGAGCACCCCTGTTCTAATTCCCACTCTCCATCATCACAGCTTCCTTGCCAACCGAAAAGGAGTCTCAGCCTTTCTCTGCAACTGATCAGTATTGACATCACCTACTTCTGTATTTAGGTAGCTTTGGTCACTGTTGAATCTAAGAGAGAATTTTTTCCTCCAGTTTAGTCTCTCCAGAATGTTCTAGAAGATGTTTTTCATTACTTGACTTTGAGTTTTCTTTCTTTTGTTTGAAGATAACAAGGGCTCTTCAAAACTTCATGAAAATGTGTATTATGAAAAAAAAAACTATGCATGGACTTAAAACAATTTTTTTTGCACCAAAATGAACTCTTCTTTTAATTACTCCCTAGACAATGAATTCTCTCCCTTTATGAATCTGTTCTCCCACATTGACTATATCTGGTTGGCAAAGGCCCCACTGGCCCCTACCTGCTGCAAAGTTGCAGATTTTTGAGGTTTTACTGTTTCACACCCATGAGCTCCATTGGAACAGTTTAGATTAGACTATGTCTTGCAAATGAGTAAAATGAGTAGATTTTGAGTGACATCCAAAGACCTGTCCCACTGTGCATGACTTGGAATATGGCTAAGGATCACTCCCGGTTAAAATCACTTATGTAAAAACTGTGCTTCTAAAGCAATCCAAGGCTTCCAGGCATGAGGCTGTTGGTTTGTACTCAACACACACATTCTGAGGTGTGAGGTCTGAACAATTCCACAACGCACAATAGTTCAAATGGGGCTCCTTAAAAGCAGAGGCAGCACAATGGAGATGCTTCTCTTACTTAACTCAGAGCTCATTTTTAGCACACACAGACGGCTCAGCTCGTTACACATTTATTACTCTGTAATGCACTTGGGCACACACACAAGATGCCCTCAGCTGTCCACAACGGGGAGCTCACACCACTGAACCAGACCCGTCTCCTCTTCTTGGCAGCCCCATTAAGTCAAAGAGTAAATTATTAATAGTGCTGACTAAAATCAAAGCCCCAAATGATGCAAATAAAATTAGCCAACATGAACTGAAGAAACTGAAGTATTGAAGAAAGCAGAGAAGCTTGCCGTCCCTCCTCCAAAATGTGTCATTACAATCACTGTTAGGTATTGCCGTGTGGCATCCAATGATGGGTACATTCCTCAGGAAGCAGACCTATTTAAAAAGAAAGGAGCCTCGGGGATTCATGTAAATGACTGTGTAGTAACTGGATAAATAGAAATGTTCAGGTTGAGTTTTTTACAGAATACTGCTTTCCCAATCCCCCTACCCATGTTCGATTAAGAGAGAAAAGACTGATACAAATGTTTTAGGGGGCCTTATCATGGTGCAGTGGTAGAATGCAATGCTCTACGAGGCTGACCCACATCCGAAGGTTCTAGGTTCACATCCCTGAGTACACTGGGTACAGGTGTGCTCATGATCTGGGGCTGGCAGAGCTTCATGTGGATCAGACCTTAAGACCCTGTTAGATAGCCTGTCTTTGTCATCTCTTTCATTCATGAAAGAAAGAAATTAAACAAATAAAAACAACAACAACAACAACAACAAACGTAGCAGCTTAAGACATCGCTCATTCATCATCTCCCAGTTCTGTGGGTCACAAGGCTGATTACAACACAGCTGAGGTTTTGTGCAGGATCTTTTGAGGTGCTGGCTGGACTGCGTTCTGCCCTGGAGGCTACGGGGAAGTGTCTGCTTTACATCTCATTCAGTTATCACCAGAATTCAGCTCCTGGTTGTGACCAAAGTCCTGTTTCCATGCTGGCTCTCAGAAGAGACTGCTCTAAGCTCCTGCGGGTCACTCACATCCCTAGACAAGTAGCTCCCTCTATGTTTAAAGCCAGCCATTAGACACCTCCCTGGTGACTAATTTCTTTCATGCTTTGAGTATCTCCCTGACTGTCTCCAGCTCTACTGCCAGATTTAAAGGACTTATGTTCAACCGGTATCTTTCTTGATTGACTCAAAGTCAACTAATTGCTAGCCTAATTACTTCTGTAAAATCCCATTTGCCATATAAAGTAACATAAGTACAGGAGTGAATACCTCATCATATTCAACCAACAAAGGAGATTATAGAGGAGCGAGGGTCATTTGGGTCCCCTTAGAACTCTGCTTGCCACACTCTCCATGTTTTGCTCTGCCTCACTGTTTCGATGGACTGCCTTTCCATGGAGGGGTAAGATGCCAGCTTCAGGTTTGCTCTTCCAAGTGCACAACCACACTCAACCACTGTGTCTCTTAAAAATGTGTATGTTTATTATTTTATTTTATTTTTTGAGAATTATTATTATTATTATTATTATTTTTGGCATAGGGCACATGTGCTCTCTAGAACGACAGAAAGAGACAGAGAGACAGAAAGTGAGAAATCACTCTCCAGGGGGGATGGCCATGCCACAATCCCTTCTCCTCCATTCTCCTCTCGGGATCTTGGGCACACACGCACACATGCCCAGCATGAGTTTAAGCCACCAGGTCCAGGACTCGAACCACGGTCGACTACATGGGAGTCCAGCAACATAGCCATTACACTAACTGCTGGTCCCAAAAATGTGTATGTTTAAATTTGGTGAGCCACTGCAATGGAGTGGACAAGGTGGAGACTTCATCTCATTGATTATAGTGTTGAAAGGTTGGATCTTAGGAAAGTGATTAGATATCAGGGTGGGCCCTGATTGAGTCTTGGTGGGTTTATGGAAGAGAATGAAATGGAGAGAGATGTGCTGTGCTCTGCTCTGCTCTGTTCAAGCGCCTGCCCTCCACCATGTTCTTCACTAGCAAGAAGACCTTCACCAGATGCAAGGACTAGACCTTGGCTCACCAAAGTATGGTCTGAATAAACTTCTATTCTCTCCTCTCTTTTAACTAATTGGTTTCTTCCATGAGAAAGAAAATGGGGTGGGGGAGAAGAAGATACACAGTAATCCTAAACAGCATCTTCAGCTGTAGTCTAGCCCCAGCTTCAGCCAGCCAGCATCAATCACATACACACGCACCCAGTGTGCACGGGACACCTCAGGACATAAGCTTGGTTCCTTCCTGTATGCCCTCAGCACCAGGGAGCATTGCACCTCCGCAGCTGGCCCTATTCTCTTAAATTACGCACACTCAGGTATTTTCTGTTACTAGCAACAGAATGGACTAGAGCAGTCATTCCCCAGTGCATAGGGCTGTCCCAGCAAGAGCTTTGAAATGCTCTTCTTTGTCATGTGGTCAAGGAGAGGTAAAATTAACATCAACTTCATTACTTTATGAAAATGCAAGTTTATCTTCAAGATAGTTTAATACCTGTGCAGTAGCACTGTTAAAATAATAAGCCAATTAAAACTTGTCTAAAGAACACAAAAGATGTATCAGCTGCAATTAAACAACAGTTGTAGAAGGAGTTAGATCCAGTGGATGGGTAGTGAAACAGTGACTCAGTTTCCCTCCCTCTCAGAGGTCTGTCTTCTACAGTGTCAGTTTCTCCTTGGGCTTCCCATGGTGCCCCTCACTTCCAGACCCTATAATCTTGTGCCCATTCAGAGGAAGGGAGAGTGTTTGTCCTTGAAGCTCTGGCACAAGGTAAGATTTCTCTTTCCCAAAGGCCTCAGGAAATATTCTTGGCTGTGTGTGGGTCCTGTCCCCAACCTTACTGATTACTATGGCCAAGGTGGTATGATACAGTCTGACACCAGCTCTGAGGGCCACTCCCACAGCAGAGGTTGGTCAGTACCATGTACATCTCAGTTCAGAGCAGGTTTCTGGCAAAAATCCCAGCAGAAGGCCAGCACGTGGCATGAGGGTAAGGGGCTGAATCCTATATGGCTGGCTGTATGAGTCCTGCACCTGGCTGCCTGAAAATCATGTGGGGCGCATGTGTGAGCAGGCCCCAAATCCCAAAGGAGACTGGAGGAGAAGAGATTGCGGCATGGCCATTCCCCTGGGGGGTGATTTCTCACTTTTTCCCTCTCTCTCTCTATGGTGAGTGTATGGGCCCTATAACAAACAAACAAACGAATCCGGCAGACATGGAGACCAAACAAACATGAGCAGTGCCCAGCAGGAGAACCAGCTCCAGTACATCCAGGGCACAGGGAGGGGTGCAGGGCCACATAGAGCCTAGGAAGCTCCAAGATGTGCAGAAAGGATTCCCTAAGGGCAGGGTGGAGAGCATCCCCAGAGAGGAAACAAGGCACTGAGGTGGCAGTCCCTACTGGGCATGACTTAGACAAACTAGTCTCGCACCAGTTCCTCCAGACCTTGCTAGTCCTCAGTGCAGTATGTGCTTCTGCTGGTCCCTACATTTCAGAGGTGGGCACAGAGGCGGATTCCAGACTTGTACTGAGCTGTTGTCCCCAGAGCCACCGGTCACGGTCCTGAGCCTCCCCTGCACGTGTGGGCACGGCTTGCACACTGTCAGCCACACTCGCCCATGAAAAAGCCCTCGTAACTGTCTTTCCAGTAGGTGGGAATTTCACTTCCTTATTTCCAGGCATAAATAATCGCAGATGCAAATCACAGATGGCCTTATTTTAGACACGAGCGTTGCAAATCTAGCTCTGAACTATTAGACAATACTCTTTATCCCCTTTGAGTAGGAGGTGGCCTATACTCAACCTGCTGACCAGTGAGGCTGTTGGCTGAACAGAGTTCAAGTTCTGAGACAGAGGTGGCAGGTGGCTTGCCTCCTCTGCACCTCCTGCAGGTTACACCTGTTGCTTCTGCTTTCACTCTACGCCTGAAGAATGACTCTGACCTCAAATACGAGACTTTAAAAGCTAGTCTTATATCCTGAGGTTACCAGGTCACTTGGCACACTTCTGCCACATAGGACCAGGGACATAATTTGCAGGACCCAGTGCAAACTGGAATGACATTCAAAATGCAGCAAAGGAAGCCAGACAGTAGCACAGCAGTAACATGGCACTCTGCATGGCTGATTCACATGGGAAAGTTCTGGGCTCATGTCTGGCGATTGCCCTGAACATGCTGGGCATGCATGTGCCCATGATCAGGGTCTGGCTGAACTGCAGTTAGATTGTGGCATTGGGACTCTGTTGGGGGTGTTGTCTCTCTGTCTCTCTCTTTCATGGAAGAAACAAATACATTTTTAAAATTAAAATTTTATTTTTTTTTATAAAGCAGGAAAAACCTTTTCCCCATCTTTCCAGGACTCTTTTAACTTGTCATGATATTTTTTTGTGTGTTTGCTATTTAATGTCTCATTTCTCAGGGAGACTGCCGACAGAGACACCTGGGACCCTGCCCATAACTGCTTCTCACCATCCGTATGCCCAGACCCAGGTCCTCTTAGTAGCAGCAGTTGTTGGGCAGGGTGCTAAGAGCCCACCCCAGGGAGTGGAGAGGCAGCTGGAAGGGGGACCCTTATGTGAGCCAAGGCTCCAAGCTCTGAGTGCATGGTCTGTTGCTATGTGGGGCTTCAGTGACAAAATAAAAATTCAAGATAAAATTATTAACAATCCCTAGACTGTACCCGTGAAGCATTCATTGTGGAGCCCGAGTGACTGTCCTGGCTTATGAAATGAAGTCACTACAAGGCTTAGTGGGTAGCTGAGGAAAAGGAAAAAAATACAGGGGCTTGGACTTATCACCATTCATAGTTTCATATATCTGATCTTTCTAAGTTATGTGATCTTGAGAAAGGCATGCACATTTTCTGCACATTGTAGCTAAACCTAGGGCATGGGGCAGAGGCCTAGCAAACTGTGGGGTGTTTATTAGCAGGTGACTTGTTGGCCCGGGTAATTGACTGGCTCTGGATTGCAGTGCTAGAGGCCTGTGGTCAGGAAGGCTGGGTATGGTCAGCTGAGGTGTACACTGTGGCCCGAAGCAGGCCTGAAGGTGGTGGCTGCAGAAGGACTTCTGACCACAGTTGGCTGGGTCTGATCTGAAATATTCCTGCTCTAACTTCTGCAACCAGGAGGCTGTGGCAAGCAGGGGCCTTTCCGACTTCCAGCAGATGAGCAACCCCTCAGTGCCTCCTATGGCCAACCCTTTGTGGAGCTCCAGGTATGGAGAATAGACTCTGTTCTGTCTCCCAGGAGCTCAGACCTCAGGCTATGGAAGTGCAGTGCAAGGGGCATTGGGAGCCAGAGCAGAGATAGGGGGAGGCTTGAGCAGCATGAGGAAGGTGTGCACTTCAGGTGTTGACTGAGCCTTAAACACAAGCAGAAGTAGGCAGGTAAGACAGACAGGGGTTCTCTGGGCAGAAGGACAGAAGTTGTAAAGGCCCAGAAACAAGCAGCTCCAAACCCAGTAGCTCTTCTGTCTATTTTGCATGAAAGAAGTTACTTCTAATTCAAAAAGAGCCAACTCAAAACACATCCTTGTCTGGCTTACAGCTCATCCCCAATGGCCGGTAATCCATCCTAAGAAATGAGCCCTCCCTTCTGCACACCAGATGAAATCAGGTTCTAACACAGGGCAGTGAGACATTGCCACCAACATGGCCACATATGAGGGAAGGGGAAAGAGAGAGATCAGAGCAAACGGTGTTCTCTCCAAGTCCCAGTTGGGTCATGAGAAAGAAGGTGCTTAAGAAGATATTCGTGGTGCATGTTTTAGAGAATGCACAGGGCAGAGGCTCTTGGAACCCACAGGAGCCTGTGGTTTCTGAAATACGGGTGGGTGGCTTCCTGCAGCTGCAAGGCATGCTGGGGAGATGAGATATGCTTGGCCCCACCTCAGCCCTCTTCTCCCAGCGGTTTGGCTTGGGCGTGGTGGCCTGCTACTCCTGGCTAGCCCGCTGGTAGAACAGAGGGAGGAACTAACTGGTTAACGGGAAAGCAAGTGACGGGCAGATCAAAGACACTGACATGGATCAAAATGCAAGAGAGGCAAAAACCTATCTCAGACTGGCCCTTGGGGGAGAAATGGGGAGAGATTCATTTTATTTTGTGCATGTAGACAGTGATTTTAATGTTATGTAAATGCAGCCAGCGATTCCTAATCTCTCTTGAAATGCATGTGTCAGCCTAGGTTGCTGATCACAGAAATGAGCATTTTTTTTTTCTTTCTTACAGGGATGGCTGTGACTACCAGCTTCTGTGTTTTGTTTTGTTTTTGTTTTCCATTACAAATTTTAAACAGGATGACTGAGGCAATGAAAACAGGGGCAGAGTGCAAAAGCCCCTGGAGAAGGAGCCACTCAGAGGAGATTCTGGCTAGGAGAAGGTGGATGCAGGGTGGCCTCCCTGCTCTGGCTCTAGATGGCTGGAGAGGGCTTGCGAGTGAACAAACACTTGTGATCTCAAGGAATAAAGTGATATTCATCCAGTCTGAAGTATTTATCCAAACGGACATGCTAGGAGATCAGCATGAGAGGCTAAAGTATGTTTCTCTGTGATGCCATAATGATTTTTCCTGTCAAAGACACTTGACTCCCAGGAGGACAGAAGCATTGCCTAAGAGGCAAAGGATGACAAGGAATCCACAAGTGTAGGTGAGTGTAGGTAATAGTTCCAACAAGCAGAGCAGTGAGCTCAGTGGGAGGGAAGGAGGTGGAAGAAGTCAGCAGTGGCTGGAGGAGGGGCCCTCTTATCCACACCTATCTGCCCTGGGTCCTGGGACCAGCTCAACTCCAGCTCCATGACTGTCACAACCAAATATCCCTCTGCCTTCCTCAAACCTGGTGATCAAAGCATATGCCTCTGCCTTGGAGCTGTAGGTAGAATAGATGTCTGCCTGCTGATGCCCACGAGCTGGAAAGACACTGATGACCCAAGTGCCTGGACACTGCAGAGACTGGCTTTGCTACAAGAGCACCCAATCATTATCCCAGGATTAAGCCAGACTGCTGGATGTGTACACACCTGGGCCTAGTTCTTTCAAGGGCCATAAGCGCAAGCATTTACAACTCAGATATGGCAGGATGATTTCTTTTTTCATCCATGATTGTTGAAAGACATGCCCACATGGAGTAATGCTCTTTTAGCCATATTTTTAAAAATCAGGGACGTTATTAATAACTCTGCTTTTTATACAAATATACAGCTTTAAAGCACAGGACTACGGGAAGGTTAGTTTAGCTGGTAAGCAGCAAGATACAATATAACCAGATGGTGCGACTTGTGAAGCCTGCACTTTTCCTTTGGTCCTGACTTAGACAAAACGAGGAAGTTTAGAGCTGAAGCATTAATTAATTCCTGTGTCCCTGAGCATTTCATCTTTTTTCTTTTTATTGGAGAGGTTTTTGCTATAGGGGACGTGTGCTTGCCAGAAAGGCAAAAAGAAACAGAGACAGAAAGCGAGAAATCACCCCCCAATGGGAATGGCCATGCACAATCCCTTCTCCGCCATTCTCCTCTCAGGATCTTGGGCATGCATGTACATGTGTCCGGCGTGAGTTTAAGACACTGGGTCCGGGACTTGAACTGCAGTTGACTACATGGGAGTCTAGCAACATAGCCCTTACGCTAACTGCTGGTCCCAGAGCATTTTATCTTTTTTTTGTTTTTGGAGAGGTTTTTGCTATAGGGTGCGTGTGCTCGCCAGACAGACAGAGAGACAGAGAGACAGAAAGCGAGAAATCACCCCCTAGGGGGGATGGCTATGCCGCAATCCCTTCTCCTCCATTCTCCTCTCAGGATCTTGGGCAACCTATCTGCCCTGGGTCCTGGGACCAGCTCAACTCCAGCTCCATGACTGTCACAACCAAATATCCCTCTGCCTTCCTCAAACCTGGTGATCAAAGCATATGCCTCTGCCTTGGAGCTGTAGGTAGAATAGATGTCTGCCTGCTGATGCCCACGAGCTGGAAAGACACTGATGACCCAAGTGCCTGGACACTGCAGAGACTGGCTTTGCTACAAGAGCACCCAATCATTATCCCAGGATTAAGCCAGACTGCTGGATGTGTACACACCTGGGCCTAGTTCTTTCAAGGGCCATAAGCGCAAGCATTTACAACTCAGATATGGCAGGATGATTTCTTTTTTCATCCATGATTGTTGAAAGACATGCCCACATGGAGTAATGCTCTTTTAGCCATATTTTTAAAAATCAGGGACGTTATTAATAACTCTGCTTTTTATACAAATATACAGCTTTAAAGCACAGGACTACGGGAAGGTTAGTTTAGCTGGTAAGCAGCAAGATACAATATAACCAGATGGTGCGACTTGTGAAGCCTGCACTTTTCCTTTGGTCCTGACTTAGACAAAACGAGGAAGTTTAGAGCTGAAGCATTAATTAATTCCTGTGTCCCTGAGCATTTCATCTTTTTTCTTTTTATTGGAGAGGTTTTTGCTATAGGGGACGTGTGCTTGCCAGAAAGGCAAAAAGAAACAGAGACAGAAAGCGAGAAATCACCCCCCAATGGGAATGGCCATGCACAATCCCTTCTCCGCCATTCTCCTCTCAGGATCTTGGGCATGCATGTACATGTGTCCGGCGTGAGTTTAAGACACTGGGTCCGGGACTTGAACTGCAGTTGACTACATGGGAGTCTAGCAACATAGCCCTTACGCTAACTGCTGGTCCCAGAGCATTTTATCTTTTTTTTGTTTTTGGAGAGGTTTTTGCTATAGGGTGCGTGTGCTCGCCAGACAGACAGAGAGACAGAGAGACAGAAAGCGAGAAATCACCCCCTAGGGGGGATGGCTATGCCGCAATCCCTTCTCCTCCATTCTCCTCTCAGGATCTTGGGCACGCACGCACACGTGTCCAGCGTGAGTTTTTTAAGCCACCGGGTCCGAGACACGAACCATGGTCGACTACATGGGAGTCTAGTGACATAGCCATTATGCTAACTGCTGGTCCCAGGCATTTTATCTTTTATCTGACAATTCTTGGCAAAAGTTTTTCCCTGTATCCTCCACCATCTTCATTCCTTTATGTTTCACACTCACTGATATAATTCTTGACTTACTTTGTTTTGTTTCTAGTTGTGAGCCAGGGCTGGCCCCATAGCCTCGTGGTTTAGGGAGTCATATCCCACATAGCCATTGGTGGTTCAAGTCCCAGCTCTAGTGACTTGAAAAACATGCCAGGTGCATGTGTAACTAAAATCCTGACAGGGCAGAGAAATGGAGAAGTGATTGTGGCATGACCATGCCCCATGGAGGATGCATTCTCTCTCTCCTTCTTTCTATCTCTCTTTAGTGTGTACAAGTACACTCTGGCAACTAAATAAAATAAAATAAAAATAAATTGAGAGCCAGCTTTAAGATGATTTTTAAATTAGGAGAGGTTTTCCTAACTAAACTAAAAACCAGTGAAGTGTGTTTTGGTGAGAAAAAGGTGGGAGTTGTGCCCTTTGACTTTGCCCTCTTCTCATTTCCACCCCGTAGGGAGAAGTAAGTGTGGTACCTTTTCCAAGACACACCAAGATTCTCAGCTCTGCAACTCAGTTCTGTGGTAGAGTCAGCAATTCCAACTTCGGAAATTCCACAATGGTGTGAAAGAAAGCAGTTTTGCTCTTTAAAGAAGGAGCTTTCAAGTCACAAATGAGTCATGGGCTACCCCTCTCTCCTACCACTCTTCATAAAACCTTAAACTTCCCCTTCCTCCTAAACCAAAGCACCCACCTCTCCTTCTTGTCCCCTTTCAGTCCCAGAGACCCACAAACTTGAAATCACCCCAAACCTCTTCCTACCTCCCTCTGGTCAAGGACCATGGAGAACCTGCAAAAGACCCTGCCTTCATGATATTTCTCATTCACGTTTTCTTTCACACACTCAACCCAAGTTCTGCGTGATCCGACTTCAGATCTGTCATCTTTCCAGACTTTTCCTGACTCCCACTCTCCTTTGCAGTCAGCCAGTCTCTCTGGGCCTGGGCCTTGCCCTGCCTGACCCACAGCCTCTTCCAGAGGTCTTTCTTGTACACACTTGTCATCAGCCCTTCCATCTGATCCTCTCTACTCCAATATTCTGATTCTTCACAAATGATATCACACTGTCTGAAATTATTTATCTCTTCCCTGCTAATCGTCAATCTGATCCACTGGAATGTAGATGCTGTTAGAGAAAGCATTACAACTGTCTTATTCCATGGCCCTAACTCTTACAGGATACCTGAGAACACCAAAGAGAATAAAAGAATGAATGAATGAATGGTTCACTTGAGCCAAGGCTTTCATCATCATTATCTGGGCCCTTACAACAGCCGTCATTCTCCACCTCTTGGTTCTTCCCTTTTAACTTATATATGAACCTGACTAATTTTTTGAGAATACTTATTTCCTTTTACCATCTATTAAAATAGGTCCCATTTCACACATAGGATGAAGCCCAAACTGCAGAGTTTGCTTTTGAAGCTTCCCTTCATCTGACCTGTATTTTACTTTATTCTTAATTGCTAGAGGGAATGTGCACAGGTCAGAGAAGAAAAACAGACAAAGAGAGGGAGAGAAAGCACCACTCAGTGGGATGTGGTCATGCCGCAATCCTTTCCCCTCCCTTTCTCCATCTGGTCAAGATTTTAGTCAGGCACACACACACAACCAGTGTGTTTTTCCCGCTGCAGAGTGGGGATTCAAACCTGGGCCAGCCACATGGGATCTGGCTCCCTGTCTCTTGTGCTCAGCACTATCTCCCTGGAAACAATCTCCACTCCAACTTGACATTTCAGCTCTGCTTCGATCAGCCATGAACCCTAGATCCAAGCCCCTTCTTAGGTTAGTCTCCCTTTATTTAACTCCCTTCTTCTGTTTCTAGGGAGAAGCTTTCCTGTGGAGAATAAAAAATATTCTTTAAGGAATCAGGTTTGGAATCAAATCCCGCCTCCACTAGTTACTATATGTGACCTTTTTAGTTTTTCCTCTTTGATAGACTATTCCTAAAAATGATTGAATAAGAAACTGTGAAACCCATGGAAACATGTTCGTTTCTTCATCTGGGTCCTTCATTTCCTCCAGGCCTTCTTGAGAGGGCTAATTGCAGTTGTCACATTCCCCAAAGGGCTCCCTGCTTCTCTGTGATGAGCTCTCCACTGAGTTTTCTTCAGTGTTCCACATCTGCAGATCCCTGTGCAGCTTAAACTCACCTAATACTGTCTCTGTGTCTCCAGTATCACTTCTCAACTAAGCTTTAATCCTCATAAAGGATGAGGAATGTCTATTTCTTTTCAGCTCACTCTCCAGAAGATATACAATACATGCTTACTGCTTTTGTCAACTCATTTGTTCATTTGCTAATGACTGAACATTTGCTGTGTGGAGGCTGAGATACTAAGCCTGCGAAGAAAAAGTATACAGATTTGTTGTTAAAACTCTTACAGGATTTGAACTTGCAGTAGCTGCATCATCTGGTGGTGTTTATCTGATGAACTTTCACAGTTTAACGTACAATTCCCCTGGGCAGAGGGCACTCTGCCATTCCATACGGGCCTCTGGAGACATGCTGATTCCATTTACTGTTTGTCCAAATTTGGGTGAGTTTGCAGCTATTAAATAAAAGCTGAATTCAGTGGTGAGTTGTGAGCTTCACTCCCCCGATCCAGGAAAGGCAAGAAACATGGGACCACATCTCCATCTCCCATTCTGCTTTTGAATGATTACATCGCAGCTGGGAATAATCACAATTATTCTTAGATGTGACCAGAAGAAAATGTTAATTGACTGACAGGCAAAGCTAACCAGGCAGGCTCTAGAGATCTCTTCAGAGTCTACAGAGAGGTAGCATGGTGTGGTGTACTGTTCCCAGATACATACATACATACCACCCCTCAACCCTCGCCACCATTCATGGTGCAGGGTGCCCCTGAGCAGGTTTCACTGACCGCCCATTCAGTTCCTCACCACGTGGTGATGATGCCCATGGTGGATTACTTAACTGGTCTTATTGTGGGCAATCCCAGCACCAGAATGAGCCCCCAATGGGAGTGGCAGTGGCAGGAAGTAGGCATTTCTGTGTCTAAGATGTGACAGGCCTTGTGCATTCACTTATTATGCCCCAAGACAAGCTTAGAAAATGATATCTCTGTTCACATGAGGAGTAAGACTGAGAGAGTGAAAGGTCCGGGCTTCCTTTACTACCCTGGCTCCAAAGAAAGATATAACCAGCAGGTCCAGTGAAAACCAGGACCTCCCATCTCTCCCAAATGCACGTAATCTAACTGCTGATTGCTCAGGACCTGGGAAGTGTGGCCATATCTGAGTCAGGTCTTGCTAGGAAAGGAATTTGAAGACTTCGGAGCACTTCTGTCTGGATCTCCCTACTTACCATCAGAAGCAACCGGACACTATATGATGGCTTTTCTTTTCTTTCTTTCTTTCTTTTTTTTTTTTTTTTTCTTTTTTCAAAGAATTTCTGGCCCCTTCAAAACCAGGAAGTTCTGGAAATCAGGCAATAAACCTTAATCATGATATTTCCTACCCAAATAGGCACTAAAAGTTCAAAGTTTCCGGATAAGCATTCAACTTCTTGATACTTATCTAACCTAAATGTTGAAGCATTGTGGGGTTCATTAGATTCCAGACCGGAGAGAATCAGTTACCTCTTTTTTAAAGGAGTTGTACAAAAACAACTGTGCGCTGTGATTTAGGAGGGTGGAAGTAACTCCAACTTTCTACCTACTTGATGCAGGAAAAAATACAGTCCACAAGGAGGTAAGGGGGGAAAAGTCAAAATCCCAACAGTAGAAGATTGACTTATAAACAGTACAGGGTGTCCTAGTTATTTGAATACCCACAGATATAGATCTCTCCCACACTGAGACCTGCAAATAAACAAGGGCTTCGTCCAGCACGCATTGCATGTAGAAAAAGGTTATGCATGCTTACGAAGCACAGTGATTGATTCACAAACGTGTGTCCATATTTGGGGAGGGGAATAATAAAACTAAAGCCAGAGCTGATTAAGAATGAATAAAGTACTGTACCACCATCAATGCACATAAAGGTTTTGTACTTTCTGAAACATGCTCACTCACATTATGCACTTGATCTTCCTAGTCACCCTGCAAAACACATTGAAGCATTGCCATTGCCGTTACACCACTGGAGAACTTGGAGGCTCAAATGTGTTGAGTGACAGCGACAAGGACCTGCAGGAAGTGGCCTAAAGACATTGCTGGAATCTAGGCTCATGATTCTCTACAAAGAGGTTATGTTCTCTGTGTTAATTTTTTTTTTTTTTTTTTAGAGTTTTTTGCTATAGGGCGCATGCACTCGCCAGACAGAGAGAGAGATAGAGAGATAGAAAGCGAGAAATCTCCCCCCAGGGAGGATGGCCACACCGCAATCCCTTCTCCATTCTCCTCTCTTGGGCATACACGCACACGTGCCCGGCGTGAGTTTAAGCCACCAGGTCCGGGATGCGAACCGAAGTTGACTATGTGGGAGTCCAGCGACATAGCCATTATGCTAACTGCTGGTCCCTCTGTGTTAATGTTAAAGGAGACTTTCTAAGAACACAGAGCATGAAGAGTATGACCATCAAGAGTAGTGCACTTGACTTCACCCTGATATTGAACTTTGGGCTACACACCTCTTCCATTCCTATTTCAGACACTTAGTATTTCTGGGATGCTAGGCAGGTTATACAAGTTCTCTAAACTACTGCTTCATTTTGGTAAAGTGGAGGATTGTGAGGCATAAATGAAATAAAGTATAGTAAGTACTTACTGCAGATTCAATCTCACTGTGTTAGATTCTATCTTTCTAGTTCTTTTTCTACAGGATTTACCAAAAGTAAGTAATCATCTTTCTACAATCATTCTTACTAGTATGCCAGCTGCGTCCCCTCTTTTACCCTAGATATGCCCACACTTCTAAACTGTTATCTAATGTATTAACCCACTGGAGATGTAGATCTAAAGAGATATAATCTCTTCCTTGATGCGTCTCAACACTTGGAGTTTCTTTCTTTTTCTTTTTTTTTTCCCCACTCTATCCATTATCTGTACATGTATGACCAAATTAGACCCCACAGACTAAATTTGACCCACAGCCTGTTTATATTCAACCTGTGAACTAAGAATGGTTTTCAGATTTTGTAAAAAAAGAATTGCTTATTTAATTTGATTTATTATCATTATTATTTAATTTTCTATAGGGCACATGTGCTCACCAGAGAATGAAAGAGAGAGAGAGAAAGAGAGGGAGAGAGAAGAGAGAGAGAAAGTGAGAAAGCAAACTGCCAGGTTCAGTATTTGAACTGTGGTCGGCAATGTGGGAGTCCAGAACTTTAACCACCATGCCACCTGCTGGCCCCAGTTTTCACATTTTCAATAGTTAGAAATAATCTCAAAAAAAAGAATATTTTGGGAACCAGCAGTTAGTGTAATGGCTATGTCGCGGGACTCCCACGTAGTCAACTGCAGTTCGTGTCCTGGACCCGGTGGCTTAAACTCACGCCGGGCGCGTGTGCGTGCATGCCCAAGATCCCGAGAGGAGAATGGAGGAGAAGGGATTGCGGCGTGGCCATCCCCCCTGGGGGGTGATTTCTCGCTTTCTGTCTCTATGTCTCTTTCTGTCTGTCTGGCGAGCACATGCGCCCTATAGCAAAAACCTCTCCAAAAAAAAAAAAAAAAAGAATATTTTGTGATTCATGGAAATTAAGATTTCCATGCCTATAAGTCAAGTTTCTTTGGCACACAGTCACACTCATTCATTTATTAGTTGTGTTCTTTTCATGTTATAACTGCAAAACTGAATAGTTGCTACAGAAATCCTGTGACTGAAGAATCCTAAGTGATTTATTATTTGGTTCTTTGGAGAAAATATTTCTCAATTCCTGATCTATATTTCATCCTGAATCGACTGAGAGAGTGCCCTCTTCCTGGGGCAGCGTTAACATAGGCTCTTCTGTTTGCTTCAGGTTTCCTTTGCTCTTCTTTTTCTAGTTTCTTATTCTAGAAGCTTAGGTTATTGACCTGAGATACTCTTCTTTTATGATATAGATGTTAAAGATGTAAACTCCTGAGACTAGCAGTTAGCGTAATGGATATGCCACTGGATTCCCATGCAGTTGACCGCGGTTCAAGTCCCGGACCCAGTGGATTAGGCTCACGCCCGGTGCACGTGCGTGCCCAAGATCCCGAGAGGAGAATGGAGGAGAAGGGATTGCAGGGAGGCCACCCCGCCCCCTGCCCTTGGGGGGTGATTTCTCGCTTTCTGTCTCTCTGTCTTTCTGGCAAGTGCATGCACCCTATAGCAAAAACCTCTCTCTCTAAAAAAAACGATGTAAACTCCTTTGTAAGTTCTATTTGACTATATCCCATAAATATTCATATGGTGTGTTTTCATTTTCATTCAGTTTAAAATATTTGGAAATTTCCCTTGTGATTTTTTTTCTTTGACCCACCAGTCATTCAGAAGTGTGTTGTTTAATTTCCAGGTAGTTGGGGTTTCCCCAGATTTCTTTCTGTTGTGGAGCTCTCACTTAATTGCATTGTGGTCAGAGAATATATTTTATATGATTCCAATCTTTAAAATTTATGTAGAATATTGCATGGCCCAGTATATAGTTTATTTTGTGGATAATGTTCTGTGTGCAATGACAAAGAATATGTACCTGCAGTCAGTGGTAAAGTGTTCAAGTCTTCTGTATTCTTGCAGTTTTCTGACTAGTCTATTTTTTTTTTTCTTTTTTGGAGAAGTTTTCGCTATAGGGCGCGTGCACTCGCCAGAAAGACAGACAGAGAGACAGAAAGCGAGAAATCACCCCCCGGGGGGATGACCAAGCCGCAATCCCTTCTCCTCCATTCTCCTCTCAGGATCCTGGGCAAGCAGGCACACGCACCCAGCATGAGTTTAAGCCAGTGGGTCCGGGACTCAAACCCTGGTAGACTACATGGGAGTCCAGGGACATAGCCATTACACTAACTGCTGGTCCCCTGACCAGTCTATTAACCATTAAAAGGAGAGTATCAACATTTTCAACTAATTTTGATAGATTACATATATTTCCTTTTAACTATGTCAGTTCTTGCTTCAAGTGTTTCAGATTTTAAGCACATAAACATTTAATTTGCCTAGCTTTCTAATGTATTGACTCTTATCATTACAGAGTGCCTCTACTCATATCTAAAAATATTTTTTTCTATCTTGGAGTCTGACCTTTTATTGATATAGCCATCCCAGTTTTCTCATGGTTATTGTTTGCATGGTATATCTTTTTCATCCTTTTTATTTTAATTGCTATGTCTGTAAGTCTAAACTATACATAGCATATAGTTGGGTCTAGTTTTTAAAATTTAGTCTGAAAATCTAAGTCTTTTGATGTGCTGTTTAATCCATTTATATTTAATGTAATTATTGATGTGGATGAATTTATAGTTGCCATTTTTAAAATCTGATGCTTATTTGGCTCTTATCTTTTCTGGTCCTTCTCTTTCTCTTTTTCCTATATTGTTTTAGATAAATATTTTTACACACTATTTTAATTCATCTGTTTGTTTACTACATTAAAAATTGTGATTTTTAAATAATTGTGCTAGAAATTTCAATATACACCTTATTATCTACTTCAGAGGGAAACAGCTTCATTGCACTCCTTTTTTCACTTCAACTTTGAGCTATAATCACTATCTTTGCTATGTCTATGTAGTTTATTGATTTGAGAATATAGTATCATATTTTACATAAAGTTTTTTTTCTTTTTTTTCCCATATTTTTTCCCCTGGGTGCATGTGCTCCCTGGAGTCAAGGTGAGTGAGAAATCACTTCTGAGGGGGCAATGGTCATGCTGTAATTCCTTCTTGATACTTCCCTTGGGATTTTGGGCAAGCACACACAGACTCCCAGCATGTTTCTCAATACACCAGGTCCGGAACTTGAATCATGCAGTCGGCCATGTGAGATCCAGTGCCTTAACCCTATTCCATCTGCCAGCCAACTTCTGGGTTATTTTGTTTGTTTGTTTGTTTTGGTTTATTTTGTTTTTGTTTGTTGTTTTAAGTGAAGCAAAAAAGTGAATAAAATGTTTATGGAGTGTTTTATAATTAAATATATATTTACCATTTCCAGCACTTACTATTTTATCCTGTGAATTAAAGTTATTTTGGGGTGCTATTTCCTTTAAGCCTAAAGTATTGCTTGCAAGGCATATCTGCTGTCTTTCAGCCTTTATTTTAAAATATTTTGGGAACCAGCAGTTAGCGTAATGGCTATGTCACTGGACTCCCATGTAGTGGACTGTGGTTCACACCCCGAACCCAGTGGCTTAAAACTCACGCTGGGCACGTGTGCATGCGTGCTCAAGATCCCTAGAGGAGAATGAAGGAGAAGGGAGTGTGGTGTGACCATCCCTTTTGGGGGTGATTTCTTGCTTTCTGTCTCTATGTCTCTCTCTGTCTGTCTGGCGAGAGCACGCGCCCTATAGTGAAAACCTCTCAAAAAATATGTATATATATTTATTTCTCCTTCATTTTTGAAGGATAGTTTTGCCAGATGTATAATTCTTGGTTAACAGTTTTTCTAGTTGCAATTGGTATATGTCATTTCATTGTTTTCTTCCTTTCACTGTTTCTGATGAGAAGACAGAATTGCTTTATTATTTGTACATAATATGTCTTTTCTTTAGATATTTTCAAGGTTTTTAATTTTTTTTTCTTAATTTTTCTTAAGATATGGGACCTGCAAATGGTATAATGGCTATGTCACTGGACTCCCACTAGTTGGTTCAAGTCCCAGATTCAGTGGCTTTAAACCCACACCAAGCACGTGTGCATGCATGCCCAAGATCCTTAGAAGAGAATGGAGGAGAAGGGATTGCTGCGTGGCCAGGCCCCCTGTGGGGTGATTTCTTGCTTTCTGTATTTCTATCTTTCTGGCAAGTGCACACGCCCTGTAGCAAAAAATCTCTCTCTTAAAAAAAAAAAATTATTGGGACTAGCAGATAGTGTAATGGCTATGTTGCTGGATTCCCATGTACTCGACTGCAGTTCCAGTCCTGGACCTGGTGGCTTAAATTCATGCTGCGCTCATGGGCACGCATGCCCAAGACCCTGAGAGGAGAATGGAGGAGAAGGGATTGTGGTGTGACCATCCCCCCTGGGGGGTGATTTCTCACTTTTTATCTCTCTGTCTCTCTCTGTCCTTCTGGTGAGCACACACACCCTATAACAAGAACCTCTCAAAAAATTATCTAAGATGTGTCTAAGTGTGGATCTTTTAGTTTTTGTTCAACCTGGGGTCATTAAGCTTCTTGGATCTATAGAATATTATTCTTTCATTAAAACTGGGAAACTTTCAACATCTTTATTTTTTTATTTTTTTATTTTCATGGAGGTTGTGGGAGAGAGGGAGAAAGGGAGGTATTTTTGACAGATTTTCAACATTCTCCTGCCCCAGAGTCCTTCTTAGCTAACATCACAGAAATATGCTACCAAGCCTACCCTGCCCATGTTTGTCCTGGGACCAAACCTAGGCCTCCCATGTGGGCCCAGACTCATGCAACTATGCCCAAGCACTTGTGTCACTGCTGTTGAGCCCTCAGCTTACAACTCTTGAAATAATTTTTATGTCTTTTTCTCTGTTTTTTAAGCTTCTGAGGTTCCTGTTACTCATATATTGATACACTTGAAATACTGAATCACAGATCTCTGAGGTTTTATTCACTTTTAATCAATCTCTTGTTTTTGTTATTCATATTAAATAATTTCTTATATTTTAAATGTTGCTGAATCAATCTTCCTTCTGTGATCTCACTTGTGCAAGTGAGCCATTTAGGGAAATTTTCGTTTCAGTTCTTTTTTCAACTCCCAAGATTTCCATTTGGCTCTTTGAAAAAGTAATTTAAATCCCTTTATTAATATCTTCTAATTGTTAAACCTATTGGTCAAGTTGCATGTATATTTCTAATAATATCTTAAAGGAAGGGTTTAGGCTTAATTGAGTTTTATAACTAACCAAATTCTCATGCTCTAAATATTGATTATATCTGTAAAGAACAAGTCTCACACACTTGAAATTACATTGATGATATGGAGTGAAAACCAGGATAGGACCAGTCCATGGCCTGGTGGTTAATATTGCTGGATACCACATGGTCAATCAGATGGTTCAAGTCCTGGATGTGATGGCTTGAAAAACACACTGGGAATTTGTGCATGTATGCCCAAAATGCCGAAATAAGGAGACAGAGTTGCAGCATGACTATTCCCCCAAGGGGAGTACTTGTTATTTTCTTTCCCTCTCTCTTTTTATCTCTCCGGAAAGTGCATATATTCTCTGGCAAATTAAAAAAAAAGAGAGAAAGAGAGAGAAAGAAAGAAAACTAAAGAAAAGAAAGCCAGGAGAAACTCTACTATCTTTCTAGGAATGGGGTAAAGAGCTAAAAATATGAAGCTGGGGCCAGCAGGTGGTGTAGTGGTTGTGGCATCAGTCTCTCACGTGGCCGACCACAGTTTGAGTCCCAGACCTGGTGGCTTGAACATCATGCCAGGCACATGTGTGTGTGCGCCCAAAAGCCCTAGAGGAGATTGGAGGAGAAGAAACTGTGGTGTGGCCATCCTCCCTGGGGGAAGATTTCTCACTTTCTCTCTGTTTCTCTGGATGCCCAGTGAGTGTATGTGTCCTATAGCAAAAAAAAAAAAAAAAAAAACCTCAAAATCTCTCTCTATTTATATATATATGTATATATATATACACACACACATATATGTATATATGCACACACACACATATATGTATATATATACACACACACATATATATACACACACATATATATACACACACATATATATATGAAGGGCAAGATAATAATTATGGAGGACTGAGACAAAATACTAAGCAACCATTACAGGTGTTCTAGAAAAAGAAAACAAATTAATAACAATAGTAGCAATAAGTAAAGTCAAAACTGGTCAAGAAATTCCTGAATTGTTAAAGGTATACACTGAAATCCAGCAAAAGTGATGAATGGATGTGCTCTACTACCTAGTTGTATTCTAATATGAAGGCTATGAAGACTGTGGAGAAATGTTTCCAGATATGAAGAGAAAACATACCACTTATATAACCTTCTTTCAGTAATGCCATGCAAATTTGTTTCAGTTAATCAAGAAACAAGTCAAAATGAATCAGTCAAGGATAGAAACATCAAGGTATCCAAGGACTAGAGGTAAAAATTAAATTTAATTATTTAAGATTGGTTTAAAATGATGAGTGTACATGGTGATGTTGTTTCTGAAACAAAATAATTTAGTAATAGTCTCAAAATATAAGCATTATTGGGAAACAGCAGTTAGCGTATTGGCTATGTCACTGGATTCCCACGTAGTTGACTGTGGTTTGCGTCCCGGACCTGGTGGCTTAGAACTCACGCCGGGCGCGTGTGTGTGCGTGCCCAAGATCCCGAGAGGAGAATGGAGGAGAAGGGATTGTGGCGTGACCATCCCCCCTGGGTGGTGATTTCTCGCTTTCTGTCTCTATGTCTCTCTCTGTCTGTCTGGCGAGCGCATGCGAAAACCTCTAAAAAAAAATATAGCGAAAACCTCTAAAAAAGAAAACAATTTTATCTTGTATGTGAATTCTTACCTGTTTCTATGGCTGCCTAAAAACAATATTGAATGTATTAAAAAATAATTTAAAAAAATTAAAAATATATTGTAAAAATTCCTTTTTCTCCAAATCTCTCTCTCTCTTTTCTGTTTAATTTCCCACAGGGTGCATACGTCTACCAGAGAGAGAGGGAGAGAAAGAGAAAGAGAGAAAGAAGCGAGATATTACCCTCCCCTGGGGATGGGGAAGACCACGTCACAATCCGTTCTCCATTCTTCCCTTGGGATTTTGGGCATGCATGTGTATGCACCCAGTGTGATTTACAAGCCACTGGGTTCAGGACTCAAACCACAGACTCAGTCTTGTAGGATCTAGCAGCCTTAATCATCATACCACTGGCTGGCTTAAAGATTCTTTTTATTTTATAAAGTTTTTAAATTCATTCATTAATTAATTTACTTCATTCATTCATTCATTCATTCCCCTTATTCCAGAAATGATAGAAGCAGAGACCGAGAAGACATGGCACCTTCAACAGGATCTCAGGATCCACCCTTCACCTCAGCCAGCCTTAGATCTTGGGCACAGCCTGCCTGCCATACTTAGGGAGTTCTCTGGACTTGAACTGGAGATCTTCCCATGTGAATCTGCTTCACAGAGCACTGGTTTTACACTGCACCACCATCTGGGCCCAACAGTAAAGGCTTGTGACGCTTCATCTGATTCAAACAGAAAGCATGCTATGACTGACTAGTGGCATCTCCTGCACACCCTCTGAGATGCCTACAGGGCACAGTGGGTGTAAAGGCTCATGTGCCACTTTCACAGCACCCTTGCATTTCCATAGCCTGGCAACAGTTAAAGCCAACAAAAGTTATAATGCAGGCTAACACTCTATCAAAAGTCTGGAAAGAGTTAAAATATGAAGCAACAGAATGACAATGCAGCAATATGTAATAGTCTACCTTACACATATACATGAAACCTCAGAACAATTCCAATCTATGATGTATTATAAATTTTCATCTGCTGAAGTTAAAACCAGGACCACAAATCTTTGAAATGCAAAGTCCTCTTGAGAGGCCAGGAAATGGGACCAGCTGTTAGCGTAATGGCTATGTCACTGGACTCCCACGTAGTTGACCGCGGTTCACGTCCTGGACCCGGTGGCTTAAAACTCACGCTGGGCGCGTGTGTGTGCGTTCCCAAGATCCCGAGAGGAGAATGGAGGAGAAGGGATTGCTGCGTGGCCATCCCCCCTGGGGGGTGATTTCTCGCTTTCTGTCTCTGTCTCCCTCTGTCTGGCGAGCGCATGCGCTCTATAGCAAAAACCTCTTAAAAAAATAAAAAAGGAAAAAAAGGAAAGAAGGAGAGGCCAGGCAGTGATATGGGGTGGTGCAGCTAAGTACACATAGGAAAGATCCTGGGTTCGCATCTTCATCGAGACATCTCAGTCCAATCCAGACTCACGTGTGCCAGTGATCCAGCCTGGGTGAGGCTTCGGATGGACTGCAGTATGAAGCCTCTCTTGGGGCTGCATTTTAGAAAACACCATCCCTGCAGCTTAGCAGAAGGTACAACGAAGGGACTGAAGGTGCATTAAACAGATGGATTGACTGTGTACAGGCCTGTTGGGTCATCAGAGCAGCGCTCAGGGAGAGATGCTCCCCATTTTATGTTCATGGACAGGGCAACAACAGCTTAGGGAGTGCAGCTGGAGGGGAGCAGGTGACTGGGTACTAAACTGTAATGGAATATGGACAAACCGGAAATGAAGACGAGGCAGCTCGGGCAATCGGATAGCATCATGGGCATCTTGGATTGTTCATCTTTTACTAACCCCAAACCATGTTCATTCCGAAATCCTTCAGAGAAGCAAAACTATTCTGTACATGTTTAAGCCTCCCATTGTCTCAGGGCAGCTTGTCCCCAAGAAGGCAGAAAGGAAGCAGGGAACCTGTGGTTCGGACATTCTGAACAGTAGAGGGTTGGGGCAAGGATGAGCTTAGTGTCTGCCCAGGCCCGACATCTGTGGGAGGTCTTGGGACAATGCCAGCCAGGGCCCGGGATGAAGGGTGTCTAATAGCATTCCATGGAGGCAGGTGCCTCAGGGCAGAGATGTGCTTTGTGACCAAGGAACAGGGCTAAGGTTGGATGACAATAGGGAGCCAGCCAGTGAGCCGAGCAGGAGGAGGAAGGAGGGAGAGTAAGTGGCCAATGGCAGAGGGGCCAGAGGTGGACTGATGAGTGAGCCATCCAGTGGACCCTCCTCCAGCTATCCTGTGGATGCCTCTCCTGAGCTCTGTGGCCTCCCGGGCTAACAGGTAGGAATGGATACAGGTTTCTGCTTCCAAGAACAACCTGGGCACTTGCGTGGCATTATCTGCTCATTCCTTGCAACAAGCCTGCCAGGCAGGTATTTCTTGCACTTGTTTCACTGGAGACCCAGCGTGGTCTGACTCCTAAGCTCAGGAACTTGCTTCTGTGACCCTTACACTTGGCTCTGATCTACTTCAAAGCTGGAAAGCTGTGAGCACTGCTGGAAGAAGCCAGCCGCATCTGTTCCTCCTCTAAGGCAGCCGAAATTGAGGAACGCAGCAGGTCTGTGAAATCGTGCAACCTTACCAAGGTGTTCCCGACACTTCAGAATTTTAGAGCTTTTTGAATGTTGTCACCAAGTTATCACTTTTCTCTTTAACCAGTTCAGAAATTAGAACCCACAGAATTAAGGTGATTTTGCAGAAAGGATATTGGATATTAAAATTCATACAGGACCTATCAAATTTTGTTGAATGAAACAACAAAACTTTGGTGACCACACGGTCTCTCATGAACCATTGCTTCACAGACAGTATTTAAAAAACAAACAGACAAACAAACAAACATGAAATGACAGAAAACATACAAACATTTTTCAAACCTGCAGATCATAATAAAGCATTTAATAAATATGAGGGACGCTTGTAATCGTTAGTTTAATCATTTTTAAAAGTCACATTGAGACATCATTTTATAGTCATCTCAACCATATGTCTCTCATTATGGCTGTGACAATAGGTGGTGATTGGTGTGTTTGTGATTTCACACTGTCATTATTTGTTTTAACTTGGTCCTTGGATTTCAGACGTTGAATGCATTTCAGATCTAATCAGTGCAGCAAGTGAAAATACTCTGTGACAGGTTTAACTTTGACTTGAGGGTCTTGGCGCTTAAAAACCGCATGGCTTCTTCATTTACTCCATTGCTAGCCTTTCCTCCCATAGTCTAGGCACACACAACTGCCCTTCCACGTGTGGCTCAGAATTGTTCTCTTCCCTCCTCCCATCATCCCATCCCCCCTTGTTATTGTCAGTCTTCAAACTTGTTGCTCCTCTTAAGGTAAACCAATATTACTCCGGCATTGATTAGAATTTCTCTGGTTACTAGTGAGATTGAATGTTTTCACATTTTTTTTTCTTCTTGTAGGAAGTATTCACTGAAATAATTTGCCCACCTCTCAATTAGATTGTCACTTTTTACATTTATGTATTGGGAGTTTTTCATATTTTATTGTTGTTTGTTTTTTACCATGGGGCATGTGCATTTGTTGGAGAAACAGAAAGAGACAGAGATAGATGGAGATTCCCCCCTAGGAGGGATGGTCATGCCACAATCCCTTCTTCTCCATTCTCCTCTTGGTATTTTGGGCACATGCATACACATGCCTGGTGTGATTTTCAAGCTGCCAAGTCCAGGACTTGAACCAAGGTCAGCCATTTGGGAGTCCAGCGCCTTAACTACCACACCATCTGCTGGCCCCATACTTTGATTTTAAGACCAATTGGTTGACCGTTTCATGAATAGAATGCATTTTTTTTGCATCTTTAAGAAAGTCTTTCCCACCCTAGGAATAGACTTCCACATTTTCTTCCAAGTGTTATAGATTTTCCTTTAACATTTATGTTGTAAATTTACCTTGAAATGATTTCAGAGAATTCCGGGATGCAGGAATCCTACTTCTTTTTTTGTTGGTTTGTTTAATTTATTTTATTTTACATTTAATTACATTTATCTCTACAGTGTAAGACATTGCTTCTCCCAGTATGAATACCATATTTATCAGTCAAGATGAAGGCATTACAATATACATTATCATTAGCAAATAGCTTTTCATTTTTTGTCAATTTAACCTCCTCCCCCCCCCGTTCCCCTCCCTCCCTCTACTACCCACTCCCGTATTATCCCATCCTTACTCTCTCTAGTATGCACCATTGCCCTCCCTGACTCCATGCCTTCCGAACTGTTTCTGCTAGATAGCCAGACAATCAGTACGTATTGAGCGGGGACATACTAAGTCTTTCATAGTCTGGCTTGCTTCACTTACCCTTAAGTCCTTCCTCCATATTTGTCCACTTTGAATCAAATATCAGGATCTCATTTTTTTTTTTTTTTATAGCTTGGTAGTATTCCATAGAGAACATATGTCACATTTTTTCTTTCTTTTCTTTTTTACCTTTTTTTTTTTTGAACATTGTAAATATAATTTCATAATAAGGGCAGTAGAGACTAAATGATTCAGGATCTACCCAGACAAACTGTCAACCATATGGGAAGTACGATAAAGGCATTCTTAGACAGCGAAGCTCGGAAGTCCTGCCTCTCATGCACTCTCTCAGGAGAGTCCAGGAGAATATATGCCTCGTTCAAATGAGCGGATAAATCCTGAGAGGACGACGGATTCAGGAAATAGGCAGTCACACAGGACAGGAGAAAGGAATTCCAAGGACGATCATGAAGAGATGTCGGGACCATAGATGGCATAGCAGTTATGTCACTGGGCTCCCAGTAGGCTAACCACGGTTCGAGTCCCAGAACCAGTGGCTTCAAACTCACGTCGCGGGTGCATATGTGTGTGTGCCCAAGATTCCAGGAGGAAAATGGAGGAGAAAGGATTGTGGCATGGATGTCACCCCTGAGGGGTGATTTCTCACTTTCCCTCTCACTGCGTTTGTCTCTCTCTCTTTCTCCCCCCGACTCTTTTTTTTCCTTTAATTTTTTTTGCATCAATTCACTATACATCATTACAGTATAGAAAATACACCGTATATCGACTCTATCAAACACATCAACATACATGTTATCAACAAATAATTTTCCATTTTAATGATTCAAAGATCTTTTTTTTTTTTTTTTTTTGAGAAGTGTTTTTGCTACAGGGTGCGTGTGCTTGCCAGCCAGAGAGAGACGGAGAGACAGAAAGTGAGAAATCACCGCCCAGGGGGGATGGCCATGCCGCAATCCCTTCTCCTCCGTTCTCCTCTCGGGATCTTGGGCACGCACGCACACGCAGGTGTGTTTAAAGCGCGTGGGTCTGAGATGCGAACCACGGTCGACTACATGGGAGTCCATCCACATAGCCATTACGCTAACCGCTGGTCCCCAGAAAAGATCTTAGCTAATCTAGATACTTCCAATAGCAAGTGCAACTGATTTATACCTATCTGTGAAAATGTCTGACTTTAGGCATAAAAATCAATGAATATAATGAATATACTATATGGAGACAGCAGATGGCATGGTGGTTAAGGGTGTTGGACTCTCACATGAATGATCGTGGTTCAAGTCCCGGACCTGGTGGCTTGCTTTCTCTCTCTCTCTTTCACTCATTCTGTCCCTCTCTGGTCAAATAAAAATAAAATAATTCCT
>NW_006198962.1:1312422-1334063 GCF_000334495.1 Tupaia belangeri chinensis
GGTCATTAAATAGGTATTTTTTAATGTATTTTTTCATTTCAAGAAAAGCAGCTTTATCTTTAATAAATCAAAATTTTAAAATGTTAAGAAAAATTTGCTTAAAACTTAAAGCCAGGAAAAGGTTAGGATTCTGTTCAAACAATAGGTAGATATTAAAAACTCAAAAAACAGATATGGACAAAGTTAAAATCTAGTAATAAGTGCACTGTAATTTTTTTTCTGAAACATTTTTTTATCTCTCTTCAGTCCCCCTTTTACCAAAGAGAGGCATAAAGTAACCTATTTGCAAATAAATAAATGAATAAATATAGTCTCAATTTGGTCTATTATTTGCACAAAGCCCTGTAAGAATATTCATTTATTTAGTTAACTTTGCTGGAACCTTTTACAAAGAACTTCAGATTAGACTCTTTTTTTAAAAAAATAAATATTTATTTGTTTAATTCCATTTATTTCTTCTTCTTATTATTTTTAATTTGACCAGAGAGAAAGAGAAAGGGAAAGTGAGAAAGCAAGCCACCAGGTCTGGGACTTGAACCATAGCCGGCTATGTGGGAATACAGCACCTTTAACCACCATGCCATATTAGACTCTTTAAAAAGCGTCCTAAGGCTACTGGGCCAAGTCAGGAACTCACCATCTGACTGTACCTTTAAGTACTTATACTTGAAAGTTGGTGGCTTTTTTTTTTTTTTCTTTTGCCTGTCAGAAAGTGACATTCTTTAATTACCTGCCAGGCCCCAGTTCATTTTCTTCTCCATTTAAAAGGAGTTGCTTCTGTATTAGTTTCCCATGACCTTCAAATACAAGTTCCTTCAGACTAGGTTCCTGTCTTCATGTAAGTCTGTCTCTGAGTCCTCTATTCTGTCCTGTAAGTCTTTTTGTTTATCACTCCACCAATGAGACATGTCTTAATGATCATGTTTTTATAGTATGTCTTGATACATGGTAAGGTCTATCCTCCAACTTGTTCTTTCCTTCAGTAACACTTTTTTTAGACTGTTGGTTCATATATAATTTTGTTTTTACAATTTATTGACTTCTTCTGTGAGGAAAAGAGCACTCCCAACAATGTCTTTACGCTGTGATGCACCCCTACCCCCAGCCCAAATCATGTGCGGGCTCCTGTCAAGCATGGGGAGACCTTGAGATGTGGACTCAGGACCCGCCGATGTGGCTTTAAAATCACGGAGCATGGTGTTACTCTGGCACCACAGTGGCTGACCTATTTTTTCCTTTTCTTTTCTTTTCTTCTTCTTTTTTTTAAATATATGAGGCAACTTCATAAAGTTCATAGGAAGATGGAGAAGTATGATTTTATTTTGTTGCAAAATTTTGAAACCCTGCATAGTTTTCTTCATAATTTGCACTTTCTGTGCATTTTCTGAAGACCTCTTGTCTATAGATTTTAGATCTGACTTGATCCAGAAAAATCCACCTGCTATGAGTCTGTTTGTATTTACTATTCATCAGACAATTCCTACAGTCAATTCCTTTGGATTTTTTTGCAAATAATGATGGCTTGTTCTTTACATTGAAATTTTCTACTTCTGTTTCTTTATCTTGCCTTTGTAGCTGGGTACATCCCCAGCTACAATGTTGGAGGGAAGTAGAGTACTAGGAGTCACTGTCTTCTTACTCATTCTGAAAGAAAGGTTCATAATAGTTACACAACATGTTTCCTCAGGTTTTTTAATAGCCATCTTTCATCAGTTTGAATACGCTTTCTTAATTTCCTACGATTCTAACTATTCATGAACGCTAAATTCTGTTAAATCCTTTTATTTCATTTTTTCTCATTTATCTATGAATGTATTTGATCTATCAATGAGTTTTCTGTTTCTAAACTTTCTATTTTTAAGATTAAGACCTATATAGTATAACATAGTATCATTTTATACAGCACTAAATTTGGTACTCTCCTCCCACCCCCATTTCTTTCTCTCTCTCCATATTAAGAATTATTGAATTGGAGGCCAGATGGTAGCACAGTGGTAAACTATAATGCTCTGTAGGGCTGATCTATGTGAGAAGGTTCTCGGTTCATGTCTTGAGACCTCCCTGAATCCATGAGGGAGGACACAGCCCCACGACCCAAAACTGGCTGAAGCTTGAGATGGAGCTCAGCATGAAGACCCTATTGGAGGTGTCTGTCTCTCTGTCTCAGTTTCTTTCATTTATCAAAGAAATAAATCAAACGTGTGTGTCCAGAGAGACAGAGAGAAAGAGAGACATCATCCCCTCCAGGGGGCATAGCCATGCTACAATCCCTTCTCTTCCATTCTCATCTCAGGATTTTGGGCACACAAGCACATGCACCTGTCTTGAGTTTTAAGCCACTGGGTCCGGGGCTCAAACCGCAGTCAACTATATTGGAGTCCATTGACGTAACCATTATGCTACCTGTTGGCTCCAAAGTACATTTATTTTTAAGTACTTTTTAAGCACAATCTCTGTTTCCCCCATTTTTAAACTTTGGGTAAAATATATATAAAATTTACTCTCTTAACCTTTTTACAGTGTACAGTTCAGGGGTATTCTGTATATTTATACAGTTGTATAACCACTTCTTCCATTTATCTCTAAAACTCATTTTATCTTGCAAAACTGAAACTCTATGCTCATTAAGCAATTATTCTCCATTCTCCCTGCCTACCAGCTCTGGGCAATCCCATTCTACTTTTCATGGCTTTGATTAGCCTTTGTATCTTATGTAAATGGAAGCATACATTATTTGTCCTTGGTTTATCTATGTTGTAACATATGACAGAATTTTCTCCCTTTTAAAGGCCAAATGATATTCAATTGTATGTATATACCAACTTTTGAATATCCATTAATCTCTTGATGGAAACATGGGAGACTTTCGCCTTTTGGCTATTGTGAATAATTCTACTATGAACATGGATGTACACATATCTCTTCAAGACTCTGCTTTCAATCCTTTTGGATATATACCCATAAGTGAACTTGCTAGATAAAATGATAACTCTATTTTCAGCTTTTTGAGGAATCATCCTATTGTTTCTAACAGGAGCTGTACCATTTTGCATTTCTACCAACAATGTAAAACTGTCTCCACAACCTTGTCAACACTGTTATTTTCTCCTTTTGTTTTTTACTAGTAGCTTTCTAGTAAGTGTGTTGTGGCCATGGGTTTTGAGATATATTATGTTTTGAATAATGGCTTAACAATTTTAATAATGCCTCAAAAATTATTTACTTTTCAGCAAAGGAGTTATTTGGAAGAATGATTTAGTGTCAGAAGTTATAAACATTTCATTCATCTTTTTGTCATAAATTGCATTTATATCAGCATTCATTTATATTTGTTTTATGTACCTAGTATTTAGGTACTTTTGGTAAACTTTTCTTATATAGCTAAAAAATACATATATATTCTGTAAGTTTTGGCATAGTATTTCACATGTTTAGGTTAAGCTAATTATGTTACTCAAATATTCTAAATTTCAATGAACAGAGAGCCAGCTCATGGCATGGAAGTTAAGATGGCTGGATTCCACATGTCCAATTGTGTGGCACAAGTCCCTGAGTTGCATCTTTGAAAAACACACTGGATAAGTGGGTGTGCGTGCCTCAAATCCAAAATCCTGGAAGGATGGAGAAATGGAGGAGAAAAGATTGCAGTGTGACCATTCCTCATGAGGGTGTTTTCTTGCTTCCTCCCTCTGTCTCTCTCCAGCAAGCATACATGCCCTCTGTCAAAAAGTATGCCTGGTTATATTTTCTTGGCAACCAGTTTTTTCTCATGATCCCTTATTTCCTTTTGTATTTTATAACGTATCCTTGAAATTTATCCATGAGAATTAAAATATATACATATATAAATCAAGTTTTTAATTTAAAATTTTATTTTATAATGTATTTACTTTTAATTGTTGTACATCTTTATAGTGTACAATATGGTTTTTTCAAAGAAGATACATGGTGTGTGACAATCAACTCAAGCATCTTCAAAGGGATTTTGATGCTAAAATGCACCCTTAGCCTCAGCTGAGCCTGGATCATTACCAAATGGATGCTCAGCCTATTCAGGGTGTTCTCTGGACACTACCTGGAATCTTCCCATGTGAGTAAGCCTTGCAGAGCATTGTAATTTACTATTGCAACACTGTCCTGCCCTGATCTGTGGGGATTACTGAGAGTGGCTTAAAACCAGAGATTTTGGAAAAGATTTGTCTTTCCTTCTAGGAACTTAGGTATATTAATAAACTAAGACCACTTGAATTCCTCGCTTGAAATTTTTCAAACAATGGAGAGAGCTGGAATTTACATCAAAAATGGTTGTGAAAGCCATCTAGGGACAATTAAACCTCTAGGGGCATTTTCATCCTTCTATATAGTGTCAAAGCAATATAGGGAGCCAGCTCCATGGTCTAGGGGTTACAGGAGCCTGACCTTACATGGCTGATCAAACATTTTTAATTTCAGCCTTAGTAACCTGAACAACACAATATGTTTGCTTGTGTGCCCCAAATACCAACAGATGGAGAAACAAGGGAAAATGCATTATAACATAGCCACATCCCATCTCTTTCTCTTTTTGGCAAATGCATGTATCCTCTGGCAATTAAAAAACAAAGATATTGTAGGCATTATCTTGTATCCTTGTATGAGGTGATTTTGTTTCTGCATTGCTCTATCCTTCTGACCTTTTTGGTGTCCCAGCATGGAAGAATACTTGGCTCACCTCTCTTCCCTTGTGTGGACAGAAAACCAGAAAATCTATTTCAATAAGGTTCAGCTGAAGTTTCTGGGGAAAATAGAACTTATGTATTTGTTCACATATTTGGATTTGTTTTCTGCTCTCTTTGTTTCTGAGCAATACATTCAATATATTTAAATATATTTTTTATACTAAATTTCATTTGTTTTCTGTGTAAGAGCATCTCAGAGTACCCTGACATATTGCTAGAAATGAAATTCATTTTTTTAAAAATAAAATAATTCTGGAACCTCAAAAGTAAATGATGAGCTTAATCCCACTCCCAAATTTGTGATGCCCTATTGCCGTAGTTCACCTGGTTGTCATTATTCTCCCCCGCAGACAAGCAGGCTGATGTGTTTAATGTGCATTTGATTCTTTCAAAATATGTATTGTTGTGTACATGCATTTTGAATTAAATTTTAATTTTTATAAAGCAAAATTTACAAGTCATTTTTTTCCACAGAGAACTTTACATTCTTTTGTCAGTTAAACGTTTCTTCTTTTGCTCCTCCCACCCACTCCCCTCCTACTCATTCTCCTCCCTTACAGTCTCCTGTATTTACACTTCTCTACTATCATATCTTCAGATCTTTCCATTTATGCCATAGAGTGAAGACGTTCGGTACATGTTAAACGGAGATATACAGTATGAATATATATTTTTAACTTACACACATGATGCCAGCATACAGTCTCAATCTACTTACTCCTTTTTTCAAGAAGCACACTTTTGATGCATTTCTCTGTGTCTCACTGTGTGCATCTAATCTCTTCCTGCTACCTGTTAAATAACTCTCCTTGGCAGACACATACCACATTTTAACCTCTCTGCTTTTCTAGGGTGAATTCTCTGTGACTTCTAACTGTGGGTTTTCTTGTGCCACCACCCTGAGTGCCATGGGAGCATCCTCCTCTGCGCTAGGAATTGCTGGATTATAACCGGAGTATGATGATAGTTCATTTAACTTATAGTAGAAGTCTGCTCTCTGGAATGACTAAAATCATCTAGACATCTACCAACAGTGCAGGGGAGGAAGCATAGCCCACAGTTTTGCCAATGCTTAGCTCTATTTTGCTTCCTGGTTTTGTTATCTATAGACTTTGTGACAGGTTCAAGTTACTGAACAGAAATCTTTGATTCTAATGTGATCTGTTAACAATTTTTTTGCTTAAATTTTATGCTTTTGTCACTCTTCTAGTTTACTAAGGTATCATCCTAAATCTTCCCAATTAACTTCATAGTTTTTGCTTTAAAATTTAAATCTTTAATTCACCTAGATCTGGGCTATACACTAAGTAGCCTAAACATTATGCAGCCATCAAACACTTGAAAGATGACTAATGCGGAATTGGCAGATGGCATAATGGTTTTGTCCCTCTGGACTCCCTTGTGGTCAACTGCAGTTTGAGCACCAGACCTGGCCGCTTAAAACTCAGGCGGGGTGTGTGTGTGCGCCTGCCCAAAATCCCGAGAGGAGAATGGAGGAGAAGGGATTGCACTGTGGTCGTACGCCCTGGTGGGGAGGAGCTTTCTCACTTTCTGTGTCTCTGTCTCTCCAGTGAGTGCACACACCCTATAGTAAAAATCTCTCAGAAAAAGATGACTGATGCATCTGGGAAACTGAAGTTTAATTTTATTTGGCTTTAACTTATTTAAGTTTAAAAACTGAAGCAGTATAAACTTATGCATAACTTATTGTTTTTGTAGGCTTACATTTCACATTAACTGTGTAAGATACTGATTAATCGTTCTGTGTGTGAAGACAAGCATTATTTCTATTAGTACACATAAGTGTTACCAAGCTCACCGATGTATTTAAAATGGTTTCTTTTTTCTCTAGGCACTAAAGTAACATTGTAGTTTGTTTATTCATGTACAAAAACATCAACGTTAGAGTGATGCCTGTGTAAATTGTAATTAGTAATGAGAATAAAATTTTTATTATTATTTAGTGCATTTAACTTCTTTTGCTAGTCTAAAAATAAGTTCTCCCCCAATTTTAAAATGCAAAATGAGAACATTCTTCTTTCTGCCACAGAATCAAATAGAGATGCAGAAGTGTATAATACAATTGGAACCTTAAAAACAAAATGAGGAAGACTGGATAAAAATTATGTCATTGGGCCAACTGGTGGCATGGTGGTTAAGGCAATTGGATCTCATATGGCTGAGTATATGGTTTGAGTCTTGAACTTGGAGACTTAACAACATATTAAGGGGTCAGCAGGTGGCATGGAGGTTAAGGTGGCTGCATCTCACATGGTCAACTCTACGATTCAAGTCCTGGACCCAGAAGCTTGAAAAATCACACTGAGCACATCTGCGTATGTGCCCAAAATCCTGAGAGGAGAATGGAGGAAAAGGGATTGTGGTGTGGCCATCCCCTAGGAGGTGGTGATTTCTCACTTTCCCTCACTCTTTCTCTTCAGAGAGTGCATGTGCCCTAAGGAAAAAATCTTAAACACACACACACACACACACACACACACACACTAGGTGTATATGTGTGTATGCCCTAAATCCTGAGAGGATAGTGGAGGAGGAGGGTTTGTGGCATGACCATCCCTCTTGGGGGGGATTTCTCACTTTACCTCTCTCTCTTTCTCTGGTGAGTGCACACACCTTATAGAAATTTCTTTTTTGAAAATATGTAACAAATTTTCTGATGAATCACAATTGCAAATTGCTGTAATAGTACAAAAAAAAGATATTAAGGAAGATAATATTAAAATATGTTTCAGTAAATACATAGTGAATTTGATGTTTCTTCTCTGTAGTCAAACAAAACTTGACAAAAATGAATCCATTGATATCAGAACTAAATGGCCAACACAAAATTTGTAAATGATTTTTTTTGAGAGTTTTTTTTTGCTATAGGGTGCGTGCGCTTGCCAGACAGAGAGAGACAGAGAGACAGAAAGTGAGAAATCACCCCCCCAGGGGGATGGTCACGCCGCAATCCCTTCTCCTCCATTCTCCTCTTGTGATCCTGGGCACGCACGCACACGCGCCTGTCGTGAGTTTTAAGCCACCAGGTCCGGGACGCGAACCGCGGTCAACCACGTGGGAGTCCAGCAACATAGCCATTATGGTAACTGCTGGTCTCAAAATTTTTAATGATTTTTAAAAGATTTTTGTTATATGGTGTGTGGACTTTCCAGAGAGATAGAGAAACAGAAAGTAAGAAATCAACCCCCATGGGTGATGGTCATGCTATTATCCCTTTCTCCTCTCAGGATTTTGGGCACGCACACACATGTGCCTGGCATGAACTTCAGGTTGCCAAGTCTGGGACTTGAACATCAGTCTGCCATATGGGAGTCCAATGCCTTAACCACTACACCACCTTCTGGTCCCTGTAAATGATTTTTAAAAACTAATTATTTATTTAAATTTTATTTATTTACTCACTTATCTTAATTTGACCAGAGAGAGACCAACTGAGAGAGAAAAAGGGAAAGTGAGAAAGCAAGCTGCCAGTTCCGGGACTTGAACCACTGCTTGGCCATGTGGGGCTCCAGCACCTCAACCACTGTGCCACCTGCTGGCCTAAATGATTTTGCACAGAAGCTGAGCTTGTAACTTCAGCCAGTTATAAAATAGGACACATAATAAAACATTTTAGGCAGAAAGAAGGAAAAATAAATTATTAAGTAATGGACACTCTGTAGAAAGTTATACAGAAAAGACTTAAAAGATATTTTACTGGGCCAGCAGGTGACCTAATGGTTACATTGCTGGACTCCCATGTAGCTGACTGCAGTTCAAGTCTTAGACCCGATGGCTTGAAACTCATGCCGGGTGCGTGTGTGCATATGCCCATAGTCACGAGAGGAGAATGGAGGAGTGAGGATTGTGGAGTGGCTATCCCCCCGAGGGTGATTTCTAGCTTTCTGTCTCTATGTCTTTGTCTGTCTCTTCAGCGAGCACATATGCCCTATAGCAAAAATCTCTCTAAAAAAGTATATTTTACTCTAAGACATGCAATTACGCTGCCTAGTACTTGCTCACAAAATAGGATATCTTTCTGACAACAACAAGATTTAATAATTCAACTTTTGGAAAATAGTGAGCACTTGTTGTTAGCTCTACAGGAGTCATGATATATGGTATTTCTTAACCAATTCTTTGGGTTGTCTTGAAGCACTTCCAAATTTGCATAGACATATGGTCAATTTGCCACGTATGAAGTTATACTTGTGGCATAAATATTTTTGAATCTTATATATTTTTCAAGAGAGAATTTCAGATGGATATGAAAAAAATTAACTCTATCATAACAGTTTTCCAGTGATGCTAGGTGAAAAGTCTGAATTCAGTAGAATTTTGAAATAGGAGACTGTTATTTCCTTTATTGCTTCATTCCACAGAATGATGAATATTGAAAGCATTTCTGCTCAATTTTCTGAAGCTTTTATACTTTTATTAAAGGTATCATGACTATATTTGCTAACCTTCAATATATATATATATATATGCAAGTTATGAATCATTAATAGTTTATGAAAGTGCTGAAAAATAGAAGAAAATAAATTTAATGCTCTTGTGTTAATTGCGAATGCTAATTGGTTGAAGCATAGAAAGGTTTCACAAAGATTTTTTTTTACTGGTAGCTTCAATTTAGGAAACTAATTTTTAAAAAATATGCCAGAAGTAAGAGAGAGGCAGATAGAAAAAGAGAGAGAGGGACCAGCAGGTGATGTGGTGGTTAAGATATTAGACTCCCACATGGTCAACCATGGTTGGAGTCCTGGCCCTGGTGTCTTGCTTTCTCATTCCTCCCACCCTGTCTCTCTCCAGTAAGCACATGTGCTCTATAGCAAACTTAAAATAATAATAATAAATAAAATAAAATAAAATAAATAATTAAAAAGAGAGAGGTGGACAAGGCACCCCCAGTGGAGTTCGTTGTGCCCCAATTCTTTTTCTCCTACTTTTCATTCCTGCAGGAAAACATGACCAGCATGTTTATGAAACCCTTGGGAATGGGACTCAAACTCCCATCAACCATGTGGAATCCAGCTTCCTCTGTACAGCACCTAACCACTTTGTATGGGGCCAGCTCAAGAAACAAAATTTAATTTAGTTTTTGAAGTGATAGTGATATTTGCCAATTACAAAAAAAAAAAAAAAAAAGGAATACTTGCAATGTAAGGTATAAGGGACCTTTCAAAAGTTCATGAAAAATATTTATTTCAAATTTTTGTACGAAAATAAACTCATTCTTTAGTTCCATATTTTCCTGAACTTTTTGAAATACCTTTGCGTATCTTCTCACTGATACTGCACTATGTATGTATAAGCTAACGTTGTAACTCACGGAAAGAAAAGCTTTATTTGTGATTTAACTAGACATCAGTGAGAATTTATGTTGAAACCAAAACTTTCAATAATACAAATGAGTAGTTTTAAAAATGTGCATTTTATAACATGAGTTGATTATATTAAGACTGTATTGCAATATGCAACATAATGTAAATTGGCTATAAAACTACAAGAAAACTTTGAAGTATGTTTTATTGATAGTGATCACTATAAAGTCGTTTTTAAAATCATACAACGTGGGGCCAGCAGCTGACGTAGCAGTTACAGTGTTGGACTCGTACATGGCAGCTTGCGGTTCAAGCCCTGGACCTGGTAGCTTGAAATTACACTGGGCGCATGTGTGTGCATGCTGAAAATCCCAAGAGGAGAATGAAGGAGATGGGATTGCCTCATGACCATCCTCTATGTGGAGACCATCCTCTCACTTCCCCTCTCACTGTCTCTGTCTCTGCCTCTCTCCATTGAAAGCACGTGCCCTAAGGTAAAAATCTCTTTTTAAAAAAGACGTACAATGCTTCTTTGTTAATGATACTAAAATGATACATCAGTTAGCAAATTTATTTAATTTGAACAGAGTATTGGTAACATTGATTTTTCTGAAATTTTACCAATGCAGATTCAAGTATTAGACAAAAGTGATTTTTTCCATGCAAAATTTATTAATAGATATCAGAAACTTATTGGATATGTGAATCTATATATACACCATACTTCAAAGACTGAGAAAGAAGAAAAATGATAAAATATATCAATAATTTTGGGGCCAGCCAGTGGCCTAGTGGTTAAGGGAGCTGGATCCACGCGGCTGATTATGCATTTTGAATTGTGGACCTGTGTACCTGGCAATTTGAAAATCATGCCAGGTGCACAAGCTGATTATGCATTTTGAATTGTGGACCTGGCAATTTGAAAATCATGCCAGGTGCAGGCATGCATGCCTAATAGTCCAGCAGGATGGAGGAATGGAGGAGAAGGCACTGCAGTGGACCATGCCCCACTGGGAGATGCTTCCTCCCTCTTCCTATCTCTCTATGTCTCACTATTTCTCTCTGCTGAGGACATGTCTTCTCTGGCAAACTAAAAAAGATATGTATCAATAATTTTTAACAAATAGGTTACTTGTTGATGTAACAGTATTTTGGACATGTTGGGTTAAATAAAATGCATTAGTAAAGAAAATGATACTTTTAAGTGTGGCAATTAAACAAATCTAAAACTAAAATATAAAACATACCGCTTTATATTTCTATTGGTAACATTCATCTAAAGCCCTTGTTTTAGAGAGAGAGTTTATTTGTCTCCATATTCTGAATCATCTTCCCCGAAGATATCCTCTACACAGATCACCATTTATTTGCAATGCCGCCTTTCTTGACCACATACGTACTGGCCTCCTTCTGAACTCTTCCATTTGTCTAGTTTTCTCTTATTTTCATACACACGTGCATGCATGCGCACAAATAAACATTGCTTTGCAATATTTGTGGTATTTCTGTATTAACTTAGATAATTTTGTATGTCTTTTATTAGAGACTTAGTGTTTTTCTATCGATATCTTTTTATTTATTTATTTTATATTCACTCACTGTATATTGTTACAGAATACGAAATGAATCTTCCCATCCAGAATACACTGAATAGCAGTCTAATCAAAGACATCATCATACCTATTATCTTCAAAAGATTATTTTCCATTTTCTGTTTCTTAACTCTTTTACTTCTTTCTTTTCTCTCCTTGATTCCCTCCCTCTCACCTTCTGCCATATAGATATCTTAATACATTTTCTTTCTTTCTCTCTTTCTTTTTTTAATAGAGATTTTTGCTATAGGGTGTGTGAACTTGCTAGAGAGACAGAAAGTGAGAAATCTCCCCCTGAGAAAATGGCCACATCACAATCCCTTCTCCATTCTCCTCTCGGGATTTTGGGCATGCCTATACAAGTGCCCGGCATGAGTTTTAAGTCACCGGGTCTGGGACTCAAACCGCAGTTGACTATGTGGGAATCCAGCAATGTACCTATTACGTCACTGGTCTCATCTTAATATGTTTTCTAGACAACAATGTTTTTGTTATCTTTCTAAGTAGCACTTATTTCTTTTAGATGTATATAAAGCACACAGAGCTGCTCGTCATTATTCACAACTTTCCTATTGGTGAATGTGTCTACTTGCTAAAATTTGTCATCTCAAACCAAATGCTCACGGCACTCATGGGTTCTTGGGGTCATTTGCACTCACGTGCAGAGAGTCATTCAGGCACGTCTTCCCAGCTGAAGTCAAATGAGGTGCCCCTACCGTTTTTCTGCAGCTCTCATAATCTACCAAACTGTTCTACTTGTGGTCTATTAGTGCCACATTTTTCAAGAGTTTTGTTGGTGGGCAGACTGTTTACATGGTGTGCAGGTATAGTGCTGGCATGCTGAGTAGAATTCCTTAGCAATAGAAGGCAGTTATTTGCTGTGTGGAGAAAATATGTGTGTCAGAGAAGCTCTGTTCGGACATGAGATTTTTGTTTCGTTTTGTATTTATTTTTTTAAAAAATATTTACTTCTTCCTGAGAAAGAGGGAGAGAGAAGAAAGGCATCCCTAACAGGGACCTTACACTGCAATCCGCCGCCAGATTCAGCCAGCCCAGATGACACACATGTGCGCATGCTCCCTCACGTGGACTTGGGGCCTTTCTATGTGGGTCCAGTTGCAGAGCATCGTATTCCCACTGCACCAGTCATTGACCCTCTGGCATGAGTTATTATTATTATTATTTTTAGATTTTTGCCATAGGCTTTTGTGCTCACTAGAAAAAGAGAGAGGAGAGAGGGAAAGCGAGAAACCCTGCCCTCCTCATCCCCACCCCCACTCCCACTCCCAGAGGGGATGGCCACACCCTTCTTCTCCATTCTCCTTTCAGGACTTTGGGCACAGCATGCGCATGCACCCAGCGTGCTTCAAAGCTGTCTGGCCTGGAGGGAACTCAACCACAATCAACCATGTGCCTTAGCCACCATACCACCTGCTGCTCCCTCTCCCTTGCATGAACTATTCGATTACTGTGTTCTTGGCTGTAATTCCATGTTAATACATATTGATTGAAGTATCTTTAAACAGAAGTACACAAAAAACAAGACTATATATTGATCGACTGATAAAAATCTTGTAACCAGAGACTCATGGGAACCTAATCCCATATTTTCCCTAGAAGCAATTCTTCAATATTTACTAATTGAACACTCGAGATGACTTTACAGAACATAATGACCATGAGTAATGACCATTGACTGAAAAGAGCATTGATTTTTGCTAGTGTGGAGAATACTATTGAATTCTGCAGGTTAAGCTTATGTACAGAGAAGGCAACAGACACTGTTTTTAAATAGTTTATTAGGTCATTGGGGAAGTCATGACACATTTTCTATGTTTATCTATGCAAAAGTGAGTCATGACTTTTCCGGTGACCCAATATTTGATGATTCTGTTGCCTTTTTTTTTTTGCATAGGTAATCATTTAAAAAAAAAAACGTAAATTTCTATCTTCCCTCCCAATCCTACACCAAAATAACTCTAGGTTAAATTGCAGTGGTGGTTAAACCACTATTTTCTGTTGCTAATTTAAATAAAATACTTCATAAAGTTTACTAAAAACTTTTGGTATGTTATTAATCATTTTTTATCTTTATTAAATAATCATTATATATTTTTCTTAGTATATTAGCATTACAGATTACTTTTTTTTTTTTTTTTTTTGGTATTGAAACGCAATTGGTGGCAAGGCAGGTTGCACTGGACTCTCACATGGCTGACTGCAGTTTGAGTCCTGGACCTGGAGGCCGGAAGTGAATGTATGCATTCCCAGAATCCCAGGAGGAAAATGGAAGGGAAGGGTTTGTGGCATGGCCATCCTTCTGGGGGATGAGTTCTCACTGTCTCTCTGTCTCTCACTCTCCTATGAGCACACACATCCTATGACAAAAATTTGAAAAAAAAAAAAAGAAAGGAAGGAAGGTACCCCAGAATGTTTATGGCAATCGTTTCAACACAATATTGGATTTAGCTAGCTATATTTTCTTTAAGATTTTGGTACTCATATTCTTAAGTAACTTGTACCTATAAATTTTGGGTTTTTTTGTTTGCATTGACCTTGTTTTGTTTGGAAACCAAGAATATACTAATCTTTCAAAATGATTGGGTCCAATTTTTTAAAAAAATCTAGAACCACTATTTCTTCAAGATTTGGTAGATCTGGTTCAAATTCAACTTTATAAGATAATATTATCAAATGACAATAAGTGACTGTATAGGCAAAAAGTAGTCTTTAAAATTTTATTATTGGGACCAGTAGATGGCATAATGGTTACATCACTGGAGTTCCATGTAGTTGACCGTGGTTCAAGTCCTGGATCTGGCAGCTTCAAACTCATGCCAGACATGTGTGCATGCATGCATGCATGTCCAAAATCCTGAGAGGAGAATGGAGGAGAAGAGATTGTGGAGTGGTCATCCCCCTGGGGGGGGATTTCTCGCTTTCTGTCTCTCTTTTCTCTCTGTCTCCCCAACAAGCACACATGCCCTATAGCAAAAATCTCTCTCTAAAAAAAAAGAATTTTATTTTTGTCAGTATCATTGTTATTCATTTAGTTTGTTTCTAAATGTTCTAAACTATTCCTCTTGGACACTTACAGCTTGTTTTCCTACAGAAAAAATGAAAAACATGGTCTTACTAGTTTCTTAAAAGTAAGATTGTATAAGATACTTTTAAAATATGCATTTCGTGATGAATACATTCAGAATTGTTGGCACTTTTAATTAATTTTTCTCTATAGAGTTCATTTTTAATTGAAAAAAAAAAAAACTCTTCTTAGATGCTAAGATATCTGGTAGCTCAGAGGAAATTCCACCAAATGAAGATTAGTCTAATATAACAGCTGGGGTTAAAGTGAGAACACACATATAATTCTAAATATTTTCTTTCTTTTTAAAAAAATATTTGCAAAAGAGCACATATGCTTATGAGAGAGACAGCGAGAGAGAGGAAGAGAGAGAAAGCACTCTCCTTGGGGAATGGCCACACCACAATCCCTTCTCCTCTTTCTCTCCTTCCCTTTGGGATTTCAGGAACACATGCACACATGCCCAATGTGTTTCTCAAGCTGCCAGTCTAGGATTTGAACTGATAGGTCAGCCATATAGGATCCAGCTGCCTTAACCACCAGGCCATGGAACTAGCCCAACTCCAAATACTTTCATAGGCATTGTATTTTGTGCTTTTATTCATTAGTACCTTTCTTTGTCTATATTTACATGATGAAACTCATGAAATGAATCTCTCCCTTCATGACTCTTACTTATGTTTTGAAATAGCACCAAGTTATAGAATTCTCACATTTGTGTTATTCTGGTATAGATTACAAATTTACCCCAAAATTTAAAAAGAGTTTTATAAAATACTTTTCTACATATGTGGACAATCTAGAACATATTTAAATTAAACCTAGGCTGTCATTTGAACTCTCGTTTGAACTTTCATTATTTACTCTGCTCAGTGGATTTTGACCTTGAGAGCAATGTAATAACTGGACAAGCTTTTATGTAGTTTCTGCCTCTTTTTGATAACTACAATAGCTAAAATCTAGAAGACTTTTTAGCACATTACTTGTTGAGTATTTTAATTATAGACTTCCAACTTATTTTGATAAAAATAGAATCCAGATATACAAAAGTTGTTTACAAACTGGTTGACACTACTGTAGGACCCATCGGTCGACTTTCACAGTGATTCTTAATCCTTCAAACATTTCCAAAATCTGAATGACTGTAGGCAGCAAAGAGAAAAAGCTGTCTTGTACAGTGTTTTCTTTTCTTTCTTTCTTTCTTTCTTTCTTTCTTTCTTTCTTTCTTTCTTTCTTCTTTCTTTCTTTTTTCTTTCTTTATTTTTTGAGAGGTTTTTGCTGTAGGGCGCAAGAGCTCACCAGAAAGACACAGAGAGACAGGCAGAAAGCGAGAAATCCCCCCCCCCCCCACACACACACACCCAGGGGGATGGCCGCTATGCAATCCCTTTTCCTCCATTCTCCTCTCGGGATCTTGGGCATGCACACACATGCGCCTGGCATGAGTTTAAGCCACCAGGTCTGGGACTCGAACCACAGTCAACTACATGGGAGTCTAGCGACATAGCCATTACGCCAAATGCTGGTCCCTTCTTTTATGTTTAAAATCAGATTTATTACAAAATGTTGTAGTTCACTTACAATAACAATGAATTATTTAAATTTATATGTATATCTACCAGTATCATTTCTCTTTGGTACAATATCATAACTTGTTATGGTTGTATTTATTAATTATTCATGCTCTAAAACCAATCCCAAAGACATTTCTGTTTCCTAGACTTCATAATTTAAAAACAACTATGTTTTCCTTAGCATTTAACTGTATCAAAAATGTTTATTCACAAAATTGCTGCAAAAATAGGGCTTCTCTTTGAAGGCCAGGAAGTGGCATGGTGGTTAAGGTTCTAGATTCCCACATGGTTGACTTTGGTTCAAGTCTTGGACTTGGCAACTTGAAGATCACACTGGGTGCACGTGCATGTGTCCCCCAAATCCTGAGAAGTGAATGGAGGAGAAGGTACGGTGGCATGGCCATCCTCCCTGGGGGATGATTTCTCCTTTTCTCTCTCTTTCTCTCCAGCAAGCACATGTGCCCAATGGCATAAAAGACTTAAAAAAAAAAAAAAAAAAAAAAGCTCTCTTTAATATTAAGTATTTGAACAGATTTCACAGTAAAATTTACAAGGACAGATTTTTCATTTTTGACAAAATGAACTTTGAAAAGCTTTGTCTTGAGTCTGTAAACCAGTTGAAAAATTATACAGTATTGGAGTTCATAGTTGAATCACATGATGGTCTTAATATAAAATAATAGAATCAGTTCATTATTTGCCAAGTTCTTCTATTAATGGAGCGAACGCATTGTAAAGTTAATATTTTTAACAAGAACTCTTGTAATTGAAAATGAGTGGAATAACTTTAGAATGAATCATAAGATCTGAATGAAAAGTCATGTTCTGCTAAGTGATATGTAAATGATACCACACACCTTAGGTTTTCACTTCCTTAGAGTAATTCCTAACTTTTGCAGTTGTTGCTGGTGCTTCACCTGATTTTTGTCTTCTGTTTTTGTCATGGCCTTCTATAATACTATAGCTTACCTAATGATAGGCCAACATTAACTCATACCTTGTGCAATACATAGTCAATGTTCAGTTTATCAAGAAATGAAAGTTGGCCTAGCCTGTGGCACAGCCAGTAGTAAACCGAACAGCAGCACTAAAAGTTACATGGCTGCCCAGGAGTTCCGATCCCCAGGTTGGCCTAAAAACACACAAGGACGTCCCCGAGATCCTGAAGAGCAGGAGGGCAGGGCAAGGGGAACTGCAAAACAACAAGACCTTGTTTAGGGTGATTTTCTTCCTTTCTCTTTTGAGCAGGTCTATGTTCTCTATCAGAATAAAATAAATAAGTTTTTAAAAATAGAAGTTATTGATTAACAGGTGGCATGGAGGCAAGGCACTAGATCCCACATGGCCCAAAGGGCAGTTCAAGTCCTGGACCTGGCTTGTGAATATCAGATAGTGTTTGTGAAAGAGTATGGTCTGAGGAAGGACATGTAGAAGAAAAATATAGAGGCAAAGCATTAATGGGACAAAGAAATGTGGTATTATCTGTTGAAGGTAATGTTATAGTATTATCGACAGGACTATGGAGAAATGTACACATTTTGGAATATTCACTTTGTAAGCTAATTAATGTGATTGAATATATAAAAGAACAAGAAATAAAAAAAAAAAATCCCGCTGGGCACAGGTGCATTGTGCCCAATATCCTGAGAGGAGACTGGAGGAGAAGGGATTGTGGTGTAGCCACCCTCCCAGGGGATGCTTTCCAATTTTTTCTTCTCTCTCTGTCTCAGGTGAGTGTACATGCCCTATAGCAAAAAGCTTTAAAAAAAGAGAGAAATTATTAATGTTTCTTTAAATGTTCACTTAAAAAATCCTGTAAAAAAGATCAATTGCAAAATAAAAAAGCATTCCACAAAGGTATGACATTTATAAAACAATTGTTTTATAATTATAGAGATGCAAAATAGACATGAAGTGATTAGTGGTTGTCAGAGGCTAGGGATGAGGCAGGGGTGGGTGTAGCTACAGAGCAATAGTACGAGAAATCCTTGTGGTGATGTATGGTTTGTGTCTTGATTTTGCTGGTGACATAAAGCTATGCATACATGAAGCTATGCATATGGAAAAATTGTATAACACTATACACACGTTTACACACTTATGAAGCTTAGGGAAGGATAGGTCATTACTGGTTTTCTTTCCCGCTTAAAATTAAATTTTCTTGTTAATTGTCATGTCTAAGATGTGACCATGGTGGAGGTTAAACGATATATGTCTACTAATCCCTTCCTGAACTCATTTAATGTAACTATTAATAATAGTAATACATCAGTAAGTGTGAAAAACAGAAAACGATTTTACCAAATGGGAGGCAGAACCTCAGTCACTAACAGAAGCTTTCTTGGCTAAACTGGAACCTACCATTATTGTGTTTGTAGTTTTATAGACATGAGGAACCTAAAGGGAAAAATTGCACATTCCCCAAGGAGTCTGGTTGGAATTGGATGAACTAGCTGGATAGGCCTCAGGTTACTTCACCTGGGCAGAGGGTGCGAGAGCTGTTGGGGGTGGGGGAAGACACGTGTGCCTGAAGTTTAGGTGGCCGTAGTATGAGCATGGCAGAGCTTGTCGGGTGGCCACTTGCCAGGATTTTTTACTTTTGGAATGTTTCGGAGCTTCTTTTGTGATTTAAGACATGGTCTAGTTTTAGCATGTTCTGTGTGTGCTCAAAAAGAAGTGTAGTCTCTGATTTTAGATATAACATTCTACATAAATCCAATGGGTAAGAATATTAATTGTATTGTCTAGGATGCTGGTATCTCTGCTTATTATTATTATTATTTTTTACTGCCTAATCTATCAGTCATGGAGAATAGCTTGTTAAATTATCTAGTTTGTTAAAATAAGATTTATTTATTTATTTATTTATTTATTTATTTATTGAGAAGTTTTTGCTACAGGGTGCATGCACTTGCCAGAAAGACAGAGAGAGATAGAGAGACAGAAAGCGAGAAATCCCCGGGGGGGAGGGATGGCCATGCCACAATCCCTTCTCCTCCATTCTCCTCTTGGGATCTTGGGTACCCATGCACATGCACCCGGCGTGAGTTTAAGCCACCAGGTCTGGGACTCGAACAGTGGTCGGCTATATGGGAGTCCAGCAACATAGCCATTAATCCAACCGCTGGTCCCAAATGAGAAGATTTAAATAAAGGGCAAAAGCAGTGAAATAAAAGCAACAGAAATAAGTACAATGATAAATTAAACAACTTTGAAAACAAAAAAATAAATGAGAAATTAAATATAAAGAAATACAGAGAGATTAAAAATTACAAGAATATTTTATACTCATACATTTTCAAATACATTTGTAAAAACAACAGTTAGGACAACATTCTAAGAAAGCATGTCACTAGACTTGAAAAAATGGTAGAAATTCTAAATAAGTCAATAGTCAGAGAAAAAAATTATAAAATTTTAATAAAAAATGATCACCAAAAAGCTAACTATAGATGTATAAGACATATAGGTCAATTTTTACTTATATTGGCCAATATATTTTACAAATTAAAGAACTTTTCATTGGATACCACATAACCTATTTTAGAGAAAAGAAGATGTTGGAAACTGGTCCAGTCATGAAACCAGGATGACAAGGACCGCAAACGAGCATGAGAACCATATGAAACCAATGCCATTTGGAATGTAAATACAAGATCTTAATCAACTCAATCAGCTGCTATTACATTACTCACCACGGTAAACACCAAGCGTGGCTTGTACCCCATAGAAATAAGAATGACTTAATGTCTGAGAATTCTCTGATACAATGTGATATATCAGCAGGTCAAATAAGAATTTTAAAAATGATGCTGAAATATGTGGCTATAATTCATACAAAATATAGCTTTAAAAACCTAATTTCTAAAACTTGGCATATAAGAATACAAGGCTATGTGTGATGAATAGATAGATAGATAGATAGATAGATAGATATTCTAATTATAAATACATGTGTGTGTATATCTACATCTATATTTATGTACAAAGGAAAAAGATACTAAAGGCATACATTGTATAATTTCCTGGAATATGTTTTTTACCTTTTTCCCCCCAAAATTTATAAAAAGCATAGTTTTTTTTTTGAGAGATTTTCGCTATAGGGCACATGTGCTCACCAGACAGACAGAGAGAGACATTAGAGACAGAAAGCGAGAAATCACCCCCCAGGGGGGAAGGTCACGCCGCAATCCCTTCTCCTCTATTCTCCTCTCGGGATCTTGGGCACGCACACACACGCGCCCGGCGTGAGTTTTAAGCCACTGGGTCCGGGACGCGAACCGCGGTCGACTACATGGGAGTCCAGCGACATAGCCATTACGCTAACTACTGGTTCCCAGATTGTTATTTTTTGATCTAGAAAAATATCCTGAGGAATTTTTTAAAACTAGCCTGAGGATTTGAATTACTGAATTAGGGTCTCAGTCGTTATGCCCCAGGGATGTGACCCTGATTCCTGCTAAGAACCGATAGGCCATGCTTTAACATTACTGCTAGCTGGTGGCAGGTTACCACAATGGCAGGGTTAGCTCTTCTATGAATTGGCTCTCTTCCAGGTAAATTTTGTTTTTGAAATTTTCCCTTCAGTGACATGTCATGGAAAGAAGCACGTGACACCCTACTGGATATTTTATTTTGTCAATAGAGGAGTGTTGTGTTCAGGCTCTGGTGAACAACTGACTTAAAATACCCAGTCATCCACTTGCAATGTGGTTTCCCTAAAAAGTTACATTCAGGAGGTTTTAGAGACAGGGACACATATTATAAACATCTTAGACATGACAATTAATAGGAAAATTTAAAGTGTGAAATAAAACCAGTAATGATCTCTTCTTCCTTGAGCTTCATGAGTGTGTAAATGTGTGTATAGTTTATACAATTCTGCCATATGCATAGCTTCATGTATGCATAGCTTTATGCCACCAGCCAAATCAAGGTACAAACCATATCATCACCACAAGAATTTCTTGTGCTATTGCCCACCCCTGCCTCATCCCTAGCCTCTGACAATCACTAATCTCTTCATGTCTATTTTGCATCTCTATAATTATAAGAACTGAGTCTTGTTCAAATTCAATGCATTGCTCTTTTGTTCAGTTGCCTCTGGATACTGGTCCAAAGCAAGGTAATTTGTTTCTTTTTGTCCTGGGTCACTTCCTGCTTGGGTATAGATAATGACCTCTTAGTTGTTTTTTTTTTTATTTTTTTATTTTTATTTTATTTTTTTTATTTTCTACATTAATTCACTATACACCATCACAACACACCAATGAATTTTCCATCCAAAATACACTGTGCATTGGTTCAATCAAGCACATCAACATACATGTTCTCAGCAAATAATTTTC
>NW_006198962.1:1335130-1338752 GCF_000334495.1 Tupaia belangeri chinensis
CAGCCTTGGCGCGGGTCGGGGGCCTGCGCAGAGCGGGAGGTGGGGGGGCGCGCAGGACCCGCCGCCGGTCGCAGCCTTGGTGCGGGGCCCCTGACCTCTTAGTTTTCAGTTCAAAATATTCTCTGCAACCTGGTGATCCCTGGGTGGTTGAATTTTCCCAGAGTCATTTTATTAATCCTTCTTTAGGTCAAAAGTTCCCCACGGATGACTTCTGACTCTAAGCTTCAGAAAAACAAAACCAAGCAGGTCTGCACCATCTCTTCTCATACTGTACATTGTAAATGGTCCAGCTGATGTTCCTGGCTAACTGTCTCCTAAGGCAGAGTCTCCTTAGTCACTCCTCTGTTTCTCCCAGTTAACAGCTCATGGGACGTCTAGTCTGCGTTTCAGAATTCTAATTTACATTTGAAAATTTCTCCAACAGGAGAGGAAATAGCCTTTACTGTTTAGTCCATAGCAGCCTGGAGACAAGGTGCTGGGGAAGATTGGATACACAGATGCAGAGGGTAAACCCAAACAGGAAGTTTCCTCCAAGTAAGTTGTATGTTTGCTCACATGTTCACAGCACTGATAGTGTACTGCATCATGTGATCTCTATGTGAATAATATATTGATCATATGCTGTATTCCAATATCAGAAAATGAACATGTAGGCACTTACCCTTGAGCACGAGGAGGATTGCAATACGTTTATAGAAAATGGAATTAAAGCATGAGCTCATTTTGCTGCAAAAATTTTTGAAATCATCCATATATGGATTTTAAAATAACACACACTTCCCATAAACTTTTTGAAGACCACCCTTATTTCCCAACTCTGAATGCTTACAAATGTTATTAAATTTATGGTAATTTTATAATTGATAGGATTCAGGAATGAAGGAAATAGAGTGTATCTCCTTCGTGATCATGGGTGTCCTGGGTCACAGTAGGAATGAGTGAAGGTTTATCAGAGTGATTTGAGCACTTGGGTAGCCCAGAATGATCAGTCTGCCTTGAGATGTTCAGCCACAAAACAAATCCATGTCTGGAGCCAATGGAAGATCTCTACAGCTTAGTGGGAGACGTGTTTCTTCTTTTTTTTTGGAGAGGTTTTTGTTATAGGGTGTGTGAGCTCACCAGAAAGACAGACACAGAGAAACAGAAAGTGAAAAATCATTCCCCTGGGTGGGGGGGGGACGCCCATGCTGCAATCCCTTCTCCTCCATTCTCCTTTTGGGATCTTGGGCACCCACACACACACGCTCCCGGCATGAGTTTAAGTCACTGGGTCTGGAACGTCAACCACATTCGACTACATGGGAGTCCAGCGACATAGTCATTACACCATCTGCTGGTCCCGAGACTTGCTTCTTTTTAGAATACTGCTGAAGATCTAGAGAAAAGAAGAGGTCTAAGTGCAAGGGGTTTGTTTCACTTTATCATTGAATAAGACCACCAGTTTGTGCAGAAATTTGAAATAAAAGATTGAACAAGATAGACAAAGTTGAAATTCCTTGAAACTGCAAACACAAGTTAAAATAAAATTGAGTCCTAAAAAAGTAATGCCCTTAAAGGAAGCCTATGCATGGTGTATATAAGTACTGTTTTTCTTTGAAATCACTAAGCTGAAGACATTACAACAATGAGCCACTGAGAAGACTCCTGCAGGTTGGCATGCTTCTCATTCCCTGAACGGGAGCATGATGGGAAGCTCAGAGCCTTTCGCCCAAGTTGTAGGTGTTTGCAAAGTTCTCCCCAACACCAGCAGCTTTTACCACAGCCACATCCATCAGAACAGGAACGCAACAAGCTGAGCTCCAAGACAGATATTCTTCTGGATTTGAATTGTAATGCGATTATTTCAGACAAACGGTGAGACAGGAAATGAACACGTGTTGATTTGGGTGCCAACTGCGGCAGTTAAGCCACATTCATCCCTACACAATAGTGTCCAGTGCCCACAGACTTAACTACCTGGATTTTATCCCTCCTCCCTCCTCATTTTTAAAAGGAGCAAGCCAGGAAATCTTACAATCTATGATAGAAAGAACAAAATGGGGAAGGTGACCTTTAGTTGAAAATAGGAAATTAATATTCTAAGAACTGCCAGCATGAAACCCAAATCCTGATTCCTTCTACCAGATAATGACGCAGGGACTTGCTCTGTGTTCAGAGCAGCTTAGATACGTTGGCTGTTTTGTAAGAAACCCCACGAGTTGGAAACGTTTGTTCCAAACAGAAAATATTTGGTACTTACCACTCACTCGAGCAAGGAATGAGAATCCCTGCCCCTCCCGCCCCATTTCCAAGAAACCCAGGGCTCCCTCTACCAAGGACACGAGGGCTCCACAGCCTGGGAGCCACCTACTTGTTTTGCTTATTTCCGAAGACCTATTTCTGGGAATTTTCGCTTGCAAATGTAGAAGGTGGTATGGTGCAGTGGGGAGAGCGCTGATTTCAGAAGCACGAGCCTTTGCTGAGAGACCAGTCTAGCATTTAGGCACTGTCCTTGGAAGTAATGAACCCCTCACTTTTGGGGAGCCTGGAGAGGGGTCCAATATTAGGCGGAAACCTCAGAAGATTGTTATAGGAATCAAACGAAGAAAATGATAGAAAAAAGTGTTCTGGACATTATGATACATTAGACATTATTATTACCATTAGAGGATCTGAGTGGTTTATGTAGAGTGCGTTCATTTTCAGAGTATCAGTCGGGATAGTTGTAAAAAATCAGGACATGTTCTGTGCCTTCTCATTTCCAACTTTCTGGTACATCTTCTCACCCAGGTGAATGAAAGCTATCGTCTATCACAATCTAACCACGGTTAAACTGCATGTTATCTAGTATCGCCATCTTTACCATGAATACAAATGAAGTCTTAGGTTTGACCAAATTAAATCACTGATTTTGGAGATAAAAGCTGTCCAGTATTGGCTATCAGATATATTTAACCTAATGCTATCATTCTCATAGATCAACCAGGTGGGGCTTAGAGAGAGAAAGAAATTAACCCAAGGTGAAGTAGGATGGCAGATCAGAAATTTGATCTTGGGTTGTTCTGCAAGGTCACTCCGCAGTTCCTGACAGCTCGTGAGGCAGTTTATTTGCAAGTTTCGCCTGTTGATTAGGGTGTCATTTTACTAGACCTGAAATGATTCTGCACAGCCTGGTGCCCCTGTCTCCTCGCTCATCTCGGGCTTGGTTTTCCTCTCATCAGGGATTCCCCACACTTTCCCTGACCAGCCCAGCGCTGCCCCCACACCTGCACTTTTCCCCTCTGAACACAGCTCCGTAAGATGTCTGCTATCTTCGATTTCCACAAGCCTCACTTTATTCTGACGGCCCAGCCTCACTTATGTTTTTGTCCTCAGTTGGGTATCCTTCACCTTGTATCGTCATCTTGGGAAATTCAAACCCAACCTAGATTGGGGCCAGCAGTTAGCGTAATAGCTATGTCGCTAGACTCCCATGTAGTCGACCGCAGTTTGAGTCCCGGACCCGGTGGCTTAAACTCACGCCGGGTGTGTGTGTGTGCAGTGTGGCCATCCCCCCCTGGGAGGGGGTGATTTCTCACTTTCTGTATCTCTGTCTCTTTCTGTCTGTCTGGCAAGCACACATGCCCTATAGCAAAAATCTCTC
>NW_006198962.1:1338931-1351444 GCF_000334495.1 Tupaia belangeri chinensis
AAGCGAACATGCCCTTTAGCAAAAATCCCACAAAAAAAAAAAAAAAAACCCTAGATTTTAGATCACTCTCCAAGTCTTTGACACATTTATTTATGAGGTTCTTGACTCTTCCATGCGACTTATTTTGTTTAAAGTTTACTTTGATATTGATGAGACTATGCCTAGAAATCTGTGTTTTATGCAGAAATTCTTTGTAAGTTTGTGTATCTGAGGCCCCAAACATTGTTTCTATGACTATTTTAAACTATTTTCTTAATGTGACTTAATCTCTAACATATACCAACACATCCATGGATTTTTAAAAAATAACCGTTTAGATTCTGAGTGATTACTAATGTAGGCACTGTGTATTTTGATTCTCAGACTAAATACCCAGGAATAGGTACTGCATTTAACCCGTAAGAGAGATAAAAATAAAGTACGTGGAAATGAGAAATCTTGGTCAAGTTTGTGCCCCTACTAATACTGGTGCTGGAATTTGTATCCAGGCCATTGAACTTCATCATTTTGTTGCCCCCTTAGCATTGAATCCTGAATTATTTCTTTACTTATCTAAATATTTAATGCCAAGTCTTTGTCTGTAAATATGCACATCTGTGATTCAATATCCAGATTAAACAAGTTTTTTAATCTGAGTAGTCATATTCATCATTTCTGTCAACTAAACAAACCTTTTGACAACCAGGTAACATCTCTATTTTTAGGCAGATGTTTGGGTCCTGGTGGAAACAGTCTTTGGCTAACATTAAACGTCACAGTGCATGAGCCAAATGGCAGGCCACTAAGGCCCTTATCCCAGCTTCTTCTGCTGTGCTGTGTGGGATTACGGAAAGACTCGAAAGGCCACTGATGTCTGTGAGCATTCTCGCTGAACCCCGGGAGGCCTAGAACCCCTACAGCAATGGGCTGCTGGTACAGGACTGTGCACGCGGTTGGCTTTGAGGAAATTCTCTTCTGATAGTTCATCAAAACAACATTTAGGAAAGCCTATCTTTTAGCCTTGTGAAAACCCTGGACTTTTCTTCAGGAGATTTTTTCTTAGTGGTGTTTAATGCTGCCTAAAGTAATCAAGAATGATGAATGGGCATCACTTATTTTTCTAAATTATTAACAATTCCTTGAAGCACAGAAAAAAATAATGCATGGATTATATTTTGGGCAGACAGCATGATAGAGTAGGATGACTGTGAGAGGCAGAGCTGGAGGAGATGGGCTTACTTGGGCCCAGTTGCCTACCAGTTAAGTAAATTTGAGAAAGTCAGTTACAGTTTCTGAATCTCAGTTTGTTCATTCCTTTAGTCCTTTATTTTTTAAACCCTTACTGAATTTCACATGAAGAGCTGGGCCCTAAGGAAGGCACAACATTTGTTTTTTCTTCTTCAATAACATGGCAATGACACTACTTCCTTGAGTTTCAAAATATTTGTTATGAAATACAATTTTCAGGCATGTACAAACATCCTGTGAAGTTTAATTAAAGTATGACACCAATGTTGGTTATTACACTTTTTAAAAAAATCATGGGAAAATGTACAACAGAAAATTTATGATTTCAGTCACTTTAAGGTATGCAGTTCAGTGGCATTGAAGACCTGCACTATATCTCATAACCACCGCTATCTAGTTTCAGGATTTAAGTCATCCCAGGTGGAGATCAGTACCCATTAAGCAGTCAGTCCTCATACCCTTGTCCCCATCTCGTGGCAGCCACAAACCTCCTTTTGGTCTCTATGGATTTGCCATTCCGGTCATTAGTATAAATGGAATCACACAATAAGTGGCCTTTTGTGTCTCACTGCATTAATTTTGAATATTGGTAATGTCGCATGTTATATTCTTGCATCATTTATTTTATAGTGAATTATTTTCTGTTTTATGGATATACCACATTTTCTTTAATCATTCACTTGTAGATAATCTTTAGGTTGTTTACACTTTTACACTTGGCACATCGAGAGTTTGGTTTCCCACTCGCTTGTATGATTCAGGGTACATATGTAGCAGAGGAATTACTGGCTCATAGGGAATCATATGTTTAAGTTGTTGAAGACAGCCCAATTTTCCCATAGTAGCAGCACTATTTTATATTCCCATGAGCATTGTATGAGGGTTTCAATTTCTCCACATCCTTCAAACATCCTACTCTGTATGAAATGATTCTGATTTATATTTCCATAATGACTAATGATTTTGAACATGTTGACATGTGCTTATTGGCCATTTGTACATGTTTTTGAAAAAATGAAAAATGTCTATTTAAGTCTATTTATAAGTTACGTTTTTGTTGTTATTGTTAAGTTGTAAAACTTCTTTACATATTCTGGATACTAGACCCTTATCAGATAAATGATCTGAAAATACTTTCCCCTATCCTGTGAGTTTTTTTTTTCTCTCTCAGTAGTGTCCTTTGACAGAAAAAGCATTTTTATTTGATGAAATCCAATGTATCTGCTATTTTCTCACTGGTGCTTTTGGCTTTTGGTGTTAGAGCTAAGAAACCTTGGTAGAATCCAAGGGTCCCAAATTCACTCATATGTTTTTCTTTCTAAGAGTTTTATTGCTTTAGCTCTAATATTTAGATTGTTGATACATTTGAGTTAGTATTTGTGCCTTTTGTGGGGTAAGAGACCAATTTTACTCTTTTCCACATGGATATCTAGTTGTCCCAGCACCACATTTATTGAAGGGAGTTATTTATTTTTATTCATACATTAAATCACTATAGATCATTTAGATTGTGAAGAGACTTTACTTAGCATGATATACACCTCACTCCAGCCCAGTTGAGACCACCATACACATCCTCGTCAATAGATAATAAACCTTATCTGTGTCCCACAAGTGTCTTACCTCTCCATTTCTCCCCCCAAATTGTCTATGCTCTTCCCCTCCCGCATTCTCAATACTATTCAGCCATAAAAAGCAATAACGCCCTGGAAGAGAGCTGATTTTTTAATCAGCGAATGGTTGACATCTCAGAAAAGAATCACTTAGGTCAGTCTGTGGCCTTACTGATTAAAGCATCTGGATTCTACATGATTTACCTTGTGGTATGAGTTTTGGACTCAACAGCTTGAAAATTATGTGGGGAGCATGTGTGTGTGTGCCCCAAATCCTGATGGGATACTGAAATGTAGAACGGATTGTGGCAAATGGGCCATGGGAGGCAGTGCTTTCTCCATCTCTCTTTCTCTGTCTCTCTCTCGCTGGTGAATGCATACACTCCTGAAAAATATTTTTTAATATAATTTTTTTAAAGAATTATTTTATTTAACTTTATTTATTTTAGTTTGATGGCAGAGAGAGAGAGAGAGAGAGAGAGAGAGAGAGAGAGAGAATGAGAGAGAAAGAGAGAAAGAAAGTGAGAATGCAAGCTGCCAGGTCCAGGACTCAAATCACAGTTGACCATGTGAGAGTCCAATGCCCTTAACCACTATGCCACCTGCCGGCCCCGCTCTTTGACAAATTTTTAAAAAATTAGTTGAGTGTAGATGTAAGAGTTCATCATTACTCCTCAGTTCTATTCCATTGGTCTCTGTGTTTATCCTTATGTCGCTACCAAACTGTAGCTTTGTAGTAGCAAGATTTGAAAACAAAAGTGTATGTATTTCCACTTATAATCCTTATCTGTGTCCCACAAGTGTCTTACCTCTCCATTTCTCCCCCCAAATTGTCTATGCTCTTCCCCTCCCGCATTCTCAATACTATTCAGCCATAAAAAGCAATAACGCCCTGGAAGAGAGCTGATTTTTTAATCAGCGAATGGTTGACATCTCAGAAAAGAATCACTTAGGTCAGTCTGTGGCCTTACTGATTAAAGCATCTGGATTCTACATGATTTACCTTGTGGTATGAGTTTTGGACTCAACAGCTTGAAAATTATGTGGGGAGCATGTGTGTGTGTGCCCCAAATCCTGATGGGATACTGAAATGTAGAACGGATTGTGGCAAATGGGCCATGGGAGGCAGTGCTTTCTCCATCTCTCTTTCTCTGTCTCTCTCTCGCTGGTGAATGCATACACTCCTGAAAAATATTTTTTAATATAATTTTTTTAAAGAATTATTTTATTTTGATGGCAGAGAGAGAGAGAGAGAGAGAGAGAGAGAATGAGAGAGAAAGAGAGAAAGAAAGTGAGAATGCAAGCTGCCAGGTCCAGGACTCAAATCACAGTTGACCATGTGAGAGTCCAATGCCCTTAACCACTATGCCACCTGCCGGCCCCGCTCTTTGACAAATTTTTAAAAAATTAGTTGAGTGTAGATGTAAGAGTTCATCATTACTCCTCAGTTCTATTCCATTGGTCTCTGTGTTTATCCTTATGTCGCTACCAAACTGTAGCTTTGTAGTAGCAAGATTTGAAAACAAAAGTGTATGTATTTCCACTTTGTTCTTCCTTTTCAATACTATTATATAAGGTTTATTGTAGTTCCATATAGATTTTAGTATTGACTTTTCCATTTCTCAGAGAAAGGCTGTTGGGATATTTGATAGGGATTGCATTAAATTTGTAGATCACTTTGGGGAATATTGGGATCTTAATAATATTTAATTCCCTTTTTCATGAACATTTAATAGATGATAAATATCTTTCCACTTTTTTCCTTTACTTTTTTTCAGCAATGTTTCATAGTTTTTAGTATACAAATCTTGCATCTCCTTAGTTAAATTTATCCTTACCCATTTTATTCTGTTGTATGCTATTGCAAATAAAATTATTTTCGTAATTTTACTGTTGGATGATTAATTTTTATTGTAAAGCTTACAACCTAATTTTTGCATATTGATGGTGTAGCCTGAAACCTTGGTGAACTAATTCATAATCTAATTGTCTTAGTGTAATTTTAAAGGTATTCTACATAAAAGTTACGTAATTTGCACAATGGACAGTTTAACTTCTTCTTTTCTAGTCTAAAAGTCTTTTATCTATTTTTCTTGCTCTGCCTAGCAGTGGTTCTTTCTGATTACATTAGCTGTGGACTTTTATCAGGTTTAGAAGTTCCCATTTATTCATAGTTTTTTTCTTTTTCTCATAAAGTTAGTTGGAGTTTTTTCAAAAACTTTTTCTGCATCAGTTTAGATGATCATAAAGGTTTTTATCCTTCATGCTGTTGATATGTCACATTAATTGATTTCCAAATATTAAACCAACCTTGAATTCCTGGGATAAATTGCACTTTGTGTGCATACAAGTGAAGTGTAATTCGTCTTAGAGGTCGATGGGTATGGTTTGCTAGTATTTTATTGAAAGTATTTGCACCTGTATTTATATAAGATGTTGATCTGTTTCCTCATGATGTGTTTGTCTGGTGTCATTGGACATTTTAGAAATCATGGGAAACAAGAAGCCAGGTAAGACTGGAAGTATTATAAGACTCCTAATCAATAGAGAAACTTCTTCAAATGACAAGACAGCATCAAAGGAGCAGGCAAGAGCAGCTAAGTTTTCTGTTTATCTTTTACATTTACAGCTTAGTAGTTCTTACTCCAGTTTAATCCATTTATAAACTTACTTTTTGAATTTACTAAAGAAATATAAACTAAACTTTTTATCTATGTGAGACACTGTTATTCTGGTAACAAGGGTAGAAGGTACTTGGGAATGGACTTGACTTTTTTCTACCTCTTTGTTTCTCTGTATTTAAGGGGTGATCTGTACAAAGTTGATTAAAAATAATATGAGCCTTATTATATTTGCCTAAAGTCAGATTTCAGTAAATGATTTCATTTCTAATCATTACATTAACTAGAATGAATGACTGAGGAGCAAAATTCTAGCACTCGATATTTAATTTTTCCTCTTCAAATTGTGTATATTCACACACATATGCATATAGACACACCTATAGGTATGCGTGTATATGCACCTCTTTGTGTATATGATTAAACATAATTTTACTTTTGAACGTTTAGTGAGCATTATGAGATGATTCACAGAGACAATCTGCAATGAATTAAGTTTGCAGCCAAAATTGTTGCACTGGTTAAAAAATGAATAACACATGCAAATCAATTTCTCATCTTAGATTGCTTGTACCTAATTTTTTAGTAAGCTCTGACATAGGTTTGAGGCCTGACATCTCAACCTTAGAGTTGAATTTCCATCTGACAATGTCTGGAGTCCTTGCTGGGACTCAGGAGCAGAAATAGGGGAAGGGTGCTTCTACCACTCCTTACCCCCGAGGGAGGGCCCTGGGTCTTCCAGTGAGAGTCCCCTGCAGCTGCACCCTCCCCACTTGCCATAGGTGCCTTCCCACATGCTAATCTGCATTCCATTTCCTGTATGTTTGGTGATTGCCTAGTCCCTGCCAGTGTTACCTCACTTCCTCTATTTGGAGGTCATCCCTTACCCAGTTCTTAATTTATCTTTGTGACGTGGGTCAAACTTTCCTACATAAAGTTGTCACTAATTCTCTTTATTCACCCTGATTGCTTTTGGACTCCACTTTCTTGAGATGGGGAGATGCCATTTTCAGAAGGAACATCATCTCCAGCCATGTAGAGAGGTGATAAAGGCAAGCCCAGGTGGTGTTCAGTCTGTCAGTCTGTCACAAGGCAAGAAAGTGGGTTAGAGGAGCCCACAGAGCTGAGGATGCTGTCTGAGGCAGAGGAAGCTGCATGAAGTGTCTAAAGACTCAAGCAATTTCAGCCGGGTTCAGTGAAGGCTGTCAGCTCTGGGACTGGGAGTAGGGTAGGCAGGGGGTGACAAGATCCAAGTACAGATGGTGCTTAGACCATGAGTCTATCAGGTAACTACTGCCAGGTGGTAGGAAACCATCTGGAAAATAGATTCTTGGAGACTAGGTCCTATTCCCCAGTGAGGTATTCAGAGGCATAAGCTCTGAATAGGAATTTGGAGGACTGAGTGGGGATGAAAAGAACACTCAAAGGCCCAGTCCATAGACTGAGGCATGCACAGCTAGGGAGAGCTGAGGACTGGGGACCAGAACAGTGGCTCCTCATGCACCCAGCATGTCTTTCAAGCTGGGGTTGAGTTTCAAACCATGATTGGCCATGTGGGAACTGACTTTCTTAACCACTAGGCAACAGGACTGGTCCTCATTTTGTGTTTTGTTAGTTTTAGATTTTTGCCATAGGGTGCATGTGCTTGCAGGAGAGGAGAGAAGAGAAGAGAAGAAAAGAGAAGAGAAGAGAGAGAAAGTAAGAATAGCTTCCTGGGGTAATGGCTACATTGCAATCCTTCTTCCTCCATTCTCCTCTCTGGATATTGGGCATGCACATTCACTCACCCAGAATTTTTCAAACCTTGGGACCCCAACAGCACATGTAGGATCTAGTGCCTTAACCACCACTCCACCAGCTGGCCCACCTTTTGGGTTTTATTATTACAATAGAGCACCCATTCTGAAGGGCGCTGCTGCTCCTATGGCTTTAGGGCATCCGCTCCTGAGATTCTCAGCCCCTTCCAGCTCTGGGAGCATATCAGTACCTGACACCAACCCTGAGACTTAGCCCCTAAGCACTCAAGGACCATCCCTAGGAAGGCAGAATGCAGACTCAACACCTGGGAATCTTGATAAAATGCAGATTCTGGCCCTTGAGTCTGAGGTGGGGCTCAAGGATCTGCATTGCTAATAAGCGGTGGTGGTTTATTATCTGTGGACTTTAAGCGCGACAAAGCTCTAGCGGTCAGGCTTAGAGGCTAACTCCCCTGAGTTTCTTCCATCTCCAACTTTGTGTCTAGAAAAAAATCTCTTAACCTCTCCTTAGTTTTGTGTCTATAGAATGGGAATACTACTGTTCCTCACTCCCCAGGTTCTCACAAGGATGGGGGTCAAACATGCTCAGAGCCTTGGACAGCATTTGCCACCTTCTGTCCTCACCTGAACGTCTCTTCAAGCCCCATCTGAGTCTATCTTCCAGGCAATCTCTGACTTGTCTAGCTCAAGGATCCCATGAGGAGGACCTGGTACAGCTATTTCCAGAACTGGCTCAGAGGCCATGGGCAAGGAGTCAACACTTCCTCCCCCCACCTCAACAAGGCTGAGAGAGTGAACAAGTCTTGTTTCTAAACAGAATGGGTTGATGTCCCATTGAGAGCATATTTCTTTGTCATGGTGATCTGTCCATCCAAGAGATTGATCACTAGCCTGCACTGCCTCAAAGCCTGGAAGCCCAGTGGCAAGCAGGCTCCTTCCTGGCATTTAAACACTTCTTGGGTTTCTGTTGTCATGTGAGATGTGCAATCCCAGATTGCTGGGCAGGACTTTGGCCACGACTTCCTGCCTGCAAAGGAGAGGAGAGGTTGGCATTTTTACTTGAGAAGGAGCAGGGCGCTCTTGTGTAGAGGACAAGGGGAAATCACTAAGGTGTCCATGATTACCAAAGGATATGTAAGAAATGTGTTCTCTGGGTGGAAATTGCTCCCCTGGGGTAACAGGAAAAGGCTGGCCATTACGCTGTAAATAGGAAATGGGAAATAATGAAATAGATGCCAAGCACACAGCGCAACCCTGATAAGGGTGTTTGCATCACAGCCCCCTTCTCAGGACATTTTCACAGATGGTTCTTCTCGCGGGCATTTCAACTTTGTCTCTAATATCAAATGGTGAAATAAAAAAAGAGATTTGCCCAGTTGAAGTTATCGTTATTAGAGACCAATGCCAATAACGTGGCACTAAAATATCCCCGCAATGTCTTCTCAGAATGGAAAGAACCTTAAGGAGCAGAGCTGCCTTGCAAATTCCCCTGCCCTTCTGAAATGCTGCTGGTTCTAATGTCTTGTAGAAGCCAGGGGGAAGTCATTTCATTTAAGTCCTAATGGACTCAGGCTTTACACAGATACTTATACAGCCTCAGGGTGTTAGGAGATGCCATTGTACAAACGTTTGTAAAAGAGCTGAGGACACTGAATGATTTAGCCAACACGTCCAATGGGTCCCTCACTGGAATCTTGCAGTGCATGGCCCATGGATGCTACCCATGCTTGGAGACAGCTACGATCTGTCCCAATGCACACACAAAGTCAAGGTGGTTCCGCAGGTATGATAAAGGAAAGGGATGGAGTGAAGGTCCTGTCAGCAGCAAAATCCAAGGGGAAGGAACTCAGATCTGAGTGTGAACAGGGACCCAAGTGCTAAGATGGACTGAGATGGAATCAGATCCAGCACAGGGTCAGCAAAGGGGAAGTTCAGGCTGAGTGGGAAGTGGTTTATCCGGTGAACATCACAGGCCAAGCCTGGGTGAGGACTAAGGTTCTGTGTGGCCAGCAAACACTCTCTGACCTGAGCCACTGGGGAAGGGCAGGCACTTGGGCTGCTGAATCATGTTAGTTAGGTCCTGCTGTGGCTGGTATCAAAGACCACCTCCAGCAAGCTTGAGAAAAAAGCAAAGTTTATAATGGGCATACATAAGGGTCTCTCTAAGCCTATAGAAAGCTTTCAGATTGTTCTCTCTCTCTCTCTGTCACACACACACACACACACACACACACACACACACACACATTTCTGTTCCTTCAATAATGGCTCTTTCTGTAGACCAGAGTTTTCTGTTCCTCACTGCTCATGGCAAGACAGTTCATAAATCCAGAAACCCCAAAACTCTTGGTTCTGACTCCTAAGAGGTGCTCAGCTTGGAGGAGCTGGTCCCTGCTGCTCACCTGTGGTGGCAGTCGGAATTGGCAGGGACATGTTGTAGAAAATACAACAAAGAGAGGTTGTTCCTGCAGTGCCAGGGACCTGAGTGAGGAGGTACAGATGCACTCTGCAACACTTCGATTGGCATGTCTACAACTGAGAACCTGTGACCTTTCCCACATTCAGGGTAGCCTCCCCAAATCCGAGTGCTGAACCACCCCATGATTTTGTCCTCCACTGCCCAATCATAGGCAGCTGGGCTATGGAGGAGAGAGGTGGGGACATGTCCTCACCAGTCCTGGTCTTGCAAAAGGCCACTCACTCTGGGGTCAATGCAAAACCTCAGGAGAGATCTTGGGTGGCCCCCACCCCCTACTTCCAGCAGCTGCCTCTATGATATCCCAGGGGCTTCCTGAGCAGGCCAGGGTGGGGTGTGGATATTGGGGAGGAAGAAGGTGGGCTGGCTGCCAATGTGCAGTCACAAACCACACTGGCACTGTCTCAGGGTAGGAGGGAGGGAGGGAGGGATGTGCTGTACCTGGGCACTCAGTGGACATTTCTCGTGTCTTAACTCACTGTCTTTGGGCTCTTCCCTCCCTCTAGCATGGCGCTCTGTGGGAAGGTGGACTACTTTCCTCATGCACTGCTTTCTTGTCTGAAGATAAACTCAACTTCCCTCTGAACACACACTTGGAAGGCTCAGGGTCCCTGAAGTGGAGGGGAGTGAACTGAGCACCTTGGAGCCAGCCTAGCTCTTCTGCCTATTAGAAACCAAATCCTTTCTCTCCTCCCTGCCCCCTGCATTGAGCTGCCTCCTGACTGGTCTGCTGGCCTCCCTGATCACTTGTCTCTAATCCTTTCTTTGCCTTTGGTCCAGGGAGCTTTCTAATGTGCAAATCAAACTTTGTCCTCTCTTGTCCTCCTTGCCATGGCACCCCAGAACCTGTGGAACTGAGTCTAAATCCTGAGGCAGAGTCATAATGCCCTACCAGACTGGGTGCATCTCCTCTCTAGCCCTTGAGAACCCTCTGCAACCCTGCATCACCACCATGAGTGCTCCATCTGGCTCCAGGCAACCACACCCATGGAATAGCCCAACTCCAGGCACGTGTTTCCTGAATTGACAATGGTGCCATTGCCATAGTAATCTCAGACCCAGACCAAGAAGGAAAAATCGAGTTCTCAACCCATTCAGATAACTGAGTCCATCAGTTAATGCGAACCTCAGTGAGGAGAGGACAGTGATCTATATACCTTGTCCTGCAGTTCTAATTCCAGTGGGTGACTCTTTTTCCTTCCTTTTTCCCTAGAGGGCATGTGTGCTCACCAGACAGAGACAGAAAGACAGAGAAGAGAAAGCACCTATAATGGGGAATGGTCAAACTGTAATCCCTTCTCCTCCACCTCTTCCTCCTTTCAGAGTTTTGGGCACACCTGCACATGTACCCAGAGTGTTTGTTTGTTTGTTTGTTTCTTTTTTTGAAGAGAGAGTTTTGTTACAGGGCGTGTGCGCTTGCCAGAGAGACAGAGAAAGACAGAGAGACAGAAAACTAGAAATCAACACCCGGGGGGATGGCCACGCTGCAATCCCTACTCCTCCATTCTCCTCTTCGGATGATAGGCATGCATGTACATGTGCCTGGCATGAGGTTTAAACTGCAGTGTCCAAGACTCAAACTGTGGTAGACTACATAGGAGTCCAGCGACATAACCATTACACCGTCTGCTGGTCCCGAGTGTTTCTTAAGCTACTGGGTCTGAGACTGGAACTAGTAGTAAGCCAGGTGGCATCTGCCTGCCTAACCACCATACCACAGAGCCAGCCCCAGTGGATGACTTTCTAGTTTGGGGTCACATGGAACTTGACTGCAGTTTTACAAATTATATGGTTCATGTCTACAGTCTTCCTCATACTTGTGGTTCTTCAGGCCCCAGGTTGTTCTGTGTTGAGTCAGAAACTGAAAGGAAGGTGTCTGAGGAGCAAAAGGTGGTGGACAGATCAAGGAGGTCATAGAGTTGGTGTCAATTGAGGACCTGTCCATGTGAGACCATTTATAGATGACTTCAGAGGGACAGGTGGGAAAATGAGGGCAAGCCAGTGAAAGATCAGTGCAATTGTGTGACTCCTAATATTCAGAAACGGACAAACCTAAAGGGAAGAAGCCATGGGGGAGGAAAGCCATCTCAGGGAGCCCAGCAGAACTTGGAAGAGACCTCCCACCTCTGCCTCAGTCTTGGCACGAAGCTGAATCTCCTTGGAAACCACACCAACGCTGTGAGCTGGAGTTCTTCCACTCTCCAGGATGTATGGCCACCACTCTGGAACACTTGTGTTCTCTACTTCTGTTCAGGAGATAGACAAGCCCAAGGAAATTGTTGAGACCTCCTGTCATGGGTGGGACCAGCTCTGCTTCCTTGGCGCCCTGGAGGACCCAGAGAACACAGTGGCAGCAGCTGCTACTTGGACATCCTGGGGCAGCTGGCAACCAGAGCTTCTTTCCAAGAGGATGGAGCACCTGAGCCTGGAGGGTCCCTGTAAAAACACAGAACGAGACCTCAGCCACCTAACAGAACTCTCTTTACACAAACAAGTGCTCCTGTTTCAACTCCACGTCAGTGACCAAGCACCTGCCAACCTGTGCATCATGTCTGTCTTCCAACTCCCCATTGTGATCTTTCTTACCAGGAACCATCAACCTTGCTATATTTGAAAACAAAGGCTCAGCTGGATCTGTAGAAGCCAGGATATGAATGGCCCTCCTCTCCAACTGCCCAGTCACCCAGAGAGTCCTGAATGAACTAAAGCAAGTCATATGTATTTAGCGGCTATATATTGGGTTATTGAAAAAGTCATGATGTATTTTTTTCTGGTTTTCTATGTAAAAATACATCATGACTTTCCTGACAACTATATAT
>NW_006198962.1:1351483-1367319 GCF_000334495.1 Tupaia belangeri chinensis
ACACACATATGCACACACACACATATATATATAAATATATATATCATATACAAATGATATGTATTCACATATATCATATATATATAACATATATATGACATATATCACTGCCATAAATATATTTATATATGATATATATGCATATTTTATATGATTATCTATGTCATATATATGATATAGTTACATCATTGCCATAAATATATATTCATATATAATATACATTTGTATGTATTCAAATATAAATATCACATATATCATATATATAATTAATCATATATATGTGATATATTCATGATATGATATTTATGTATATCATATATATGATATATATCACATACATATCATATATATATATATAGATATTAGGGACAATGATGTCAGTATCTTTGATCCATTTGATCTTTTGTATATATTTCCAAACACACGCACACACACATAATTTGTTAATTTTAAAGAAAATCCCAGTTAAGATTGTAACCCGTCACGCGACCCCCTCTCCAGTCTTCCCAAGCATTTGGTTGCCTCTATTTATATTCAGTGTCAAGTACTACCTTTTAACATATGAGGCAGTGGATTTATTAGTGTGATATTAGGGTTATTTTATGCCCCTCTTGCCCATCCCTAGGCTATAAATCCTCAATTCAGAATTCTCAGGGTTATTTTGGATGTATTCACTTGTATTCCTCAAGCACCTAAAACAGCAGACAGTTGAGTGAGGATAGGCGCTCAGCGAGTGTTCGCCGAGTGAAGGATTTAACATGAGTTCATGGTCTGGCCTAGGAATGCTGACGTCTTCCTAATAACGAGTGTTCTTGAGCCAAAAACATGATGGCTTAGACAATGAAATAATTTTATAACTTCATCTGCTTAACCTGGTGTTGCCCTGTATTTTACAGATGGGGAAACTGAGGCCACATACAGGATTCTGCTGGGATTGTCCTCCAGGCTACCCAGTTCCCAGGTCATGTGCCAAACCTCCACTCCTTCATGTGCTTTCTGGGTCTGGTGTTGCCAACCCAAGGCAGCTCATGTGAGGAGATCACAGAGGGGCCGTGTGGAAGGAGGACAGAGTCAGAGAGATTCAAGAAGTGTCTACCGAGTGTTCAGACGCAGAGTGCCCCAGCCTGGGGACAGGGCCAGCAAGGCTTGTGACGGCACAGTGGCATCATGTACACACGAAGGGCCAGGAGGGGCAGTGGCTGCTGTGTCTGCTGGTGGGAAGGCGGCTAAGTTGGTTTAAACTCAGCAATACGAGGTGTGGGGAATGTGGAGGGATGAACCGTGCTCATGAGGGAGAGCCGAGAATAGTAGGAGGGCCTGTGCCCTCGAGAAAACAGATCCCACCACGTTAAGCAGAGGCTGTTGGGAGGAAACGGAGGCAGCTGCTGAAGACCAGGCTCTCTCTAGCCCTGGGCAGTTCCTCTCGTGTAGAGGCCAAGGTACGGATGTGGTTTCCAACTCTCTGGAGGCCCCAAAAGATATGTATCCTGGCCTCATGCTTGCTTGATTTAGAGATAAGGGTTGGCCTGGAACTGAAGGGGAGTGTCACAGATCCCCAGTGCTCACCGCGGCCCAGGCCCATCCCTGAGGGCTCCCCTGCCCATGCTCTTCTTGCCTTCCCTGCCCTCCATCCCAGGCCCCTCATCATGCTGTGTTCTAGCCTGCCCAGGAGCCCATGCCCAGGCCAAGCTCTGGGGGCCTATGTCTGTTGGCCACACACAGTCCCTCTAGCTCCCACTTCTGCCACAAACACACTTGTCCTCTGTGTTAGGAAAAAGGCTCTGCATTGATAAGGGAAGATCTTGGCAAGACACACACCAGAGCTGTGTGCCTGCTTCCTCACAGTCTGCTCCTTGCCTGGCCTGCCTTCACCCTGGGTCTCTAGCACCTTTCATTGCTCATCCTTAGTCTCATTCCTGAGCTTTAGGCTGGGCCTGTCTGTTTCCCCATACAGGATGCAGGGCTCCCACTTGCATTGCCCACACTCTGAACTGGGCTTGACCTTCAGCCTCATCTCTGGCAGCCTGTCACCCATCAGCTATTCAGGCCCAATCCCATCTGGTCCCCTGATAGATGCCCTGTCAAGACAGTGCCTCATTTCACTGGCACCACCTGTGTATCTGGTGCTCCTCACCCAACATATTGTAACCTCCAAGGCAGAGTCACTCTCCATTTTTTCCTCTAGCTCATCTCCCAAGAATACTTATAAAGTTGAAATACTAACACACTCCCTGCCCAACTCACAGGGCCAACTGCATGCTAAGGGGCTGACAGTCCTTCCTTGGATGACCAGGCTCTGAAAGAGAGAGTCAGCTCCTAAACACTCCTCTGGGTAGTTTTTGGATGATCTACTGCTCCTCGATGTAACCTATTGGGATCAACATGTAAACTCACTCTGCAAACTCTAACATGCCCTACAGCCTCCAGAGTATTGTTATTAGGACAGGCCCCATGGCAGATGACATGAGGGCAGGCCAAGGTAGGAGGAGAAGGAAAAGAAGGAGAGCCAGGAAGGAAGGCAGATTCTACTTGGGCCACTGGGGCCAGAGATCTACCTGGTGATGCAAGTTGTCTTTGCTGGAGCTCTGGACTCCTTTCAGCCTGGGAAGTGACCCCCAGCCCACTGAGAGTGACAAATCTACACTCAGTCGCCAGAGCCCAGAGTGTGGGTGTTGAGGTAGACATCGTAGGTCCACCCTCTTTTCTGCAGTGCTACCCAACAGCTCCTGGAGGCACCTCATTCTGTCTGTAGAAAGGAATCTCGGGCAGATAAATGCTGGGATGAATCCTGAGCTCACATCCTTCCTTAAATTGGGCTGAAGTTGATGGAGTTTGCCCTGGAGTGGAAAGGAATTCGACACTCACCACCTGGCCTCAGGAAGGCCTCCTTTGCTACCTATGAATCCCCTGGTGTTTGTCACCCCTTACACCACGCCAGCCGCCAGCCGCCAGCCGCTGCTAGGTGTTTAGTGTTGTTTTTAAGGTAGCGTGCAGGCTCTGCCTCTCCATCCCATGGGTGGGCACTCAGTGATATTGGTGGCAGGATGAATGAATGAACGGTGTCTTTAGGCCAGCTGTCACTCTTCCACTGAATGTTCCAGCTAGGAGTACATAGGATAACCAAGGAGACGGGGAAACACAGAGAATGGCGAGGTGGAGCACTTTTTCTCCTGGGAGAGCTTGGCTTGTTTTTAATCTGAATGCCTGACTGGCCTTCAGAGATGTAATGGATGCTCACACACAAAAACTCCATGGTAAATAATTATTCATTGTATTCATTCTAATTAGCCTTAATCATATTTAAGAGTATCATATTTATTTTGTAATTTTCTTGTATAAATAATATAAATCACAAGTTTAAAATGGCAAAGTAGAGATTTTATTATGAAAAAATCTAAACTATTGGGTGGGCCCTGTAATGCAGTTAAGTGCTGCATATTAGGAGCCAGGAGCCGGATCCTACATGGCCAACTGCAGTTTGAGTCCTAGACCCAGCAGCTTGAAAAACACACTTGGGCACATCTGTGTCTACACAAGTTCCCAACAGAATGAAGAGATGGAGGAAAAGAGATTGTGGCATGATGAAACCCCATTGGGGGATGCATTCTATCTCACTCTGACTCTCTGTCTCCCTGTTTCTGTCTCTCTCTGGCAAGCACAGGCACTCTCTGGCACTTAAAACAATAGTTAACTATTTCATCGCCCAAAGTCATTGAAGATACATCATGAATACCAAATAGGTAACATTTTGAAAACTTGTGTGATGAAACACTGCTCATAGCATTTGTCTCATACTTTACGAAGTCATGTTGACATACTCACACCCTCACTCAGGGCTCACAGCAGCACCGTGGGGTGCACAGCCTTTCCCATTTGATGGAAGCGATCCTGCAAATAACAAGCCAAGGGCTGACTTCTAAGTAGATGTTCGTTATAAAGTGCACCAAGTTTGCCTAATGGCATGAAATAGAAGACCATAAGAAGCTTCAGGGGAAAAAAAAAAAAAAAGCACTAGATGGTTCAAAAACTAAACTGAGGAGATGGGAGCTAGTTTGTAACAATTGCCCATGGATTGCAGATAATCTGGCATTGATGCCAGGTCTCTGATATCCCGGGATCTTAGCTGTGTCAAGGAAGAAGATAGATGTAGTCATACTATCACACATACAGTTTTATCACTCTGCCAGGGCTGGATAATAGTGTGGGGGTAAAACATGATGCTCTTCAAGGCTGACCATACGGGAGGGTCCAAGGGTCATGCCCTGAGGCTTCTCTGAGAGCCCAGAGCACATGCGCGCCCGTGATCTGGGGCTGGCTGAGGCTGGGAGTGGATTGTGGAATTGAGACCCTGTTGGGAGTTCTGTCTCTGTCTTTATTTCTCTCTTTGTTTTTCCCACTTGTGAAAGAAATAAACTTAGTCAAGTTTAAAATGTTATCACTTTGCCTTCATTGACCACTTGAGCTCCTTTGATACTAGCTTCTAAACACATCTATTATATTTTGAAGTGGGGTCAATGACTTGCCCAGACCTGTATCCTATGTGGTAGAGGCAGAGTTAGAACTTCAGTCTCAAGCTAGATGCTTCTCCCCCTGAAAAGGGGAGACCACACCATCCCGTATTAAAGAACAGCAAGGTTGAAAGCTATCTTGGGTAAGAGACTTCTGGATATGGCAGCCCATTGCACAAGGCTGCTTGGTCAAGCCGTCGAGTGTTCTCTCTGGCTGGTGCTGGGGACACAGTTATTGCAAAGGCAACGCCCGCACAGATAGGAGAGATTTGGGTAGTTCCTCATTGGTGTGCACACATTCCCACTTGACCCAATTCTCAGGTCATGAAACCACGTGTCGCTGGGAGAGCTCAGTGAAAAGCAACTATCCCCCAACCTCCTCCAAATTTTGTAACTGCAATTCATTGCATGACTGGACACATTTCCCAGTGGATAGAGAGTGCTCCATTGATTAGCAGGATGGATGATGGTCAGGAGCACGTGCCCTGGAGACCTGGAGACCCAAACCCCAGCTCTACAAAGTTTGGTGTGACTCTAGGCATTAATGTCACTTCTCCAAGTGCTGGTTTTCACATTTGGAATAGTGTGATCCTGATAGCATTTATTTCAAAGGGCTGCTGTGAAAATGAATAAGGTCCAAATGCCAAATGCAAGATCCTTTTAAGTATAAACTGTGGTTACTTGTTCTATCACAGTTTATTATTATTATTTTTTAAATGCCTGAGGGTGCATACACTTGACAGACAGATGACAAAGAGACAGAGAGAGAGAGTGACAGAGAAAGCACACCCCCTACATCCCCTCACACTGCCCTCCCTCACCCCAGGCATGGCACAATCCCTTCTCTTTAATTTCTCCATCTTGTTGGGATTTTGGGCATGCACACACATGTACTGGGTGTATTTTTTGAGCCACTGGGGCCAGGATTTGAACTGTAGTTGGCTGTGTAGGATCTGGAGTCCCTTGACCACTAGGCTATGGGACTGGCCCTAACACAGCTCTTTTAATGCAGGTCGATATATGGAAACACATCACTATAGGACAGGGGCTAGAGACTAGTCTCCCAGTCTCTTGAGAATTGTTTCATTTGCTACTTTAGTGTAAAGTGTGACTATTGTGATTATTTTTGTCCAGATGGTGGCTAATGAGAGGGTGGCCTGAACAAATCCAGGCAGTGATTCACTTCACCTCCTGACTCACTTCTCCATCTGAAAAAGGGTAAGGTTGGGCAGGTGTGTTCCAAGTCCCTTCCACCTCTGACTTTTCAAAAGGATCAGCCTACAGTCAGTGTGTGTGGGAGATGCAAGTGTGGAAATATGTGAGCCCTGCTCAAAGGAACCACAGAAGGAAAATGTCTAACCAGTAGCGTCCCTGCAGGAGAGTGAGCTGTGAGTCAACGGAAGTGAAAGGGACAGAGTCGACGGCAGGTTCCACTGAGCTGTGAACACCTGCGTGGCCCTGCAGCACCTGGCATGTGTTGGTGACCTCCTGCAAAGGGCACGTGAAAGCCAAGATAAGGCATTTGTTCTTGTGTGTTGCCTTGCCCACAGGATCTGTCATTTGATGGCAAATGCACAAAACTATGGTAGTCAACCCTTCATAACAAATATCTTCACAATCGATGTCCCTTGGGAAGAAAAAGTTAAAGGTCTTTTTGTTTTAGGTTTTGTTTTTGTTTTTGTTTTGTTTTGTTTTTCCCATAGGGTATGAGCATTTGCCAGAGAGAGCCAGAGAAAGACAGAGAGAGGGAAAGTGTGTAATTACTTCTCCAGAGTGGATGGCCACATCACAATCCCTATTTTTCCATTTTCTTTCTGGGATTTTGGGCACACACACACACACACACATACACACACACACCCAGTGTGATTTTCAAGTCACCGAACCATGATCAGCCATGTGGGAATCCAGCATTTTAACCACAATGCCATCTGCTCACTCAGCTAAAGGTCTTTCTAGTAGACCTTTATGAATAGGAATATTCCCCTTTGAGTATTTTATGTAGATTCCAGTCTAGATGAACACAGGTATTTTTGACCATCTCACTGTGTTGGGGCCCTCCTGGATCTATTAGGTAGCACCACAGGTGTACCCAAACAGACCCCGTGTACTCAGGTTGGCCTGGGAACTGAACCCAGGCCTCCCATGCTCTCAAGGCTTCCAGCCTTCCAAGGGATGCTGTCTGTGCACCACTACACCTGGGTCATGTAAGGTGTTATTATTTTTTGGAAAAAAAATTATTGTGACTGAAATAAAGATAAGGCTTTATGTATTTGCTTTTCTTTCTTGGTAGGAAACCACCTTAAATTTCTGTCTTAAAGTCTTCTGAAGATTCTGTTACAACATTTGAAAAGATTTTGTACCCCTCAAATAGATAGCAATCCTTCTAGAGGAGAGTTTTTTTTTTTTTTTGAGAGAAATGTAAAGTAAGCCAAGTTATGAAAGTTCCTTAGTAAGGAGGGACACCCAGCTTGAGTTAAGCTATGACTGAAATTTATAATAATTAAATCAGGGATAATATCTGATGTACAATGGTCTATAAAGTATTATTTTCCTTTTTAAGAGTGAGGGGAAGGGAAGACACAGGTATTCTCGTAACAAAATAAGGAGCTGCTGTCTTTCATCCTATGTTTTTTTCCTTGAAGGGAGGGAAAAAGTCCTATTTCTTACCAAACATGATTGTCCATAGTTTCAGCTGTGCCCTCCTTTCCTCTATTGTCAGACGGGACTCAGACACATGGATGCCCTTCTGTTAATAAAGCGCCTTTTGATTAGTGCTAATAACAGAATGAAAGAAAAGGAGATATGGCCAAGGAAGAAAGGCTGATGACTACTGGGAAAGAAGAAAGCTCCTCGTGTAGAACCATTTAGACCACGAGACACGGAGCTTGGAAGTGTGCATCTGTGGTAAGGATCAAGGATGAGTTAGGAGACACCCAGGCAGGAAGGCTTGCAGGGCGACCCAGTGTCAGCAGTACTGGTCTGTACCTAAGTGTGCTTCTATTTCCTGTTCATTCCTCAGCTGAGATGGGCTTTTGCCAGGACCTCCAACGGAATAGCCAAAGGTTTTTGACGTCATCATTGCTGCCTCCAGCCACATCGCTCTAATAACTGGGGTAAACTTTTGAATGGCATTTCTTCCCAGTTCCCCACTTTACTCTCCTTCCTTCCCTTAACTCCAAACATCTAACCCACCAGCTAGTTTTAACTTGGCTTCAAACAGAAACAGAAACCTACCCATGCCTAGCCCCAAATGCCAGGGCCAACTGCAAACAGCTCTCCCTGAACCTCGCTAGGCCTGCCACCATTCCCTCACTTCCAGTTTTCCTCTCTCTCTTCTATGTGGCATTCTCTTTATACCTCTTGATAGAGCCTGGCCCACATTCAATCTCCCTGGCCATTCATTCTCACAACAAAATCCAAAGCCTTTCTGGGCCTTGGAGACCACCCAGTGGCCCTGCCTGCCTTCTGCCTCCTACACTGTCCTCCTCCCCTGACTTTGCCTGATGCTGCCTCTCAGTCACCTCACTGGCGATTCCTTCTGCCCAGAACAACTGCTCCTTCTGTTCAGTTCTTACTCAAAGAGGTGCTCACTGACCTTATCCAGTGGGCCCACCCTCTCATCTCTCTTCTCTTGTCAGTGCCTTTGAGAAAGAAAATAACTGCATCCACCTTTCTTCTGTGCTGCGAGGTCTCTCTGTGGGTCTCCCTTCTCTGCTTGGAGCCCAGGCTCCCTACATATAGAAAACATGGTCCAAGTCTCCCAGCTTCATCTGCTCAGAACCATGTTAGCCTTGGAGTGGCCCTCAACAGGCAAATGGGTGAACCGGATATGCACCACGGCCCATTCTTCCATGTACCACTTTGCTGTTAGACATTGTCTTGTTTTTCCCAGCATCTTCCCCTTCTTCCATAGAATTCTTCTTGCCTTTCCTGGAGCTTCACTCCTGAGCTCCAACCCTAGAGGCCACAGCCAAACCTACTGCAGGGTCCTCTGGCCTCCCGTCAACAGAAGGACCCCAGGCCTTGCTCCAGACTCCTGGCCTCTCCTTCTCCCTCTGTATGTGTTGCCTTCCTGGAGGACCCATCATCAGCCCACAGCTCTGCCTTAGGAAAACCAGAGTGCTCACTCCTGTTCCTGCCCTGGCCCTGTTCCTTCCTGCATCCAACACCTGGGACCATTTGCTGAGAGGCCATCAAGCCAGATGCTGGTGTGGATCCAAAGACGTAGAGAATCAGAAACAAGGGCATTTCCAGCAGTGGTGTCCAGTAATCCAGGGCACAGACAGGCTAACTGATGACACTGGCATGAAGGGTGGTATTGGACAGAGGGGGATGTACGGTCCCTAAGACTGACTCAGCCTTGTGGGTGCTAAGGGTGGGTCCAGGATCATCTTTCTTTGTTTTGTTTTGTTATAGGGCCCGTGCGCTCACCAGAAAGACAGAGAGAGACAGAGAGATAGAAAGCAAGAAATCACGCCTCTCCCCCACCAGGGGGGGAAGGCCACGCCGCAATCCCTTCTCCTCCATTCTCCTCTGGGGATCTTGGGCACGCACGCACACGTGCCCAGTGTGAGTTTAAGCCACCAGGTCTGGGACTCGAACCGGTCGGCTACATGGGAGTTCAGCGACATAGCCATTACACTAACTGCTGGTCCTGGTCCAGGATCATCTTGAGGTAGCTTCTTATTCACAGGTCCCTTCTCCTAATTCACTATCCACCCCACCCTGCAGCCCAGGTGACCCTTGCATAGCTCAAATGGGTCAGTACAACTGGCCAGGTGCTCCTTGTTTCAGGAACACAGTCCCAGTGCCCTTCATTTGCTGTCCCACCCCCTCTTCACCTACACTCCATGTGGCCCACCAACCTGACTGACTTCCGTGGCAGGCCACACAGGGCTCCTCTGCCGGGCTGCCCCACCACCTGGAATGACCTCACTTTCCTCACTGGCAGGCAAATGTGAGTCACACAGGGCTTCAAAACACAGCTCAAATGTCACCTCCTCTTTGAAGGTCCCTACCCTTCTTCCTGGCTTGCCCTCCCCCATCCATAGCGGATGCAGTCTGCTTTTGAACTCCTGTCAACTGGGTAAGGCCTAGGTGCTAGTGGTACTTGGGTGCATCGTGACAAACAAGAGCACCACGAGCCAGGACTCAGGGGCTGCCTTTGTTCTCTAAAGTTCCCCTCCCTGAGCCTGCACACAGTAGGTGTTTAAAACATGCATCCCAACAGAAGAATGGAGTTTGCTTTCACCACCGTGGAACCTTTAAGTCAGTAATAGCCTTGATTGTTCTAGAATGAACTGAGCGGTCTTGACCCACATAGAATGGTGATGAGGAGATGGGGAATAGGCTTCAACCCTATGCAATGGTGGTGGTGGGAGTATAGTGAGTATAGTCTTGACCTTATAAAGTAGGGGGAGCAAAAGGGAAAAAACAAAACCAACCAACAAACAAAAAAATGGGAAGGATAACTTCACCCCTATAGAATAGGGGTAGTAGGGAGGATAATTTTGAACCCTATAGGATGGTGGAGGGAGAATAACCTTGATCCCAGAAGAATAGAGGCTGAACAGAGTCGACTGAGCTAGCTGCACATTTAGCGAGTCCTTTAACAGTGTCCGGCCTCCTCCGTTTCCTCCCTCACACCTCTGTTGGTGTTCTATCTGTAGGACCCATCATCAGCCCACAGCTCTGCCTTAGGAAAACCAGAGTGCTCACTCCTGTTCCTGCCCTGGCCCTGTTCCTTCCTGCATCCAACACCTGGGACCATTTGCTGAGAGGCCATCAAGCCAGATGCTGGTGTGGATCCAAAGACGTAGAGAATCAGAAACAAGGGCATTTCCAGCAGTGGTGTCCAGTAATCCAGGGCACAGACAGGCTAACTGATGACACTGGCATGAAGGGTGGCATTGGACAGAGGGGGATGTACGGTCCCTAAGACTGACTCAGCCTTGTGGGTGCTAAGGGTGGGTCCAGGATCATCTTTCTTTGTTTTGTTTTGTTATAGGGCCCGTGCGCTCACCAGAAAGACAGAGAGAGACAGAGAGATAGAAAGCAAGAAATCACGCCTCTCCCCCACCAGGGGGGGAAGGCCACGCCGCAATCCCTTCTCCTCCATTCTCCTCTGGGGATCTTGGGCACGCACGCACACGTGCCCAGTGTGAGTTTAAGCCACCAGGTCTGGGACTCGAACCGGTCGGCTACATGGGAGTTCAGCGACATAGCCATTACACTAACTGCTGGTCCTGGTCCAGGATCATCTTGAGGTAGCTTCTTATTCACAGGTCCCTTCTCCTAATTCACTATCCACCCCACCCTGCAGCCCAGGTGACCCTTGCATAGCTCAAATGGGTCAGTACAACTGGCCAGGTGCTCCTTGTTTCAGGAACACAGTCCCAGTGCCCTTCATTTGCTGTCCCACCCCCTCTTCACCTACACTCCATGTGGCCCACCAACCTGACTGACTTCCGTGGCAGGCCACACAGGGCTCCTCTGCCGGGCTGCCCCACCACCTGGAATGACCTCACTTTCCTCACTGGCAGGCAAATGTGAGTCACACAGGGCTTCAAAACACAGCTCAAATGTCACCTCCTCTTTGAAGGTCCCTACCCTTCTTCCTGGCTTGCCCTCCCCCATCCATAGCGGATGCAGTCTGCTTTTGAACTCCTGTCAACTGGGTAAGGCCTAGGTGCTAGTGGTACTTGGGTGCATCGTGACAAACAAGAGCACCACGAGCCAGGACTCAGGGGCTGCCTTTGTTCTCTAAAGTTCCCCTCCCTGAGCCTGCACACAGTAGGTGTTTAAAACATGCATCCCAACAGAAGAATGGAGTTTGCTTTCACCACCGTGGAACCTTTAAGTCAGTAATAGCCTTGATTGTTCTAGAATGAACTGAGCGGTCTTGACCCACATAGAATGGTGATGAGGAGATGGGGAATAGGCTTCAACCCTATGCAATGGTGGTGGTGGGAGTATAGTGAGTATAGTCTTGACCTTATAAAGTAGGGGGAGCAAAAGGGAAAAAACAAAACCAACCAACAAACAAAAAAATGGGAAGGATAACTTCACCCCTATAGAATAGGGGTAGTAGGGAGGATAATTTTGAACCCTATAGGATGGTGGAGGGAGAATAACCTTGATCCCAGAAGAATAGAGGCTGAACAGAGTCGACTGAGCTAGCTGCACATTTAGCGAGTCCTTTAACAGTGTCCGGCCTCCTCCGTTTCCTCCCTCACACCTCTGTTGGTGTTCTATCTGTGGTCTCCTGGCTGGTTGGTGCAAAGGCTCAGTCAGTACTGCCACCTGGTGGCTATTTACCCCATTTGCAAACTGGGTTCTTAGATAAAAGCTCCAGCACCCTAACAAATTGAATGCTGCAGTTATTATTCATTATTTATTTTGGCACAACTCCCCAGTTTCTTCCCTCCCACAAGGGAAGAAGGGATAGTTCAGTGCGAGAGGCAAATGATTCCCTCCTCATGACTTTCTCTTCCAAATCCCCACCCCAGCCTAGGCAGGCATCCTTCAGTGAGAGCTCGTGCTGAGGAGCAGCCAGGTTTTACAGGCACCTACAGCACTATCAGGTTGCCTGTGCTTAGAGTCTCTGGAGAGTAGAGAGACAGCTACATGAGCTCAACTCCAAGGTCAGGAGCAACTCAGGTCAGGAATGGGGCAGAGCAGCCTGCCCTGTGCTCAGCTCCTGACCTGTAACACCGTACTTGATCTCACTGAAGCCAAAACGAAGACCTATGAACAACCTATATTAAAAATGAGGGTACACCCTACAGTGGCATTCCTTCAGTTGTACCTCTTCCCTTGAATCTATAATGGCACCGAAACAGTGACGTGTGGGCTACCGATGTCTTCTTTCTGAGGCTTCTGGTCAGCATCTCCTCACAGTAGCCATTATTCTGCAAAATCTCAGCTGTGTTTCCTTGTTCAATGAGCTAGACCTAAAGTGGCCTAGGGATGAAGTTCCCCTCCAAGGCCAGGGTTCTGTCGGCAGCCTGGTCGGACTGTCTGGAAGAGCAGTCAACAGGAAATCACCCCGTCTGTGCTGCTTCTGTGCTCCATGTGCCTTAACTAGAAAACAATCCTGCCTGAGACCTCAGCTTCTGACGGGTAGTTTTCCCTTCATCCTGCTCAGGGGGCCGTGGCCAGGTGTGTCTGATGGTGTCCAGCAATCCCAACATGAAAATGCTGTACTTTGCAAAGCCCTTAATGCTTGCTCCGTCCCTGAATTGCAGCAAGGCCTGGATGGGCACCGAGTCTGGGATTTGGGGGCTGCCTGGGGTGACCAGTAGCATCTTCTTATCTGAGTACCTCCTAGTCTTCCTGGGAGAAATAGCAGGAGGGGCTCTTGGCACAGAGGGAAGGTCACCTGGGCTGCCAGTTGAAAACTTGTAAGAAGAAGGGAAACAGACATGGATCTGGACCTCCAGGGAATGGACCTTCCTCCGAGGTGAAGTCTCATGCTGGGACTCTGCTTTCCCGTCCACACGTTCAGGGGAGCTGGCTGCAGGTCACACTGGGAGATTCATCGATTTATCCCCTCATTCACTCACGTGCTAAGCAACAGAAGATCATTAAGGTGAACTGCCAAGGGTTATGCTGGGTGCTGGGAACAGCACATTCAGAGAAAATTACCAGAGTCTGTTCTCAAAGGACATAGAGCCTCATGGAGGGAGGTGAAGATGAATCGAAATGTCACATAAATAACTACATACTTAAAACCTGGAGTACTACAAAGGAGGATGACATAGCCTACAAGACTGTAGAGCAGTGGCACTTTATGTGACCTGGGGAATCAGCTAGGCCTTCCCAAGGAAGGAACTTCTGGAGGGAGAACTGATAGGTAAATGGGAACTAACTAGGTGGAGAAGGGAGCAGTGTGCCCCCAATAGACCAGAGAGGCAGAGCCACAAAGGTGGGAGGGAGGGATCAAAAGTGCCTCTGAGGGAGACCAGCAGTTAGCATAATGGCTATGTCACCGGACTCCCATGTAGTCAATGGTGGTCCGAGTCCCGGACCCAGTGGTTTAAAACTCACGCCGGGCACATGTGCGTGTGTGCCCAAGATTCTGAGAGGAGAAAGGAGAAGAAGGGATTGCAGCATGGCCATTCCCCCTGGGGGGTGATTTCTCGCTTTCTGCCTCTCTGTCCTTCTGGTGAGCGCACGCACCCTATAGTGAAAACCTCTCTAAATAAATAAATAAATAAATAAATAAATAAATAAATAAAAAGTGGCCCTGAGGTGGACGAAGCAGAGTGAGTGATAAGCCCTGTGTCCTGGGCCCTCTTCTCAGGAGCCTAGAGGAGAAGGCACCATTTGCGTGGGATGGCTACCTTCCTGGGGGAGTCTAGCAGGCCATGCCAGCTCCCTGAGAAATGTGTGAGTAGACTGGAGTGGATGTTTGCACCTAGAACAATGCCCAAGAGATAACAGGTGATCAGTAAATGGCAGCTGGATGAGTGAATGCACGCTTCCCAGCCTCAGCCCTAGAAAGTGGCCTCTAGCACTGGTAAGCTCCCAGCAAGTCCTGGGCTTTCCCTCCCCTTCATTTATCCCAAAGAAGAACAAGGGTTTTAGAATGGTCAAGTCTGGGGATATTGATTGGATTGTGTGATTTGGAAAGCTTTAGAAAGGGAAATAGGGCCAACCCCATAGCCTAGTGGTTAAAGGTGCTGGATCCCACATGGCTGATGGTGGTTAAAATCCCAGTCCTGGTGGCTTGAAAAATAAACCAAGGGGCTGGCCAGTAGATTGTGGTTAAGGTGCTGAACTTCCACATGGCCAACTGAGGTTCAAGTCCCAGATCTAGCAGCTTCAGAATTATGCCGGGTACATGTGCATGTGCACATGTCCAAAATCCCTAACGGAAAATGGAGGAGAAGGGATTACAGTGTGGCCACCCCCTCTGGAGAGTGATTTCTAACTTTCCCTCTCACTGTCTCTGTCGCTGTCTGGTGAGTGCACATGTCCTATGGCAAAAAAAAAAAAAAAAAAAAAAGAAGAGAAAAGAAAAAGGAAAAGACATCAGACTCATGTATGCATGTCCCTAAATCCCAATGGGATAAAAAATGGAGGCAAAGGGATTACAGCATGACCATCCCCCATTAGGAGATGCTTGATTCTCTTTCTCCCTTTCTCTAGCAAGCAAATGTGCCCTCTGGCAAAAGCAAGAAGGAAGGAAAGAAAGGAAGGAAGGAAGGAAGGAAGGAAGGAAGGAAGGAAGGAAGGAAAAAAGAAGGAAGGAAGGAAGGAAGGAAGCAAGGAAATAGGAATACAAAATAAACAAATATTGGGGCCAACTTAGTCTGCTGATCCAGGGCTGGCTTCAAAATTCAGGAATCTTAGGTGTCAATCTTCATTCTCCATCTCTTCTATTTCCATTCTGAAGGGTGCACTTGACAACAGATTGTGTCAGAGGTGAGAGAGCAGTTAAAGAAAGCAGCAGTACTCTACATGGAAGTGGGAAAATTTCCAACAAAGCAAAACTGAAAGGAACTTAGTAAGTCACCCAAAATGGCTCAGAGAACATTTCTTTTCTTTTTTTTTTAAGAATTATTTATTTATTTATTACTATTATTGTTAATATTATTTTTCATATGAGTTTTGCCAGAGAAAGACAGACAGAGAGAGAGAGAGAGAGAGAGAGAGAGAGAGAGAGAAAGCAAGCCGCCAGGTCCAGGACTCAAACCATGGCTGGCCGTGTGGGAATTCTAACACCTTAACCACAATGCCACCTGCTGGCCTGGAGAACAACATTTCAATGCTAGGATTTAAAGTCAGTCATTCAGACTTTAGTTTTATTCTAGTTGGCTACTTTGGTAACATTAAGGGCAAAGAAATATGCAGAGATTTTTCTTGCAAGCTGTGGTGGATTGCAAACTATGGTCATAGATGCCTTCTACAGTGGTATATGTCCTCCCTTGGCAATATGATTTTTGTGGCTCTGTCATCAAGTGGATTCAATTCTCCCCTCTTCTAGAAGCTGGAATAAACTATAACTTGTATTCATAGCAATTGACAACAAAATGGAAGGAAATGGAGATGTGTAAGTTTCAGAAACTAATCAATCCTCTGGGTTGGGGGAGGGCCAGTCTCGCCATTTTTGCTTTTGATCTCTTGAAACACTGCCCTAAGCCCTTGAGGAGAGGCACCTGTCAGGTATTCTAGGGGAGGAAGTCACATAGCAAAGGAGCAATGACAACACCAAGTGCCAGATGTGTGACCATCCAGCTCTGCTGACTCTGTAGCTAAATGGAGCTGAGGAGTGAGCTGAGGCCACACAGCAGAGGGGAGGCTTCCCACAGCCACACCCCC
>NW_006198962.1:1367922-1413835 GCF_000334495.1 Tupaia belangeri chinensis
ATTTTTCATATGAGTTTTGCCAGAGAAAGACAGACAGAGAGAGAGAGAGAGAGAGAGAGAGAGAGAGAGAGAAAGCAAGCCGCCAGGTCCAGGACTCAAACCATGGCTGGCCGTGTGGGAATTCTAACACCTTAACCACAATGCCACCTGCTGGCCTGGAGAACAACATTTCAATGCTAGGATTTAAAGTCAGTCATTCAGACTTTAGTTTTATTCTAGTTGGCTACTTTGGTAACATTAAGGGCAAAGAAATATGCAGAGATTTTTCTTGCAAGCTGTGGTGGATTGCAAACTATGGTCATAGATGCCTTCTACAGTGGTATATGTCCTCCCTTGGCAATATGATTTTTGTGGCTCTGTCATCAAGTGGATTCAATTCTCCCCTCTTCTAGAAGCTGGAATAAACTATAACTTGTATTCATAGCAATTGACAACAAAATGGAAGGAAATGGAGATGTGTAAGTTTCAGAAACTAATCAATCCTCTGGGTTGGGGGAGGGCCAGTCTCGCCATTTTTGCTTTTGATCTCTTGAAACACTGCCCTAAGCCCTTGAGGAGAGGCACCTGTCAGGTATTCTAGGGGAGGAAGTCACATAGCAAAGGAGCAATGACAACACCAAGTGCCAGATGTGTGACCATCCAGCTCTGCTGACTCTGTAGCTAAATGGAGCTGAGGAGTGAGCTGAGGCCACACAGCAGAGGGGAGGCTTCCCACAGCCACACCACACAATCAGAGGAATAGCCACTTGTTGCTATTCTGAGCTACCAGGTTTGGGGGTGACCTCTGTCTCTTTCATACCACATACTCTACCTGCACCATCTTGGTGAATGCCTGCCAGAATACTGTTGTGTTCTTTTTTAAGTCCCCATTTTATGTGTAAGTAAGTAGAACTTTAATGGTGCAAACCATTACGTAGCAGGACTAGAATCTGCATTCATGTCTACGTGTCTATTAGAAACTCTCTCCCCATTTCATTGGTCCATCACAAATGCCACAGAGGAGGTACCAAGAGCCTGCAACAGAGCTCAAGTCCCTAATGGGCCCACTCTTACTCTTACAGCCACACACTGCAGACTATCAGGAGAGGTCACGAGAAGACACAGGAGTCTCCAGCATACCAGAGAAAAAAGATGAAGAAATAGAGGGGAGATTGTGGCATGACCACACCCTAGTGAGGGGTGCTTTCTCCCTCTGTCTGTCTCTCTCTTTCTTTAAACACAAATGCCCTCTAGCAATTATTAATTTTTTAATTTTAAATTTATTTATTTATCTTCATTCACTGTACATCAATACAGTATACACAGTGCAATTTTCCACCCAGAATACACTATGTTGTCTCCATGAAGGATATAATTATTACTTTTTAAATCTATTGTGATAGGATCCACACCTTTGGTTGCTCTATAATGGTGCAACCTGAGGATGGAGAGCTATTTGGAAAACCGTGATGGTGTTGGTGTTGGTTATCTACTGCTGCACAACTTGTACAACTCAGCAGCTTAAGTTGCAGTTAAGCTGTTGGCCAGGGCTGCAGTCAGAGGGAGAGGTGGAAACATCCTGCTTACAACATGGCAGCTTGAGTCCCTGGGAGCAAGAGAAAGAATGAAGTGGGGGGAGGGAGGGGAAAGAGGAGTAAGGACATGCATAAGAATGGAAGCTTCAATCTTTTATAAATGAATCTTGGAAATGCCTTGTCACTGCTTTGTTCTCTTTTTGAGACAAATAGTGAGCTATAGCTGCTGATCACACAACTGCTCCTGATTCAGTGTGGGAGAGGATGGTGCAGAGAGAGAAGAGGAGGTGGGCATCACTGGGCTCATCACAGGCTGTCTGTCCTAGGACTGCAACACACACTATGCATCAGTGACATGACCATACCTGTTCCTCGTAGGAGGAGAGTCAGCTGTGGTACCCCTACACTCTTGCTGCGAGTTTGAGCTCTTCTGTCCCCACTAAGGAATGGAGTAAGAGTGCCATAAATAACTTGTGGCCACTGCACAATGATGACTTAAAGGCTTTCTAAGGATGCAGTTATATCTCGAGAAAGTGAACAGGAGCAAAAGAACTATCTGATAATTCAAAGAAAATAGTGAGTCATTTGATTTTATTCTATTCCCCACCCCCAAAGCACATAACAGAAAAATTCCATGCTTTTCTAAATGCCTATGACTATATGCTAGCCTTAAAAGCACTTAACATTTTCCTTCTTCTGTCTTTCTCCATTTTATTTCCATTCTGAAGGAATTTCTTTCTTTCTTTTTCTTTCTTTCTTTCTTTCTTTCTTTCTCTTTCTTTCTTTCTTTCTTTCTTTCTCTTTCTTTCTTTCTTTCTTTCTTTCTCTTTCTTTCTTTCTTTCTTTCTTTCTCTTTCTTTCTTTCTTTCTTTCTTTCTTTCCTTCCTTCTCTTTTCTTTCCTTCCTTCCTTCCTCCCTCCCCACCTCCTTCCCTCCCCACCTCCTTCCCTTCTTTCTTTCTTCCCTTCTTTCTTTCTTTCTTTCTTTCTTTCTTTCTTTCTTTCTTTCTTTCTTTCTTTCTTTCTTTCTTTCTTTCTTTTTTTCTTTTTTTTCTTTTTTTTTTTTCTTTTTTTCAGTTTTAGCTATATGACGTGTGTGTTTGCCAGAGGGAGACAGAGAGAGAGAGAGGGAAAGTGAGAAATTATCCCTTGGGGGTCTTTCTTTCTTTCTTTCTTTCTTTCATTTCCTTCCTTCTCTTTTTTCTTTCCTTCTCTTTCTTTCCTTTTCTTCCTTCCTCCCTTCCTCCCTCCCTCCCTTTCTCCCTCCCTCCCTCTTTCTTTCTTCCTTTTTTAAGGTTTTACCATAGAGCATATGTGCTCCCTAGAGAGAGACATACAGAGGTAAAGTGAGAAATCACTCCCTGGGGGATGGCCATGCCAAATCCCTTCTCCTCCAGTCTCCTCTAGGGATCTTGGGCACGCACGCACATGTGCCAGGCATGAGTTTAAGCCACCGGGTCTGGGACTCAAATTGTGGTCAGCTATGTGGGGCCCAACCAACTTAACCTCCACACCAACACTTGTTATTTTCTATGTTTTCTCTTTCTTCTTTTCTTTCTTTCTTTCTTTCTTTCTTTCTTTCTTTCTTTCTTTCTTTCTATTTTTTATTCCTTTATTTCTTTTTCTTCTTCTTTTCTAGCAGCCATTCTCATGAGAGTGGAACTTCTTCATTTCATTGAATAAGAAACAATGACTTAGCAAATTTCATCAATTTACTTTAAATCACTCCGCTAATCAATAGCATAACAAGAACTGTGTTGAAGTCCAAGGCACAGGATTTTCAAGATTTTCCTTCCAGGTTAAGGGTGTGTAACTCAGGCTCATGGGGGTTCCTGAGGAATGTCTGGTAGGCTCATCAGAGACAGGCATGCTCTCCATATCCTGCTGGTGAGAAGGAAGACATAAAATATTTCCATCAGCTCAAAGCGAATCTGCAAGTGGTCCAGTCAATGACCTGGAAGATACCATCAGAATAACTCCTGACCTTTGGTGCAAATGCCAAGGGACCTGACAGTGGATAATTTTGGAAGCCGACAGAAGAGTTGAATTATTACTTGTCTCGAAGCTTCCTGCTTTCAGTTGGCCTGGAAGTGGAAGTGCCGAGCACTGCCAGGAAGTCTTCTCTCGTGGTTTTACTGGTCAGGGCTAATTTAGGAAGTGCTGGAAATCTTGTAGAACCCCCTTGGGAACTTTTTACCTTGTTTTCCTGAATAAAAACTTCCACTCAGTTGCAAAACCTCAGAATGACATCTGGCCTTCCTATACTGTCTGATCTGGGCTAAATGTCGTGTTCCTCCCTCCCCCCTTCCCCCCCTCCCCCAGTGCTGTTTAATATCAGGCCACAAAGCTGGGCTTCAGGGGCTGTTCGAGGAGACAACTGGCTGCCAGGCATTCTGCTGGTTCTTGTGTGTTCCCTCCAGCTGAGTGAACACACTGCCCCATGACATGGGTGCTAGGATGTCCAGCTCAGCCTGGGTCACCTGGAGGTTCAGAGAAGATGAGTTTATTTTTCCAACTTCCCTCAACTAATAAATGGTAAAGTCACACACACATGCAAGTACATCTAGATCCCCAAATGACACACTTCTCATTAGACCTCTCTGTTTCTGAAATCATTTTGTTTTCCTTGTGAGAGATCTGAGCTTTCTTTTTGTTTTTAAAATTTGCTAGAGGGTCTGTATGCTCACCAGAGAGATGAAGAGATGGGGGGGGTAGAGAGAAAGCACCTCCCCAGTGGGGCGAGGTCAGGCTGAAATTCCTTCTCCTCTGTTTCTCCATTCTCTTGGGATTTAGGCACATGTATATTTGACCTAGCATGCCTTTCTACCCAGTCAGCCATCTGTGACCTAACTCCCTTATCAGTAGGCTATGTGGCTAGCCCCTGGCTTTACTGTAAGATATGAATGCTGCAGTTTCTTCATTCGACAGAAAACATACATGTGGTGTAAAATTCACAAGGAGGCTGCCATGTAGACCAGCAGCTTCCTAAGAGTCCCTCCTCTCTTTGCACACCTTCACCTGTAGCCCACCTGCTCCTGGCTGCTCCAAGATCACTGCACCTCCCTCACCCCTGCCTGTCCTCCCTTCTGCTGTTCCCTTTATCTGGAGCATTCCCCCATTCTTCTTGCTTGGTCAGGTCCTACAGACCTTTCAAGGCCTTGTCCAAAGGACCTTCAAGGAAGCCTTTTTAGCATCCACAGCACATGTTTGGGTCCTTTTTCTTACACTACCTCCCTGTAAGTTCCTCATAGGTATAATTTCCCCTCAGAGAAGTCATGCACATGCAGTGCCCAGCCAGATGACATACCAGGGAATTCAGTAGAGGCTGATATGAGTGATGGGCCAAATAAAGGAAAAGGTATATGCAAATCAACAGGAAAGAAAAGTACAAACTTGCATCAGAAAATGAGTAAGATTTAGAAGTTAAGATCTGGATGGTGAAGATCTGAGGGAAATAGAAAAGAGGTGGGCAGTTTAAAGGGAGGAGCAGGCCTGGATTGCCCCTCGCTAAGGTGCAGGTTCATGAAAGGACTGATGCCAAGAGCTAGAACATACAGTGGGACAGATGAGGTCCCTTTGCCACCTTCTTTGAGAAACCACAGAAGAAAAAGACCAAAAAAAGGAAGTATAGGGTCATTTCATGGTGCAGCAGTAACACGATGCTCTGCGATAATGGATCCCCATGGAGAAGGGTCCCATGTTCATGTTCACGGCCTCTCTGTACACATGAGGTGTGTGCATGTGTAACTGATCCAGGCTGCCTTAGGCTGTAGGTGAATCACAGCATAGAGACTGATGGTGGTGGAGAAAATAAAGAAATATTTTTTAAAGTATATATCATTACGTATCCCTATTTAAAATTAATCATTAGTCACTCACTATTGAACTAATATTTGGAGTGTTTAATATGTTAAGCGAATAAGATAGACTGTGTTCCTGCCCTTGTAGAACAGACAGGCAAAAACCAGAATTAAGTCCATTGTCTTTTCACTTAACTATTTTGAAAAGAAGCCTAGCAATAAAAAGACTTGAGAAGATGGATTAATCATTTTACCCTGGAGAACTCTGTCCTCCAGATTTTCATTGCAAAAATCTTAATCTCATTTGCTTAAGGGTGCTGTTTGAGGGTAGAAAACAGAGAGACAAAATTCTAGTTCATTTTTCTCCTCCCTAAAATTAATGTTAGTAGCTAAGATCAGTGTGTTCTATGAAAGATTAATCTGATTCTATTCTTCTGAATAATGAGAGAGAAAAATCTTCTAATTACTCATGTGGTATACTTTTTTTATGAAGATAAGAAAAACTTGGCATCTTCTTTTTTCTTATTCTGTAATTTAAATATGTTCTCAGCAATTTGGAAATTATACGGAATGTTTTTCTAACTCAATTTACATATCCAGCGGAATTTTGAGCTAAAGAAAAATAAGTTCAAATCAAAAGATCACTTTTCTCTGGAAAACTAAGTACCAAGGCTGACAGTGGCCCCTTGCATTAGTCATGGTGATACTTTGAAGGCCATGTTCATCTTCCCACTCAGCTGAGTATGAGGCCCAGGCGCCAGCGGAGGGAGGGTGCTGAGTCAGAGTCAGCTCTGGTCCATCATCCACCTGTATTCTACCCTTGCCTGGCCAAGTGAGCCCTGGTAGTCTCCCAATCCCCTTCTGCTGGATATGCACTTTCTATAGCCCAGTTTCCAGGCTGGAGGCACAACCTACAGACCTCTTTGCCATACTGGATCAGGAAGGAATGAGCTCTTTCACAATGATGTCTATATCAGTCTTGGGATAGGTTCATCCTCTGTCCTTGGAGACAAAACAATTTGATGAGATTTTAATTACATAGTTCCTTCATATTAAGATAATTTGCAGGTGATAATAGTTAAAGAACTCTTTTTACTCCAAAGCAGCATGCGTTTCTGCCCATGAGATGGTGATAATGTTAAGGAATCATCAGTTCCTTGTATCCTGTGGCTATGATGGTGGGTGAAGGTTGAGATTGGGCTTGGAGGAGTAAGCCCCACAACATGGTGGCCATGTTGGGACCAAGAAGTGAGAATCTCTAGGTCAAGGGGCTGAACAGTGTCAGGGGCAGGTACAGCTGACACCAGGGTTGAATTTTCCTTTCTACCTTGTAATCCTCTCCTATTAACCTCAAACCTGAGCCAAGTCTATTAGAACTGACATTATTGAGTTTAGCTGTGCTTTAAGTTAGAAGGGATAAGCTTTGGCAGTGATCTCATTGAATGCAGGCTGAAGAGTTCTAGAAACCTGGCAGGTATCAAGAGCTGACCTTCCCCACCAGGGTGGATCTGAGGGAAAAGAAGGCTCTTCAGGGAGCTGCAGCCCTTAGGAGAGTGCAGCTGGCATAATGCTTGCTCAGAGGACAGTGAAAAAGGCTGGAGAAGTTGGGAGGGTCAAGTTGCACTTATATTCTCATCATTTTGGTGCATTTCTAGAGGAAAATTATGATAGATCATTTGTCAAGATGTCCTGAGCCCAAGATTTATTCATATATAAAACTGGCAAAGAAGATAGCTTAAGATCACATCCTATAAGGATCAATGTGAACCAGAAAAGCAGAGACTCCTTGAGCCCTAGGAGCAGAGGTAGGAAGTATGTGACTACTGGGATGTGAGACATGCCAACATAGGAAATTGGGTTCTGTCTGGGAAGGGGGTTTGTCACATGTTTAAATATTAACTATGTGGCTACTCAGCAAAAGGACAATTGCCATCTAAATTAATCTATAGGGCCACTGTAGCAAGAAGCACATGTCTGCATTTTTACTCAGTGACAGTTCATCTTACGTGCCAATGTAAAATGGTGGCCAGTATTTGATCAAACTCCAGTCTGGATGTCACTGGAGTTTTGAGATGAGAGTAACATTTAAATCTGTAAACTTTGAGGAAAGTATATTATTCTCTGTACTGTGGGTAGGTCTTATCTAATCAGTTAAAGGCTTTAAGAGTAAAGACCAAAGTCCCCCCAAGGAAGAAGGTATCCATAGGATCCAGCAACTTCACTCCTGGGTATTTACCCAAAGGATAGAAGGACACTCAGTCAGAAAAACACTTGCACATACATGTTTTATTGAGGCATTATTCACAATAACTAAGGCATGGAACCAAACCCAAATGTCCACAAACAGATGAGTGGATTGAAAAATTATAGTACATATACACTATGGAATACTATTCAGCCATAATAAAAAACAATGAGACTCTAGCATTTGTTAGAAAGTGGATAAACATCGGAGATTTACTGCTAAGTGACACAAGCCAGACTATGAAAGGGAGGCATTATATGTCCCCACTTAATACATACTGAATGTCTGTACTCTACAGCAGAAACGGAAATACTGGACAGTATATAAGCATGGAGAACAGCTGTGGATACCAGCGACAGTGTGAAAGGAGGGTGGGAAATGGGGGAGGGTCAGAGGGAGGGAATCACGGGTATAACAGAGGAAGTAAAGCATATAAGAAACACATAAAAAATAAATAAAATAAAACAAAACCAAAAACAGAAGGCATCGTATCTCTAATCAGTCTTCAGACTGGAGTTGCATCACCTCTTCCCTGTCTTTCAGCTTGCCGGCCTGTCTTGCAGATTTCAGATTTGCTTTTCCCCAGACTCACATAAGTCAATTCCTTAAAATAAGTCTTTTAGAGGCCTCCAGATGGTGTAGCGTTTATGTTGCTGACTCCCACATAACTGACTGCTGTTTGAGTCCCGGACCCAGTGACTTGAAACTTAGGCCAGATGCCTGTGCATGCACGCCCAAGGGCCCAGTAAAATGGAAGGGAGGGATTGTGGTGTAGCCATCCCCCCTGGAGGGTTATTTTTTACTTTTCTTCTCCCTGTCTCTGTCTCTTGCTCTCTCCAGCTAGTATACATGCCCTAAGCCAAAAACCTCAAAAAAAAAAAAAGTCTCTTGGTATGTATGAATGCTATCAGTTCTGTTTCCTGGGGGACTCTTGACTAAGGCAGCTAGTATCTTACTTTTCCTCGTGTGCTTGATTTCACTGTCTTAGTTTTGTCTCCTGTTCCTCCTCTACTTCCCAAACAACCTTCCAGCACCCTTGCCCTCCCTTTCCTGTCAGGTAAAGTGATCCATGTGGCACAGGCAAAGCCCAGACCAAGAGTTGGGACATTGAGATCTGAATCTGCTGTGAACTAGCATGAGGCCTGTGGGCATTGTGACACTCCAAGACTTAAGTTATCTGTACTATGGAAGGTCGATTATACCAGAGTCAGCCTGGGATCATGAGCCTTGGAAATTGTGTAGAAAATTTTGATTTGTTTCCACACTTTTCTGGAGAGAATATTCAGTATTGTCATCATATTTGAGTCATCAGAATCCTTTATCTGATAACTAGGAATGGCCATCTCCCATAATTATAGGATTCAGTGATATTCATGAAGCCCCAGAGAAATGATGCTTTCAGCTTATGTGTAAGCATGCCTATGTGTGCAAGTGCATGTGTGTTTGTAGAGTCAATTTACCTATTTTGAACATTTCAAGTTGAAAACGAATGAATACAAATTTAAACAGGTGATATGTAGTGTTATAAGCCAATAGTATAAAAGCCCATGATTGTAACCATATCATTCACAGAAGGTGTAACAACACACACACACACACCCACCCACACACACACACACACACATTCCTCCCTAGTATGTTAGAATGGCCCCTCCTCAAATGTGTTAAGAGCTGAATCTCTTGGCCCCATGACTATGATCCATTATATGACAGAAGACCCCTGAAGATATAATTGTGGTTACTGATGAGTGGCCTTAAATAGAGAGAGTATTCCCTAGACTATCCAGGTGTGCCTGATCTAATCAAGTTACTCTAAAAAACAGAACTTTCTCTGGCAAGAGGCAGGAGGCAGAAGACTGAAGGGGACATTGGACACCTTAAAAATATGATGGGAACTGGCCTGCCTTTGCTGGCGGGATCACACGGAGGCATGGGAAGTGATCTAGTGGCTTCTGAGAGCGAGACGAGTCCTGGCTGACAGTGACAAGGAAAGGGGCCTAAGTCCCACAGCCCAGGGATGAATTCTGCCAATAATCTGAATGAGTTGAAAGTAAATTCTTCCTGGAGTCTCCAGAGGAGCGTCTAGCCCCACTAACACCTGGATTTCAACCATGAGAGAACCTATCCAACTGATGAGAGAACAGACCCAACTGAGCCCACTTAGAATTCTGACTATAGAACCACTGAGAGGTAAACAATTTGCATTGCCTTAAACCTCTAAGTTTGCTATGGCAGTGCTTTGGATTGCATTGCGTTCCCCTACAATTCATTCGTTGAAGTCCTACCCACCAGAACCTTAGAATAAGACTATACTTGGAGACAGGGTCTTTAAAAAGGTATTACATGAAAAGGGGACCATTAGTCTGGGCCCTATTCCAACCTGACTGGTGTCCTTATAAGAGATGAGGACACGGACATGTACAGAAGGCTGACCACATGAAGGACTATCTGCAACTCAATCAAAGAGACATCAGAAGGAACCAACCCTGACCTTGGATCCTTGATCTTGCCTCCACGATCTTGGATCTCTGGCCTCTAGAACTGTAAGACAATAAGCTTCTGTTGTTGCAGCTGCCCCGTCTGCGGAACTTGGTTTCAGCAGCCCCCAGGCTGATGCAGGCAGCAGTCGAGAGCTAACAGAAAACCTCACCTTTCAGTGAATGAGCGAGAGGTACAACAGCCTGACCAGGTATGCCACCCTCTGCTTCTCTGCCTGTGTTGTGGAGCCCAAGCTGACCAGCAGACCCGGTGAACCTTACTTAGCAGGGTAATGTGAACCTGCCTGCTGATGGGGGGCAAGGTGGAGGCTCAGGATATTAATAAGAAACAATTGCCTGATGGAACAGAGCATATACAGAGGTTCAAGAAAAAAATATTTTGGGTACCAGCAGTTAGCGCAATGGCTATGTCACTGGATTCCCATGTAGTTGAACGTGGTTTGAGTCCCAGACCCGGCGGCTTAAACTCACGTTGCACGTGTGTGCGTGCAAGATCCTGAGAGAAGAATGGAGGAGAAAGGATTGCAGTGTGGCCATCCCCCCTGGGGGGTGATTTCTCACTTTCTGTCTCTCTCTGTCTCTTTGGCGAGCACATGCGCCCTATAGCAAAAACCTCTCCAAAAAGAAGAAAAAGAGAAAAAAAATATTTTTGACTCCAACTTGTGAATATACCTTTATTTCTTCAGACACAGTTGATGAACCTCTGTCACTTATGACCTGCAGAAAGACTAATGGAAAATCAATATTACATTTTCCCATGTGGTGTGAGGGCATTGCCTGTGTGTATTCTAAAAAAGGTTAAGCAAGGGTTAAATAACGTGCCCACTCTATGCTGTATCAATATGATACGGTGGCAAGAAAAAAGCAAGTTTCTGCTTTTCTTTGATTGCTGCCTTAGCTAGGTGGTCCAAGACGACCCTGCGCTAAGCTGTATGAATTAGGCATGGGCTCCAGGCTGCTTTGTCCTATACCTGAGCCATCCTTCTTCTAATGGCTGTGACCTTTTTAATTTATTTTTTCTTTTTTCTCTCGGCAAAAAGAAGGGGCAAATCGACGGCCAGGTTGATGATCACAGTTTTTATTGTCTGAAATCTAAGCAAAATAATATCACCGTTGCACTCAGCCTGGCTGTGCACGTTGAAAAGACGTGCAAGGCTCAATGAGACGAGAAGCAAGGATCACCTCCTCCTCACATTACTGACTGCTTGGAAATAGTTTGTCAAATTGTATTTATGGTGAGACAGGTTCAAACAGCAGCTCAAGAGTTACCAGCCTGGAACTATATTGGAAATGGAAAACGACGGGAGCAAGAGAATAATAGAGGGTCAATTAAGGCTCAGGGGAAGGTGGGAGAAAAGACCAAATCAGAAAGAATGTTAAGAGGAGCCAGAATTTATTTTTATTACTACTTTGAAATAGCAACAGAAGAGGAGTACATCAAGAGGAATTTGCTTCATTTATAGGTGGAGAAAGCAAATGTGGAATAAATAAAATAACAAATGAATGATATTTATCATCATCATCACCATTGCCACCATTTGTTGAATGATGAGCAGTTAATCCTTTTAAGCATCCCCATTGGAGATACCCTTCACCAAGGAACCCCACTGTGTCAACGATGGAGCCTGTATTTGAACCCAGATTTTTCCAGAGGGAATGGCCATGCCATCCCTTTTCCTCCCTTCTCCTCTTAGAATTGTGGGCACACATGTATATATACTCAGCGTGATTTTCAAGCTGCCGGGTCCAGGATTAGAGCTGTGGTTGGTCATGCCACCTGCCCCCAAGCCTACATTTTCTAACTCCCAAACTCTGCTGTTTCTACTACCCCTCTGCTTCCAAATGTGGAGAGAAGAATGGAGATTCTTCAGCCAAATTATGGTTCTTCCTGAGCCCGAGTTACTGAGTCACTTGGGAGTTGCATTGAGCCCTGGCCCTATCAAGCTCATGGAAAACCAGGAGTTCATAGAAGGAGTTTGCAAATCGTCACTGTGGGCAGCCCACTGTTCCCAAGTCAGCCAGCCTCCCAGCAGCAAATGGGAAGAGACCAGGCTTGTGTGTACACAGGGGTCCTGGGACTTAGGAATGGGGATTGGAGAAGAGCAACACAGGGAAGAGAAAGTCACTGCTATGGCAGCAGCATCTTCTCTGCACCTCACAAGTGTCCATTGGAGCCACAGATGAGGGGGTGTTGTTATTTGTTTCCAGTTGCTCAGTGGGTGCTTTCTGTGGTCCAGCCTCCCCCTCACTTCTAGGTTCTCAGCTTGGAGTCTCTGCATCTGAGAAGGACTAGACAGGCAGAGCAGGACCTTCTGTGTAGCCGAGACAGGCGCTGGCAGCAGCGTGTGTGAAAGCTGGGTGCTGGGCAGCAGCTGGAGCCAAAGGCAGGCTGAGGGTGAGAACTGGTCACAGCATCTAACTGCCTGCTGCTACCAGGCGAGGTCCTGACACAGCTTATTCATTATCCACCAGGAAGGGCTCACACAGTTAGTGCAGGGGAGGGAAGACTTCTTCTATTGCTCTATTGTCCGAGTCTCTAAAATGAACTGACAACAGTCAGACTCACAGGAGAAAAGGTACACAGACGTTATGTGCCAAGAGTACCCGTGAAGAAGAAGTAGATAACCCAAAGCCTGGTGAAGTCTAGAAGCTTGTACACAGTCTTCTCAGGGGAGAGTAGAGGAGGGCGTAGGTAACTTGAGGGAGAGTAAATGTGGGGGGAAAGATCAATGAGCCCTCAGAAGAATGGAAGATGGCTTGTGGCAATGTTTGCCTGGGTGTGGTGTTGAGCTCTAGTCTCCTCTCCTCTGCTAAGCATCCATCTTCTTTGGAGGATGAAACTCCAGTGGGTGGGGGTTGATGACCATTCACTTCCTTTTTCAAGATCTGTCTTTGGGTGGATGAGGGAAGTTCAGAGAAAACTTCTCCTCTCCCTACAGCGTTGTTTTGAGCTCCAATTAATCAATATCCCAAGGCAACATATTTTGGGGTGGTATTTCCTGGCTTTATTATTATTATTATTATTATTATCATTAACAATTCTGTTTTACAAGATGGTAAATTTTTTCTGGCTACTGATATTGGGTCATTAAGAAAGTCAAGACATATTTTTCTATGTTTTCTATGCAAAAATGTGTCATAACTTTTCCGACAGTCTAATAGATCAAAGGAGATTGACATTGCCTAGGAAATCCCCAAGAATCTTTGCAGGTCAGATCAGTAACTCTGTATCACATTGACCCAGGACTTTGTAGTTTACAAAGTGCCTTCATGGGAACCAGCAGTTAGCGTAATGGCTATGTCGCTGGACTCCCACGTAGTCGACCGCGGTTCGTGTCTCGGACCCGGTGGCTTAAATCTCACGCCGGGCGCGTGTGCGTGCGTGCCCAAGATCCCGAGAGGAGAATGGAGGAGAAGGGATTGCGGCGTGACCATCCCCCCTGGGGGGTGATTTCTCGCTTTCTGTCTCTATGTCTCTCTCTGTCTGTCTGGCGAGCGCACGCGCCCTATAGCGAAAAAAAAAAAAAAAACCTCTCAAAAAAAAACAAAGTGCCTTCATGCACAACTCTTATTTGATCCTCAGAGTGCCACGAGGGAGTGATCACTATGCCTTCATGGCACCAAGAAGAAAACTTGAAGCCTGAAAGGATTATACAACTTTGAAGTGAGGGAGTGTAAGTCCAGATGGCTTCTTTACTAATTTCTTCTTCTTTTGCCACTTTGTGTAATGGTAAAATGCAGTTTTTTAGGCATGCGTAGTCCACAACATTAGAGAAAATGCCTTGCAAATAAAACTTACCCCCAACCCCCAGTGCTTCCTGTTGTCCTGATCCCCACACTTCCAGATTCTCAGATAGGAGAATATGACCTGTTTAGTTAGCAGTGAGCTTTATCACAGTAGTGAGGGGAGTGTGGCATAAGAAGATGAGATTGCAGTGGTTGTAGGTCTTTCCCATGAGGAGACATGCATGGTTTTTCTTTGTGTTCATTTTGCATCTTAATCAAGTGATGCTACATTTATGTCATTACAAAACAAATAGATCTGTGGAGATGCTTCACAGACTCCATGAGTGAATTTAGGTGCCATCATGTTCCATGTATCAAATGTTGGTCTCATACTAAAGTGCCCGCTACATGCCAGACACATGGGCCAGATAGCACATTTAGTTCTGCAACAGCAGAATCATTATCTTTCCTTTATAATAGGTGTGAGACTCCAAGAGGCTTAGCAGCTTATCCAGGGCAGGCAGCTAACAGCCAGTTAGCCTAGCCTACGAGCAGAGCCACTCTGCCTTATCTTTGGGGAGAGAGGGACATGGGATATGTTTGAGGGTAATTAGTTCTCACCTTTGAGAGAAAGTTATTTATTCAAGTTATAAAACTGGTATCTTCATATTCCGACAGAGTGGTCCAGTTGTAGATGTAAAACCCTGCTGAGGGTCCTCTTCCAGGTTGCAGACTGTTGATTTATATATTAGCTTCATGTGACAGAAAGCAGAACAGAGAAAGCAAGCAAGATTTCTTGTGCCTTTTTTAAGCACACTAATTCCATACTTGAGGGCCCCATCTTCCTGATCTAATCATCTCATAAAGTCTCCACCACCAACTGCTATAACATTAAGTAGGGTTCCAACAAGTGAATGTTGGAGGGACACAAGCCCTCAGTCTGTTGCACTGAGCATGTGTCCATTTGGAAAAGTCAGTGAACAGGATCATTGTCTGAAAGAGGTAAAGTATTTTAATCTGCATATGCTGTTACAGGTTGAGCATCTCTAATCCCAAAAATCTAAAATCCACAATGCTCCAAAATACAAAACATTTGAATGCTGACATGACATGATAGTGGAAAATTCCACACCTGACTTTATATGACAGATTTCAATCAAAACAGTGCAAGATGAAAATACAAAGGGACTTCAAAACATTCATGGAAAAGTGGAATTAAAGTATGAGTTTTAATACAAAAAAATTAAAATCCATGCATAGCTTAATAATACACATTTTCTATGAACATTTCCCAAACCCCTCATTGTATAACATCACCTTCAGGCTGTGTATATAAGTGTATATGGAGGACCAGCAGTTGGTAAGGTGGGTAAGGCACTGGACTCCCACATGGCTGATTAAGCAGTTCAAGTCCTGGACCTGGTGGCTTAAAACTCACATGGGGTGTGGGTGTGTGTGTGTGTGTGTGTGTGCCCCAAATCCCAGGAGGAGAATGGAAAAGAAGGGATTGCAGTGTTGCCATTCCCCCTGGGGGGGGGTGATTTCTCACTTTCCCTCTCACTGTCCCTCTCTTCTCACCAACGAGTACACTAGCCCTATGGCGAAAATCTTTAAAAAAAATAAAGTATGTATGGAATGTAAATGAATTTGTGTTTAGACTTGGGTCCCATCCCTCAAGATGTATCAGTGTGTATATGAAAATATTTTGAAACTCTGAAAATATCTAAAATCTGAAGCACTCTGTTTTCCAGCATTTTGGATAAAGGCTACTCAAACTGTAGTATATTACACAAACCAGAGTGCTAGCTAACAGGAGATGGAGGGAACTAGAGAGAAATGTGAGATCAGGCTGTTGCCTTCAATGGTGCTTCCACTCCTATAGGAGGTGGACATTTGCACAGACCTTAGGGGAAGTGAGCTGAGGTGGAGTGGGCCAAGAAGGAACTGGGAAGTGGAATGGCATGAGTTTCCTGGCTGTGGCCATTACCTGATGAATGGAGGAGAGGGCTCTCTGAAGATGAAGCCCAGGGGTTCTTGGAAGTCTTCCTTCATTATACACTCACTGAACAGTTATAGCCCTTGCTACTGGGAATTTGAAAATTCCTTTTTTCCACAGCAGTCTGAAGGAGCTCTTTCCTCTGTTTGTTTCTCCCCTTGGGAAATAATCATTCTCCTAATTGCTACACACTCACCATCAGCCTGCGATGACTCCACAGCCGATGGTCTCTATTACTCTTCTATCTTAAGGGATTATAAAAGCAGATATGATTACTAATAGTATGAATCTTTAAAACAGAATAAAAACTTTTTAAAACCCTCTTATTCAAAATCATGGCATTTGAATAATTTTTGAGCTACCAAACGGAATTTATTTAGGCTAGTTTAAAGGCTAATTGATATAATTTCAATTTCAAATTGAAATACTACTTATAATGCATTGTCATTCATCTTAATGGGTCTTAATGTTGAAACATAATTGCGACTCTTTGAATAAAAGCATCATTAACCCCGTTATTGCTGATCAATGTACAGAGATGTTGTAATAAAAGTGCTTGTCCGGTAAGATTGGGCGTACAGTCTGGAATCTCCAATCACAAGGGCTTCTGAGAGGAGAAGGTGCTGTCTGAATACTCTGGCATGTAACATGTGAATGTTGAGGAAATACATGAGATACTCCTGAAGTGCCTAGCATCGTACCTGGAACCCAGTAAGTACCTGATGAATAGCTTGGTAGAAGGTAGATTGTCATATTTTGCAGCTTCTCTCCAAAAGTTATTATCTTTATTTTCCCCCAAGTCTCTTGGAGATTCCCAGTGGATCTAGAATATAGGTTAAGCTACAGAGGGGATCTCAGAATACGTACTAATTGTGAACGTCACAAGCGATTGAATTTTCTGTCTGTGGCAGGCACTTGCAAAATCTTGGCTACACAGAAGGAGCCTGTAGAGGAGGTATGATTATGCTGTTGACATGTGAGGACACCAATATTCACTAATGTTAAACAAAATTTCCCCAAATTCACGCACGAAGTGCCCACTGAGTGGCAGAGCTAAATTTTGCTGGACGATGTGGCCCATACTCTTACAACTCCTGCTACCAGCCACGGGGAAGGAACTTCAGGGATAGTGGTCATTTCTGCCTTTGGTCACAGTTCAAGGACCACCTCAGATTTCCAGAAAAGAGCAGTAAATTGAGTGGGTTTGCTCTGTCACACAACCACTGCCCTTTTCAGTTCCCCTTGTTTCAGGCACCCATTGCCCCAGGGGCCAGAAGCCCACTGCTGTGACTGTTTCCCAGAAAGGACTCTCCCCAGAGCTTTCTTGTAGTCAGTCCCCCAAAGCACAATTGATTGCATAGTGCTTTCGACTCTCTCAGGCCAAACTTCTAAAGTATTCCTGACAGCTAGAATTTTAAGCTTCATCTTTCCTAGATAGTGTTTTTCAAGATCTCTTGTGGCAACAGAAACAATGACTGGGTACCTGAACTTCTCCCCTTGGAGTGGCCCATCTCAATTCATCAGGGTGAGCTACACATCCATAGCCAACAGCGTTATATAGCCAAGGCTTGCTTCATTGGTCATTTAGCAAACATTTTATGTGCCTTGGCTCTGAGCTCTGGGCACATGTGAAAAAATAGACTGAGTTTCTTTTTTCAAGGAGTTGCCTACAGTTTAGTGCAGAAATTCAGGTATAAACAATACTGTAATCCCAAAAATGATTACAATTACTTACTTTTATCAACAGCTATGTTCTAGATATTATGCCAGGTATTTGACATGCACAATCTCAATCAGGTCTTGAGAGGGAAACTAACTCCCTCAATATGATTTGAACATCCCCTGATGGCTTGGATCTCACTAGTTTAACTCCATGGCACCTACTTCCACAGGGTTCCACAGTGGACTGACACCAGATGGAAAGTCCCATGTCTAACCAGGAAAGCCAGAGAAAGCCACATGGAGTAGGTAGTCCTTGACTGGGATCTTTCAGTCTGAGTAAGGACTTCCCAAGAGAATAAGAAGGCATAGAAATAGCACATACCAAAGGCTGGGGCAGGTCAAGGTCATTGCATGTTGTGGGAACCACACGTGGTGTAACTGTAGTGTGGTTCCTGGTGAGGCTGGGGGCAGTGAGGCCCAGGGAAGGGAAGTGGTGAGTGGAAGTTCGGCATATCAGAGAGGACTTGTGGGCCAAGCAGGTCTACGTATCCAGTAAACATGAGGACCCCAGGTTTGGAAGCTCCTGGTGGCTGTAAGTGCCGTGGAGAGTGGGGAGAGTGTAGAGAAGGGACCTGAGATGGAACCCACTACGTGGCTATTCCAATGGTCTGAATGTGGCTTGATAAAGACTTGAAGGCAGTGGCTGCAAAAATGGAAAAAAGTGGATATATTTATGTGTAGAATTATTGGGACTTGGTGCATAGGTGGACACAAACATGTGTTAGGAGGAGGGGTGGGTAGTTAAGACATGACTGACTTAATGACAGAGATACTGTACTCGAAGGATGCTATTAATAGTTAGCACAGCTCAGAAATAGGAAGAGTTGACATCCCAATCTCAGAGCACATGGTGTAAAAAGGTCCCCATAGGTGAGGTCTAAGAATAGACTTTTTTGTATGTTTATTTTGCTAGAGAGCATGTTTTGTCACCAGCTGAAGAGAAAAGGAGAAAGCACTTCTTCCCCTCCCACCTGCCAGTGGGGTACAGTTAAACTGCCATCTCTTCTCCTCCATTTCTCCCTCAGAACTTTAGGCATGAACGCATATGGCCCAGTATATTTCTCGAGTTGCTGGGTCCAGGGTTCAAACTACACAGCTGGCCATGTGGCAACCATCTACCTTAACTACCATGCCATGGAGCTGGCCTGAGGACTGACTTCCAGTCTTGTTAATAAAGGAACCAGGTACAAGGCCTCATTTTGTCTTGTCTTTTTTTGCCATGAGGATAAGCATATATCCATATCTACAGAAAGTGAGGTAGGGCATGGAGAGACAGGCATTAATACTGTCCTGTCTGAAAAATAAAGAGGAGAGCTTTGCATGTTTTAAACAAAACAAAGTATTTTTTAAAAGATTTTTGCTATAAGACAGGTATGCTCTCCAGAGAAAGACAGAAAGAAGGCAAGTGAGAAATCACCCCCCTGGGGTTTGAGGATGGATAGCCACACCACAGTTCCTTCTCCTCCATTTTCCCCTTGGAATTTTGGGCATGCATGCACGCATGCCTGGTGTGATTTTTTTCAAGCTGCCAGGTCCATGACTCAAACCACACAGCCGGGCTTGGGTGATCCAGAGCCTTAAATTCCATGCCGCCTGCTATCCCAAAGTCTACTTTTTAATACATTAAAAATATTAAGATTTATAGCACATGAACATTAGCTGTGATTATAAAACACATACTAATGTGCCATGGAGCTAGACGGTAGTACGGCAACAAAAACACTATGTTCTGAAATTCTGCAATGCAATTGCACATGGGAAGGTTCTCAGTTCAATTCCGGAGATCTTCCTCAGCACCGGGCAGACATATGCCCGTAATTAGGGCTGACCGATGACTGAGGGTGGATCGTGGTGCTAAGACCCTGTTAGGGTTTGGGTTCTCTCTCTTTTTCACACAGCAGAAACAAACCAAGACCCTGTTAGGGTGTGCTTTCTCTCTCTTTTTCACACAGCAGAAACAAATAAATAAACTAAAAAGAACTAAAAAAAATTAGAAAGAATTAACTCCCACCATTAAAAAGGAAGTTTATTTACAGCAATAGCCCTCCCTCGCAGATGGTGTCCACTAAGTGTCCTCGCACAGTAACTCTCTAGGGCTCTGGGACTGAGCGAGTGAGAACGGATGGAGTGAAGTGAGATGGGTGGAGCTAGCATACGTCTAGGAATCCACGCACCTGACACTTAGACTAGCCCTCTAGTTAATTTTGAGTGAAACTCCTTAACTCTGTGCGTCGCCATTTCCTCAGATTTCAGCAAATAGACAAAGGGACTTTAAACAGTTTATGCAATAAGGGAATTAAGATATGAGTTTATTTTTGTGCAAAAAATGTGAAATCCATGCACAGTTTTTTCTTAATAAGATTTTTCCACAAACGTTTTGAAGACCCTCCCCAGCATCTTTCCCAGACTTCACCTCCTCACCTTTTCATTTAGTAAGTCTGAGTTCTTAGACAGTCCCGCTAGCCATGAGGAGTAAACAGGTGGAAAACTCATCTACAGGAAAACCCCAAAGTATCACCGTTCATGTCATTCATTCATTCAGCCCCTGGCTTTCTAGCACCTGCCATGTGCCAGGGTCTCTGCCTGACACTGGGGCCGGAGTGATGGACAAGAAAGGACTAGCTACCTCATGGATCTCATGCTCTTAGAAATAGTTACCAATAAACTGATCAGAAAAAAGAAATGTTGCCACAACAATCACTGGAGTGACCCCTGCTTAAAACCTGCTGGGAGTTTCTGGTATTGCCTCGATTTCTGAATTACTGAAGAAAAAAAAAAAAAGGCAATTCTAGATGTAGAGAAGACTCCTATTTGCTATACCCCAGGACACCAGTTACAAATAGATATTCAGCAAGGTCACTTCACACTTCTCTGCGGGGTGTTGCAGGAAGCACAGTGAGAGGAGGAGGCTAGCTTGGCCACACGATGAGATTTTCTCCAGCCCTCTATTTCTTCTGGTATAGTTTGATTGTTTTATTTATTTATTATTTATTTATTTAGTTTTGAAGAGGTTTTTGCTATAGGGCGCGTGCGCTCGCCAGAAAGACAGAGAGAGACAGAGAGATAGAGAGCGAGAAATCACTCCCCAGGGGGGTTGGCCATGCTGCAATCCCTTCTCCTCCGTTCTCTTCTTGGGATCTTGGGCACACACACACATGTGCCTGGTGTGAGGTTAAGTCACTGAATCCGAGACTTGAACTGCAGTCGACTACATGGGAGTCCAGCGACATAGCCATTATGCTAACTGCTGGTCCCTGCTGTAGTTATTGAATCACAGTGGATGACTTCTGCACTGTCTTCTTCCACACCAATGCTAGACTTTGGTACCAAGTGGCTGCATGTGAAATCACTTACACCTTGCCATTGTAGGCTCAGCTCCTCTGAGTGGATTCTGACCCAAGTGAGTGTGCAGCAGTGGCCATGCCTCCCACCAGCTGGGGGTATGAGAACTAGTTTTCAAAGACTGTAGTCTACAGCCCAGCAGGTAGTGTAGTGGTTAAGGCGTTGGACTCCCACGTGGCTGACTACGTTTTGAGTCCTAGAACCAGCGACTTGATAGTCATGCCAGGTGCATGTGCATGTGTGCCCAAAATCCCAAGAGGAGAATGGAGAAGGGATTGTGGTGTGGCCATCCCCCCTTGCGGGGAGTGATTTCTCACATTTCCTCCTTCTATCTCTCTTTCTCTGGCAAGTGCACGTAATCTATGGCTGGCAAAAAAAAAAAAAAAAAAAAAAAAAAAAAAAAAAAAAAAAAAAAAAAAAAACTTAAAGGAAAAAAAAAGAACTGTAGTCTGCTCTTCTCTGAATGCTCTGAAGATTTAGAACATAGAGGGCACTCCAAGCAGTTGGTGGGGAAATGGAATTAAAGTGGAAGATTATTTTGGTGCAGAAATGTTTGAAATCCATGCTTGATTTTTTTCATCCTATGCATTTTCTATCAGTCTTTTGAAGAGTCCCTATAGGGCTGGGCTTTTCAGACAGTTGGAGAACTTGGTAGTCGCAGATGAGACCCGAGACTGAGTCCAGTGAGGCGTGGTTAACGTGGGCTGTCTGAGCGAAGTGCAGTTCCCTGGGAGCAGGAGTAAGGAGCCCACACTGGGAAGAGCCTGCCCTGGTGGAAAGAGGAAGCTGGCTCAACTTGTGCATGCAAGGGCAGGGTGGGGGACTGCAGAGAGGAAACACCCAGCATGGGCACTCTCAGCAGTACTGTGCTCTCAGTGAAAAATGAGGTGATATGAGAAGCCGAATGTTTTAACAAAAGCCATGGAATATGCGACTCTCTTTGTAGATAGAAGTGAGTGAGCATTATCTTAGATGTCAGCTTTTATCTGGCGTCTCTGATCATCAGTGCTTACCATGGCCTCTGCACGTGGCAGATGTCCCTAAATGTGTGTGAATGACTGACTGGCTGGCTGGCTGAGAGAATGATTGAGTCATACACTCTTGGTTTTAATAATAACTTAATGAATCAATACCCAGTTGCTAAAGTTGGCTGTGGTATGGTGGAAATGAATCCAGGCTTGGAGGCGGGTCTAAGCTCTCACTTCAGCACAGACTAATTGATAAGAAATATCTATGTCTTGGGTTCAAATCCCAGCTCACCCTCTTGGACATGGTGAGTCTCAATGTCCTATACTTTGGTGTCTCGAAATGCAAAATGGTTAGTACTAGTAACCATTTGTGGGTATGTGTATGTGTGTGTATGGATGTATCTTTGTGTGTGTGTGTTAAGTGAGTTATATAAAGAGACTCCAAAAAGTTCATGAAAAAGTAAAATTTTGGTGCAAAAAAAATATTGAACTCTGTGCATATTTTTTTTCACAATTTGCATTTTCCATGAATTCTTTGAAGACACCTCATATGTGTGAAATACTCAGAGCAAAGTCTGGTCCATAGTGAGGGCTCTGAAATGATTAGCTAATGTTATTAGTTCTAATGGGAATTGTATGTATTTAAACACTGATAAAACCTAAGTGTCCATTTCCTCATCTGTAAAACATGAACAGAAAAACCTGCTTCACACACAATGGCTGGAAAAGATGAAAGGGATGATGTGGCAAACAGTACCTGGAACAAAATCTCCGTCCAATGACTTGACTTTTCAGACCTGGCCCACCCATTACAATTTTGTATTTCCTACATCTCCGCTTCCTTTTTCTCCTTGTCACTTACAACTAGATGTGCATCACTGTGATTGTATTCCCAAATAAAATTATATTTAAGGTTTCTAATAAGTGAGCCATTACCAGGGAGTGGTGACCACTCAGGAAGGACAGAAAGCACCACACCCATACCTAATAATTGCAATTATTGTTCTTTTTTAATCTTAGCACTTATTCTCCCAGTGTATGGAATGGCTCTTCATTTCAGGGACTTTCATAATTCTGAGCAAATATAATTTGGTAAGATTTTCAGTATTTGGAACCAAAAGCTTCCTCCTTGCAGACAGTATGAAGGCAAGGCCTGTGAGCGAGCAGTTCGGTGGTCTTTGCAAAGCCTACAGACCACCACAGAGCCACCAGCTTCCTCACCGAGGGGCTGGGGGAATTCTCACGTGGACCCTTGGGTAATCCCCCAGCTCTTGCCCAAACGGTCACAGGGTCTGCAGCAGGCGCCGGACAGCGCTGGCTTCTCCTGAGGGGAAATGTGACTGCGGAGAGGTGCTGGATAAAGGGAACTTCTGGGCTGGCTTTGTCCAGAAATTTCCTGTTGAGTGTTTCACTTCACGTTTAGGAAAGGATTGAGGAACTCTTGGGAATCCAGTTCATGAAGGTTGAGAATGCAGTGAGAACGAATCTGCACCCATGTCTGGCTTTCAGGTCCACAGGGACACCCTCTGCATGCTCAGGCACAGGGACTGGCACATCTGTTAAGAAGCTGAGTCCCATTTTATTTCTCACTCTTGTTTCTTGGTGGTCCGAGTAATGCATTTAATATTGTCTTTTTTTTTTTTTTTGTCCCCTCCAGGTCTTAAAAACCAAAAACAAAACCCAGGAAATACTGGAAGTGGTTCATCTCTTCACGCTCGTGCCTTTGCAAAGTGCACCAGAATAACCACCTCCCAGACTCCCCCTCAAAGCAGGTTTCCATTCCTTCTAACCCCCTGTAGTAACAACTTTGCCCCAAGCCAGACCAACTGAAATTTAAAAATGAGAAAGAAAAAATCAGCCAGACTCGTTAATACAACACCTACCTGAAAGTGTGCATTAAAACATCGTGCAGAAAATAATATATATCTTTCAAAGAGGGCATCTTCTTAGTACTCCTCTAGGTTTTAAAGAGCAGTTTTTGGAAGACTGGAGAGAGAGAGAGAGGGAAAAAAAAAAAGAGTGCAGGTTTTTCTTTTCATTTCATGGATCCTTAACCCATATTTAATGCAGACTCTGGATTTTAGACACAGCAAGTGTGCTTGTAATTATTTCAAACAGTTAAAAAAGCTAGTTAATGATGTTCAACATAAGTAATCATGTTAAATAGTAAAATTTAATTTCTTAAAAACTTAAATCCTCATATCTTCTGGAATGCATTGTACTGTAGGATGTCTGAGTAAATTAAATTCTCTCCCGCACACTAAAGCATCAATTTCCTTATGGTAATTATCTGCTAGATTGGATCTGTCAGAGGTAGGGAAGCAAGCCTGACATTATACCCTCTTTACAAAAAATGATTACAAAAAATTAAGACGAATGAGTAAAATTAAGGCTGTGGCTGGTAAGCCTCTATAAAGCTCGCATGCATCACTCTACATAAGATACCATTGTGCTGGGGACTAAGCTTTTAATGACTAGCCGTATAATCAGGTAAAGTCCATTAAAGCACCGCAGAGGTAACCGATCACAGAGATAACGGCGAGAAATGATTTTCCGCCAAGAGAAGCAATTTATTATACACAAAAAAACGCATTTCTAACGGAAGTGTCTGGATGGATGGGGAACTCGGTGAAGGTGACAGGATTTCTTTCCTGGAAAGTTTGAAAAATGGCGATGCGCGGAGCTCGGTGCGTGCTTGCCCTTCGCCTTTTGGGTCTCTCTGAGGGCTTTCAGAGTTCTGCCAAAGCATGCTGCGTTACTGGGGTGCCTCATGAGGTGCATTGCCATTCACAGCTCACCTTTCCGGCCAAGACTTCTCAGAAGCTAATTTTACAGAGGTCCTCCACCTCTGTGCTGAACTGTCGTGGTTGGCTGTGGATAACGGGGTTGTAGTCTGTGGTGGTGAAACCCAGTCGCATGTGGAAGCGTTTGGAAAAATAATTACATGACTATCAGGGCCAGCACATTAGCTTAATTAACCCTAGAGTGAAGAAAAAGCAAAACCCCTATGGAATTGTGAGGGCAGCTGCCCCCTCGCTGCATAAATTAGTAATGAAAAAGGCGTGATTTGGCATTCAAGGCCCCAGAGCAGATATACAGTCATCACCACCCAGGAAGCAGTCCTTTGCTAGCCAAGGTCACGTCTATGGCCTCAGATATTCATTTCCAAGGACTTCCTCTCCTCTTTGCGATGCTAGAGACCAGTGGGCCGATTCCTGCTCACAATGGTCTGCTTTTCCAGTTCTCGTTTTCCTGATCCGTAAAATGGGATCTTCATGACAGCTTGACCTCTCAGTTCATGAAGGCCAGGGCTCGGCAGGGTGCAGCTTGTACATAGGAACCATGATTGTGCAATGGCAGTTCCCCTGGCTTCACCCTGTGCTGTGTTCCCCTTGCCCTTTCTTCCAAGTGTCCAAGGTCAGCTCTGTGCTCTGTCTCCTGCTGCACTCTGGCACCCACGCAAACCCTGGCAGATAGTAGGTGCAGAGGGCCGAATGGCAAGTGCAAGGAAGAGCTGGACTTCTGCTAGTCTGGAGCAACAATGAATGCACGGGGCAATGAGTGCGCATTTGTCAGCCTCAGTTTACCTTCCTGGAAATGCTGTGGGTAATCTGATTCATGACTCTCCTGAGTCTCTGGCACTAACTGAAACCAACAGTTTGTGGATGAGTTACACGTCTTCAAGCCACCAACCTGGGGACATCAGCTTAACTCCTTATAAAGAAGCATATTTGCCTTAGAACCAGCAAAAGTTGGATTGTGTGGGAGATTTTCCTTTGGCAACTTTGAGGACCCAGAGGTATTTTATTCGTCACAAGTGTGTGGCATTTCCTGTGGAGATCTCAGGAGCACTTTGTGTGGTGACATTGGCAATAATTGCACCACCTCAGGTAGTGAGAGCAGACAGTTCATAGTCTCAATTTGTATCACCGTGTTCAATGCTCTTCACTGTTTTGCTGCAGGTTCCGTTTGAGGTTCGTTTTCCACCGACCATTCTAGCCACATGGAGTGGTGCACCATCCTCCCGACACAGCGAACTCCCCATTGTGCCTCTCTGTATTGTGGCTTGTACCCTGCATGTGGCTGACTCTTACTCCTTTTCTTCATCCAAAAAAACCCAGCTCAAAAAATTCTACTTTGGGGGAACCAGCAGTTAGCGTAATGGCTATGTCGCTGGACTCCCACGTAGTCGACTGCGGTTTGTGTCCCGGACCCGGTGGCTTAAAACTCACGCCGGGCGCGTGTGCGTGCGTGCCCAAGATCCCGAGAGGAGAATGAAGGAGAAGGGATTGCGGCGTGACCATCCCCCCTGGGGGGTGATTTCTCGCTTTCTGTCTCTATGTCTCTCTCTGTCTGTCTGGCGAGCGCACGCGCCCTACAGTGAAAATCTCTCCAAAAAAAAAAAAAAAAAAATTCTACTTTGGGGGCCAGCAATTAATGTGATGGTTAAGATGCTGGACTCCCACATGGCTCACTGCGGTTCAAATCCTGAACCTGGCCACTTGCTTTCTCTCTCTCTCTCCCTCTCTCTCTCTCTCATGAGCACTCATGCCCTATAGCAAATTAAAATAATAACAATAAATTAAATAAATAATTAGCCGAAAAAAATTCTATTTTTACTTAACAAATAGAAATTGTATATATTTATGAGGTAAAATGTAATGTTATGACACACATATACATTGTGGGATGGTTAAATCAGGCTAATTAACCTACCCTTCTCATTTTTCAAGGTAAAGTTCTCTATAGCAGCTCCTCCAATGCACTCAGACAGCATGAACTGCTTTCATTAAGCTCTGTGGATACTTCCACAAAAGCACAGATGAAATTATACTGCCAGCTAATTGGATATGTCTATCGCCCCAGAGAGTGAACTATTCAAAGGCACAGGGTTTGTCTTCTGTGCCTGCACTGGTCTGGAAGACTGTCCTGGTCTACCTGATGCCCAAGAGAAAAATCTCACTCTTAAGTGATCATGAATATAAAATTTGTCCACAGATGGTGTAAAAAGTTTGTTTTCCTATCTGACTAAGCAAACCCCCTTTCTTTCTGAGCCCTGGAACCCAGATGGTCTCTTGCATCTTTTCTGGTCTCCTCTCTTCCTGTGGCCAATATCAGTCATTTCTCATAGTGTGAGTTTTGACTTTAATCATCATGAAAGAACATAAAACTTACCATCTTAGCCATTTTTGAGTGTACGGTTTGGTAGTGTTAGGGACCTTCACATTGTTGTGCAGTCATTATTGCCATCCATCTCCAGAACTGATCCATCTTCCTGCACTCAAGAAGTCCTGTACTCATTAAACATCGACTCCCAGTCCCTCTCTCCCACCCAGCCCTGGGAAGCCACCATTCTACTTTCTGCCTGGATGAATTTGACTTCTTCAGGTACCTTATATAAGGGGAATCATCTGGTATCAATCCTTTTATGACTGGCTTATTTCACTTAACACAGTATCACGTGTTTCATCCACGCTGTAGCATGAGCCAGAATTTCCTTCGCTTTTAAGGCAGACTCACATCCCATTGTAGTGTACAAATATCTCCTCAAAACCCTGCTTCAATTCTTTTGGATATATACTCAGAAGTGGGGTTACTGGATCATATATTTAATTGTTTGAAGAACCAGCATATTGTTTTCCACAGTAGCTGAACTATTGATTCACACCATCAGTGCACAAGCATTCCAGTTTCTCCACATCTTTGTCAACAATTGTTATTTTTTTATTTTATTTTTTGTTTTGTTTGCCATCCTAACTACTATTGTAGTGACATCTCATTGTGGTTTTGATTTATATTTCACATGTAAACTTCATATGCTTGTACTGCCATTTGTTTATCTTTGGATAAATGTCTATTTAAATCCTTAATCCATTCTTAAGTTGAATTATTTGCTGTCATTGTTGTAGAGTTAAGCAGAAACCTTTCTTAGATGTGAAATCCAGGGTGCACGTTTCCAGGATGAACAGATGGAAATGCTTCTTCTGTGTTAAAATAGCAGAAAACCAGTTTAACACTGAAAGGAGATGAGCCAGTTCCATGGTGCATTCTCTTTACTGGTGACACCAGCCCTTGCAATCAGCAGAAATTCTGGCTAGACCAGAGCTAGAACCAAATCAGGTTCCACTGTCAGTGAATAGTCAGAGACCACACACATTTTCTCTTGATCAGCTTGCTCTCTTACCTGACCGTTTCTTTCTTCTAGACTCAGAAAACCATATTCCTTTACTTTATTCTAAAAAATAAACCTCAGCAGGACCAGCAGGTGGCATAGTGATTGAGGTGTTGTACTCCCATATGACTGGCTGTGGCTCAAGTCCTGAACACGGCAGCTTCAAAATCATGCCGGGCACATGTGCGTTCATGCCTAAAATCGAGAGGAGAATGGAGGAGAAGGGATTGTAGCGTGGCTGTCTCCACTGGGGGTCAGGGTGGGATTTCTCACTTTTTCTCTCTGACAAGTGCACACATCGTATATCAGAAATCTCTCTAAACTAACAACTAACTAACTAAATAAATAAATAAAATGAGCCTCAGCAGTGGCCCAGTGTCTAAGAGGTTTCACAGCCACTTCACTGTGACTCTATTAGCAGGCACCCCATCTCCTGCCTCTCTCACCCTCGTGAGCTCCATCTATATACAAACTTCTCCTGTAAATTAACATGTGATGTTGCTGATCCCACATTGCTCTTTCCTAAATGTCGGCACAAGTGACCATTGTGCAGAATTCTGTGAGCCATGCTATGTCCTTGGGGCTCGATCTGGATACAGAATGCAGTGTATTTTTCCTGAGATGTAGGAGGCATATAAGAAATGTTTGCTAAAGCACCTAAAGATGGAAGTGGATGAGTTGATGTTGTACGGGTATAAATGAAAACCACTTCCATGTTGCACATGTGAACTTCAGTTTCCCTCTTCCAACCTTGGCTGAGTTTCTAATAGATGCCAGGCAATCTTTCTACCTTAGCAGGACATAGTTTCCAATGTTATAGAATGAATAGGACATATGGATAAACATTATGATACAATTTGTTATATAGATATATGCAGAGAAGGTGAGGAAGCAGTAATTTCCCCAGGCAGTAGGAGTGCGTCATCAGGCATGGGATATTACTGTTGGGTCTTTGCATTTTGGGCAAAGATGTCAGTGCAGCAAGGCAGACATTCTAGGCAAAAGCAAGAGAACCTAGAGGGTGTTTGAAGCTAACATTGCAGCCAGCCCTAGAAGCTAAGGCGTGGGATGGTGGCAAGCAGAAAATGAATCTGCAAAAAGGAAAGTCAGGACCATGAGACCATGTTCTGTAAGAGCCACTGTGCTCTACTAAGGGCTTGGAACTTGTCATAAAGATGAACGAGAGCTATAGAAGCATTTTTAGCAACCAGTTAAATGAGCAACAGATTCATGTTTTCAAATTGCCATATAGCATCATTGGGGAAGATGGATTTGAATGAGATAGGATAATAGAAAGAAGCAAGGAGAGAGTGGAAAGAGAGAGAAAATGAAAGTGAGACCAATGGAAGGCCATTACAAAATATCATGCATAAAACACAAAGTGTCTGAACCAGAGAGATAGGAATGGAGGAAAGATAGTTAAGAAGAAACCAACAAGAAACAAGAAGATATATTTAGTGAGACTCTGAAATTGATGGCATGAGACAGAGTGGAGGTGCTCAAGGGACTAGAGGGAAGAATGGGACCTTTGGATGGCTTCCTGACACCTGGCTTGAGTTACATGGAAAATGATGGTGCTAAGAACTAAAGATGTGAAGATGGGAAGGCATCAAGTTTGGGATGAAGGGAAGGGTGAAGAACGAAAAGCTCAAATCTGAACATGTAAAACTGAGCTATTTAGCTAGCAGCCAAATGGAGCTGTTTAGTTAAGCTCAGCAAAGAGGTGCAGGCCCTGACCACAGGACTAGCTTCCTAACTAGACATCAAAATTTCTTTGCGAGTCACCAACAGATAGAAGGCAGCAGAAGGTGCCTTAGTAAGGTAAGTTGCCCCTGAATGTATGTTGTCTTTCTCCTATTCCAAACTTCTTGTCTTCAAAGTAATCTTTTTTTCAGAGAGAGATATTTTTGCTATAGGGTGCGTGCACTGGTCAGAGAGACACAGAAAGACAGAAGACAAGAAATCAACCCCCAGGAGAGATGACCACACTGTAATCCCTTCTCTTCTATTCTCCTCTCAGGATTCTGGACATGCATGCACATGTGCCCGGTCTGAGCTTCAGGCTGGCAGTTCCAGGACTCAAACCACAGTTGGCCAAGTGGGAGTCCAGTGATGTAATCATTATGCCATGTGTTGGTCCCTCAAAGTAATCTTAAAATATTAATAAATGCTTATAAATCTTCACTTAAGTCTTTTTTACAGAGAGAAGTCCATGACAGCCTTCATGTCAGTGTTCAGGATCCTTTAAAATCCAGCCTTCATTGCCACCAATTATCCCTAACAGATACCCTGTACTGTTCTCATAATTGTCTGAGGAACCTTGGGAGTACTCTGCCTTCTTTTAAGATCCATGAGTTCAAATCATAGATGGGGGAAAAATCCACTTGAAGTGTATATTTGGTTGAAGGATTCAATGACAGAAGAAGAACCAGTAAGGTTCTGTTGTGTGTGTATGTGCACATGTGTTTATGTGCATGTATGCACATGTGTGTGTGTTTGTGTATATATATATATATATATATATGTATGTATATATATATACACCATGTAGATGTGTTTGTGTGTAGTTGTGTAGGTATGTGTGTATTTGTGTGTATATGTATATTGGGGGAGTCCGGCCCAGGGAGGCCCCAGGATCTGTCTGAGCCCTCTGACCTTTGAGCTCTGCTTCTGGTTGGATTAACACGTGGGCAAGACCACTGTTGTGCACTCCCCGACCTTGGAACAAAGCTTGGGTCAGTTAGCATGTTAGCAAGGCTGCTTGCTATTTGCTCTAGAAAATTGAGGCAGCCTCACTGGGAAGCGACCCCCCTCTGACTCCCCAATTTATTAATATAAAAGAATTGCATAGCTCTCCTATACATCCTGAGTGTATGATAAAATTTTTTAGGAAGTCTCTCAACCGACAGCTCCCCTTTGCTCTGATTACTTACTATTAATTACAATGCTTTACCTCTGTGGTCACAATAGAGGGTGGGCTGAAGTTCTTTTTAGGCAAAAGTAATTTTGACATTTGGAAGGCCCTTAAATTTTTTCTTTTTTTATATAAAATAGGATTAGGCCAAAACTGGCCCAGGACACCTCTGCCCCTCTCTAAGTGAAATAGATAAATATATTAGGATTCCTCAAATTAAGTTTTAGATCCCTACAAAACTGTATAAGTATTATTCTTTATTAAGATTCATAAGAACTAATATCTATTTTTGAGATTTTTTTTTTCTCAGCACCATTCCCAGTAATCACAAGATGGCTCCTGCCCCGCATCTGCTTACCGGAACCGCTTTCCCGAAACTGCATTCCATGAAGGCCCACCTACAATTGCGGAACTGCACTAGACCCACCCTTAATCAAACCCTGAATAGAATCTTTCTTCTCTATTGTTAAAAACTTTATGAGCTGTTAATTAAAACACTAGCCCCTCTCCCTTTACTTGCATGTAACATGTTTTCAATAAAAACGCACGATGATTCCTAGCAGTCGTCACTCCTCAGAGAGCAATCTCTGAGGGGTGTCCGGCATAAGACGTGCATAAAAGGCATCGAGGCGTCTGTCTTCTGTTCACCTTCGCCGCCTTGGTCAAGATAACCCACCCACACCGAGGCTGGACCCCGGCAGTATATGTTTTAAATGTATGTCTTTTTGTGATATGTGTATATTCAGGTGTGTGTGAGTATATATTTGTATGGGCAAATGTAATATGTATACATTTGCATGGGCATATATGTGTATGCATACATATGTGTCACATATATGCACATACATATGTCCTTATATGCACATGTGTTCATGCCTGTTAGTGCACACATGTGCTTATGCATATCTATTTGCATGTGCGTACATGTGTTCCTATGTACATGCACACACATTGTGTGTACATGTATGTACATGAGGAGACTTCAAAAAGTTAATGGAATTAAACCAAAGTTTAATTCACTGTAAAACATTTTGAAATCCACACCCAGTTTTTCATAATATGTGTTTTCCAAAAATACTTTGAAGAACCCCCATATGTTCTTATACATGTATACATGCACACACACTTCTTTGTTGTTGATGGGAAAATATAGTTTTTTTATAAAATGATTATTTGTATTAACATGTAATGGTTTTACTATTGCAGTTTTGGAGTGAATTAATATAATTTTTTTAAATTCTCCATTTTACTTTTTAATAACCCACATGAATAGGGACGAGCTGATGGCATAATGGTTACATTGCTAGACTTCCACATGGCTAACTGCTGTTTGAGTCCTGGATCTGGTGGCTTGAAACTCATGCTGGGGGCATGTGCATGCATTGCCCTAAATCTCAAGAGGAGAATGGAGGAGAAGGAATTGCAGTATGGCCATTCTCTCTTGGGGGGTGATTTCTCGCTTTCTGTGTCTTTGTTTCTCTCTGTCTCTTCAGTGAGTGCATGCACCTTGTGGGAAAAATATCTCTAAAAACAAATAAATAAATAACTCACATAAAGAAAAGTCACCAAGAACCTTAATTCTTCCTTTTTCAAGACAGAGTCTCATGGTGCTGTGACCCTCCTGTATCAGCCTTCCAGCAGAGACCACAGGTGTGGTACCACACCCTTTTTGGACAGGTTCTCTCTGTGTTGCCCAAGCTGGCCTTGAGCTCGGGATCCTCCTACTTCAGCCTCCTGAGTTGCTGGGATTGTGGCATCTTCACACCTGGTCTTTATGTTGGACTAGTTATGGAACTCTGGCCTCCATGTGCTCCCAACCTGTGGAGCACAGTACCTTAGCAATGATGCACACCATTATGGCTGGTCCCCTTAATAACTTTTAATGATGTCAAAGGGTCCTGTGATGGAAATATTTGAGAACAGCCTCCTTACATGATGGAGGGAGTTATCAGCTCAGAGATGCTGAATCAAGCCAAGTAGCACCCTCCCTGCACTTACCACCTTGCTTCCTGGAATGTTCTCCTTCCTTCTTCCCTTAGAGCTCTTGAGTTCCTCTGGGCTCAATTACATTATGGACCCCAGAAAATTTTGTTCTCTCCCTGAAGCAGAGGCCTCCATTCTTCTGTTAGAGCTCCTTAGTTAGACCTTCTTCACTTTAGCCCTTGCTTCACTTGATACCGTTTATGCCTGCTGCTGGAACACCTCAGGTCCCCTAAAGGAACATGTCTTTCTGGAGTGCATTCCCCAAAAGCCAACTGAACCTCTGGAATAGTTAGCACTGCACACTCAGGCCTGTCTTCCAGGCTGGGACGTACATGAGAGCTTGATAACAGGTGGTGACTTTATAAACTGGGCTGCTGTACCTCAGGCCCAGAAGAGTACTCCTGCCCCCAGAACGTCACTTCCAAAGTATAACACAGCTTCAAAAGATGTCCTTCGCTCTCTAAAGTGATTTTGATTTCTCTCATTTTAGTTTGGCTACTGTTACTTCATTGGTATAATTTGTTCTTATTGAAGCTTAGTTGTAATTCACAGTAGTGTTTTTAATATAAGTGAGTTAATAAAATTCTCATGAATACATTTCCCCTTCACTGGACCATTTAGATTATATAGCATAAGTACTGTATTTTGATTTAAATATGCCTCTAGTATCTAAACCACCTTCTAAGTTTGAGATAGAGTCATTAATTTTTAAAAATCATTTATTTTTTATTATTATTATTATTATTTTAATTTGCTATAAGACATGGGTACTCACCAAAGAGAGACAGAAAGAGAGAACTAGAGAGAAAGAGAGGGAAAGTGAGAAAGCAAGCCACCAGGTCTAAGACTTGAACCACAGTTAGACATATGAGAGTCCAGTACCCTAACCACCAGACCACCTGTTGGCAGTAGTGTAGCAATAACACATCTCCAGTTTGTACCTATGTGGGAAGGTCATGTTTGCATCTCGGGATCTCCCTGAGCATTCTGGGTAGGTTAGTATATGACTCAGGCTAGCTGGGCTGGGAGTGGATTGCAACATGAAAACATTTTGGGGGATGCCTTTCTCTCTCTCTTTCTCATGGAATTAGCAAATTAATTAATTAATAAAGATGAGGGAAAGTGGTCAGCAGGAGGAAATACAGGGAACGAAAAGGAGTATGTGGAAGTCCAGATATAGGAGAAAAGCATTGGAAATTTCTGATTTCCAGTCATAGTAGTGTTAGGTTAGAATATCTTTTGCTAAGGGAACTGCTTATAGTCTCAGGTGAACATTAACTGCATCTACCCACCGATCCATGCATTCATCCATCCATCTATTTTTATTGCTGATTTTTTTTTTGAGAGATTTTTGCCATAGGGCGTGTGCATTCACTGGAGAGCAGAGACAGAGATAAAATGCAAGAAATCACCCACAGGGAGGATGGCCATGTTGTAATCCCTTCTTCTCTAATCTCCTCTTGGGATTTTGGATACGTGCTCACGGGTCTGGTGTGAATTTCAAGCCACCAGGTTTGGGACTTCAACTGCAATTGGCCACATAGGAGTCCAGTGCCTCAACCGTTATGCCACCTGCTGGCCCTTGCCAATGTTTTTCTTCTCTTTTCTTTTCTTTTTTATTTTCTTTTCTTCTCTTCTCTTTTCTTTTCTTTTCTTTCTTTTCTTTTCTTTTCCTTTTTTTTCTCTTTTCTTTTCTTAAGTACCTAATACATGCTGGCTAGGTACAGGACCCTAGTTTATAGTAAGATGAATAAAATACAATTTTCATCAAGAAGAGTAAAAGCAGACTTTGAGAAGTGGGAAAAGAAAATACATAAACTGACCCTTTCATTACCATAAGACAATTACCATAATATAAGGAAATTTTGTAAATTAAAAAGTTCATGGAAAGTGGAATTACAGTACAGTATAAGTGTATTTTGGTGTCAAACATTTTGAAAGTCATGCACAATTTTTTCATGATATGTATGTTCAGTGAACTTTCTGAAGGCCCCTCATATTAGATGCAAGACCTAAGTAAGATAATACAAGAAGTAACAAAAGTAAAGTTGAGTAAAATGGCATGTGCCTGCAACACCAGCTACTTGTAAGGCTGAAGCAGGAGGATTATGAGTTCAAGATTAGCCAGGAAAACATAGCTAGATCTTGTCTCTAAAAAAGGATCAATTTAGGACTAGGAGGTGACTCCACATCTAGCTTTCACTGTGGTACCAGTCATGGTAACCTTGGCCCCTCAGGGCTGTCAGGAGAAGAGCAGGCTTAGAGAAAACAGGAAGTAGGGGGGATCCCAAGGCTGAACAGATAGGGATGGACCTCATGTTTTGGGACAAGATATATAGACCAAGGATATTTGAGAGAAACATATTTTTTCTTTTCTTCTTTTTTTTTTTTTTTTTTTTTTTTTTTTTTTTTTTTTTTGCTCTTGTTGAAAAGCAAAAGCACATTCATTTCTTTCCATATTTTGACATCTTCAAGTTGAGAAGTCAGTGACCACTACCAAACATGCCACAAATGATGCGTGTGGTATTACAGAAGTGAAAGAGTATCAATGGGCAGCGCGACTTCCTGTGTTTCCTATCTAACAAAATGGAGTTATTATAGTGTATTGGAAATCATATATTAAGGAATGTGGGTTAACCAGTCGCCCTTGCCAAAATCAGATATGAAAAGAAAACAAAAGTTGGCAACAATTTTAGCTGATATTTCTTTTCCAGAATTATATTTAATAAAGTTCTATCTTTGAAGAATGCACTAATTTTCTTTGGTGCTTTCAAAAGGAACTTGGAGACAATTCATAACTGCAAAACTTACTAATTCATATAAGGCTAACTTACTGTTTTATAAAATCACTCATTCAGTTTGTTAAGAAACTGACTTTTAGGTAATAATGTTCTTATACTTCCTCTCTAGTAAAAGGTCACTGAATTGTTTTTTTAGCCTACCCTAACAGCTTCTAAAAGGAAGTGGAAGCTGAGGTCTGTATGAGGCTACAAAAGCAGCCTATGAAATATCTTTAGTTTTAAACAAAAACTAACATTAACAAGTACAGCATATCTTGTTCTTTCATGGGGCCAGCAAATTGATAGTTTGGCTTTTTTAAGTTACCAAAATAGGATGGAGTAATTATATCTACCAAACTCACAATAGCCCGTTCAATGGAGAGTAACACTGTAATTTTTCTTCAAAGACGGTAAATAGAAAGAAAAAGCCCCTAATTCTGTGATATAAGGAAAAATTCCAAACCCTTGGGCGCCACTTACAGGCACGAAGCTTCCACTGACTTCAGTTATTATCCTGAAGGCCAGCCTACAAATCTTCTACTTAAATATGAGTATTACTTTTATAACTCATACTTCCCAAATGTATTTTCTACATTTTCAACTTCTACATCCAAAGATCAGAAACTGAAGGAAATTCTGCAATCAAAAATTACAGAAGTGACTTTAAAAAAATTACAATAAATCTTTACACACGGTGTTCAGTCTTCTACTACTACTGACACATAACAGAATCTCAAAACCTTAATGGTAGATTTTCCTCTTTATATTATAAAGTATAAATGTAACTACTGTCAAAAAAGTAAAATGTACAGTTCATTGAGATTTTACTCAACTGTTTGTAATCAATTTTTTCCCTAAGACTTTAAATGGTAAGTAATAAAGTATCATAACCAACACAAAACACAAATAAAATACATAAAATAATTTGATACATGCCTTTTCTCCAAAATCTAAGTTTTACACCAGTAATTCAAATGAATTTCAACTCTACTATCAAGGAAAACTGGTGGTGGTGGTGTCATTTCCAGGCTGGGATGGGGCTCTCTAGAGCCAAGCACCGTTCTCTGAAGAAGCTGAGGTTTGTGTTTTGATTTCTCTCATTTTAGTTTGGCTACTGTTACTTCATTGGTATAATTTGTTCTTATTGAAGCTTAGTTGTAATTCACAGTAGTGTTTTTAATATAAGTGAGTTAATAAAATTCTCATGAATACATTTCCCCTTCACTGGACCATTTAGATTATATAGCATAAGTACTGTATTTTGATTTAAATATGCCTCTAGTATCTAAACCACCTTCTAAGTTTGAGATAGAGTCATTAATTTTTAAAAATCATTTATTTTTTATTATTATTATTATTATTTTAATTTGCTATAAGACATGGGTACTCACCAAAGAGAGACAGAAAGAGAGAACTAGAGAGAAAGAGAGGGAAAGTGAGAAAGCAAGCCACCAGGTCTAAGACTTGAACCACAGTTAGACATATGAGAGTCCAGTACCCTAACCACCAGACCACCTGTTGGCAGTAGTGTAGCAATAACACATCTCCAGTTTGTACCTATGTGGGAAGGTCATGTTTGCATCTCGGGATCTCCCTGAGCATTCTGGGTAGGTTAGTATATGACTCAGGCTAGCTGGGCTGGGAGTGGATTGCAACATGAAAACATTTTGGGGGATGCCTTTCTCTCTCTCTTTCTCATGGAATTAGCAAATTAATTAATTAATAAAGATGAGGGAAAGTGGTCAGCAGGAGGAAATACAGGGAACGAAAAGGAGTATGTGGAAGTCCAGATATAGGAGAAAAGCATTGGAAATTTCTGATTTCCAGTCATAGTAGTGTTAGGTTAGAATATCTTTTGCTAAGGGAACTGCTTATAGTCTCAGGTGAACATTAACTGCATCTACCCACCGATCCATGCATTCATCCATCCATCTATTTTTATTGCTGATTTTTTTTTTGAGAGATTTTTGCCATAGGGCGTGTGCATTCACTGGAGAGCAGAGACAGAGATAAAATGCAAGAAATCACCCACAGGGAGGATGGCCATGTTGTAATCCCTTCTTCTCTAATCTCCTCTTGGGATTTTGGATACGTGCTCACGGGTCTGGTGTGAATTTCAAGCCACCAGGTTTGGGACTTCAACTGCAATTGGCCACATAGGAGTCCAGTGCCTCAACCGTTATGCCACCTGCTGGCCCTTGCCAATGTTTTTCTTCTCTTTTCTTTTCTTTTTTATTTTCTTTTCTTCTCTTCTCTTTTCTTTTCTTTTCTTTCTTTTCTTTTCTTTTCCTTTTTTTTCTCTTTTCTTTTCTTAAGTACCTAATACATGCTGGCTAGGTACAGGACCCTAGTTTATAGTAAGATGAATAAAATACAATTTTCATCAAGAAGAGTAAAAGCAGACTTTGAGAAGTGGGAAAAGAAAATACATAAACTGACCCTTTCATTACCATAAGACAATTACCATAATATAAGGAAATTTTGTAAATTAAAAAGTTCATGGAAAGTGGAATTACAGTATAAGTTTATTTTGGTGTCAAACATTTTGAAAGTCATGCACAATTTTTTCATGATATGTATGTTCAGTGAACTTTCTGAAGGCCCCTCATATTAGATGCAAGACCTAAGTAAGATAATACAAGAAGTAACAAAAGTAAAGTTGAGTAAAATGGCATGTGCCTGCAACACCAGCTACTTGTAAGGCTGAAGCAGGAGGATTATGAGTTCAAGATTAGCCAGGAAAACATAGCTAGATCTTGTCTCTAAAAAAGGATCAATTTAGGACTAGGAGGTGACTCCACATCTAGCTTTCACTGTGGTACCAGTCATGGTAACCTTGGCCCCTCAGGGCTGTCAGGAGAAGAGCAGGCTTAGAGAAAACAGGAAGTAGGGGGGATCCCAAGGCTGAACAGATAGGGATGGACCTCATGTTTTGGGACAAGATATATAGACCAAGGATATTTGAGAGAAACATATTTTTTCTTTTCTTCTTTTTTTTTTTTTTTTTTTTTTTTTTATTGCTCATGAGCACTTGAACTCACCAGAAAGAGATAGAGCCTTCCCACTACGAGGTAATGGTAACACTGCAATCTTTTTCTCCTTTTCTCCTTCTTGTCAGGGTCCTGGGTGGGCACATACAAGCATGGTGTATTTTTCTTTTCTTTCTTTCTTTCTTTCTTTCTTTTTTCAGAGAGGTTATTTTTTGCTATAGGGCGTGTGGACTCGCCAGACAGACAGAGAGAGACATAGAGATAGGAAGCGAGAAATCACCCCCCAGCGGGGATGGCCACACCGCAATCCCTTCTCCTCCTTTCTCCTCTTGGGATTTTGGGCACACATGCACACGTGCCCAGAGTGAGTTTAAGCCACCAGGTCCAAGACACGAACCGCAGTTGACTACGTGGGAGTCCAGCGACATAGCCATTATGCTAACTGCTGGTGATTTTATGGTGTGTTTTTCAAGCAGCCAGGGTTGGCTGAATCGCAGTCAGCCATATGGGATCTGGCTTTTCATGCCCAACACTTGACCACTATGCTGGAGAGCTAGCCCAAAACATCATTTTTAATGATAATAATTGTCTTTATTTATTGAATAGTTCTAATATGCCCAGTACTCATGAATATTCTCTTCAACACTTATCTTTTCCCAATGAGACATGAGAGGCTTTGAAGACATAAATTCCTCACCATGAATCACAGTAAAAGCTGGGACCCGAGTCCTACCCAGGCTGGAGTCTAGAGATGCTGACCAGATATGTCACCTGCTGAGCAGGAACCAATGGAGCACTTGGCTGATTTCAAAGTGAAGAAATCATTACGTTGATGGCATATCCTCATGACTCTCAAGAGTTTAGAAAGCTAGAAATTTAGGAAAATCAAAGTTAAGTATGAAGAAACAACTTCGATCAAGAGTAAGCAAAGGAATGACTACTTCAGCACACTGTAAATAAGGGGTCTCTCCACATACAGAGTTGATCAATTGGGCCCCTTCCTTCTACTTACTCTATCCCTGCACTTCAGAACCAGCTGCCCTCTCTGCAGGTGTAAAGTGGACATGAGTAAATCACTCATAAGAAATGCTTCTGCAAGAGAGGTGACCTCTTTGCAGGGCCTGCAGGAAAGGAAAGTGTGTTGTCACTGAGATCCAAGAGGGCAGAGGCTTTTTGAAGAACAACACTCTTCTTCCAGGAGCCTGAGACTCCAGGTACCCTGAAGCGCAAACCAGAAGAATTCAAAGAAATAGCGATTGAACCACAACCCACATCCCTGCCCACCCCTTGCAAACAGAGGAGGGCGATGGTTCAGCAAAGGTCCCTGTCCTCAGGCCTGAGCTCTGGGAGCCTTTCCCACAGCAGCCTAGCATCCTCCTTGAGGATCTATCTGGTTGATACATTCGGTTGTCATGTGAGGATGAGAGGACTCAGCAGGTGCTGAATGTGTACCTGTAGGGACTGTTTACTCCTCAGGAACATAGGGAGGTGCTGGTCCCCTAGCCTTTAGTCACTACTTAGAGAGTAAGCCCCAGTCCCCACTCTCCCACTGGGCATCTGTTTTTTGTTGTTGTTTGTTTATTTTATTCTTCTAATTTGCCATAGGTCTCATGTGCTCACCAGGAAGAGACAGAGAAAGGGAGGAACTGAGAAGCACGCCATAGGGGTGATGGCCACGTGCAAATCCCTTCTCCTCCATTCACCTCTTGGGATTTTTATGCACTCACACACATGCCCCCACATGTTTTTCAAGCCACTGGGTCTGGACCTCCAACCATGGAGTCGGTCACGTGTGATATAACACCTTAACCACTACACCATGGGCTAGACCTGGGTATCTGTTTTGCAAAGCCTCTTTCAGGTTCCTTGGCCAAGGTCCTGTCATTTCAGGGCCACCCCTGGATTTCTATGGTATGTGAGGACCATGTGGTTGTCCTTCTGTCATTCTCAGAGCATTTTTCAAAACCCAGTGGTTTTCCTTGGGCATGTTTCAGCTGTTTGTGCAGAAGGCTTACTCAAGAGAAGTCCTTTTATTTCTCTACTGGTAAATTCATTATTAAATAATTCCTGGAGAGATACAGGCCACTGATTTTCTGCAATTTGCATCACCACACTTTAACTTATGTTGAAAGCTGAGCCTTTTGGTCCTCTTGTTTTAGAAATGTATTAATATTTCTGTGACCTTTACTAGATGTCAGTTAAGTCATATTATTTTAAATAGCAAAAGCAAGAAAACTAGTAACCTAAAATGCACATTTCTGACCCTAGCTGGATGAGTATGTTAGGGGAGATAAGCCTTTTCCTAAAGGAAAATGTTAGTCAAGGGCCTTGGAAAGTTCACGTAAACTGAGAAATACATACATGTAGACATACACACAAATGTGCTTATCTCTGTGTAGGTATGTACGCACACGTATGTCCATATTTTATGGACATGGACTCAGCTACGTCTTAGAATACGCTAGACCTGCAAACTTTAGGAACTTCGTATTATATCTTACATGATTTACTTGTGTTTTTTTTCAAAGGTTATTTAACTATTTATGAGGGAGGGGGGATGGATTTTTGACTGGTTCTCCCCAGGTGGGGTCCTACTGCCCCAGCCTCCGTGCTAGCTGGGACCCCTGGCTCGTGTCTGGTCTGTTTAGGCTGGACCGGGAACTAACGGGGCCTCCCGTACTGTCTCTGCCACTGAAGAGCCTGCGTCCCGCGTGGGCCACAGTGCCTGGGCCTTCCTTGTGTTTTCAAAGATGGCACGTTTCGCGAGTCTTTGGATGAAAAAACTGCAAGGCCCCTTGCAGTGGCCTTGATTCGTCCCCGTCCTCACACTAGGTATCCCTCGCTTTCTGCCAGCGTTGTTCCAAACTTCGTAGGGCTAAACTTGTGCCCAAGACCTGCCATTTGGTTTCGCAGCAGGAACCTGCTTCCCGGGTCCAGACTGGAAGGCACCTGGAGAGGCTAGTTTCTCCCAGGACCCCCTGCTCTGCCAAGCAGAACCAGGCAGGAGGTAGGCTGCACGCACTGGAAGCAGAGATTTTTGACTGCGGAGTTGAAGGGAGCCAAGTCTTCCCGAGTCAGGATGAGCCAAGGGGATGACTGAGGTCCAGAGAGACCAGCCGGGTGCTGCCCCCAGAGGACCTAACCCGGTCTGTGGTCTGCTAAGGGCCGCAGGCCACGCACGGGAGTGCTCTTGGTGGTGCAGCACCCCCAGGACCGCCCCCTTGTGACACCATTGCTTTGCAGTGAATCTCTTAGGTAAGCCTTTGGTTCCTTTGTCCTCTTAGGTAAATTTTGTTTGTTTGTTTGTTTATTTTTAACAAAAAAAGATAAAACCTATAAATTGATTTTTTTGAGTAAAAGTGGTATAAATACACACACACACACACACACACACACACACACACACCCCAGACAATTGTTCTTAATCATTAAATGTCGGGGGTATTCATGCAGCACACTGATTTGGGTTAGCAACTACTGACCCACGGTCCTTCATTCTGGCAGGAATTGGACCCTGCAGTAAGGGTTCTGATCCTTTCTGCCCTCACCAGCCCTACCCTGCTGTGTATCTGACTGGGTTTCTCTTTGATTTCTGATTGCTCAGGTTATTTCCGCAACCAGAACGCAGCCCCTGGAGTTTGGCAATTGTTTATTTATATGTTTTTTGGAGAGGTTTTTGCTATAGGGCTTGTACTCGCCAGAAAGATAGAGACAGAGAGAGACCGAGAGACAGAAAATGAGAAATCACCCTCCAGGGGGGATGGCCTCATCACAGTCCCTTCTCCTCCATTCTCCTCTTGGGATCCTGGGCACACATGCACAAGCACTCTGTGTGAGTCTAAGCCACTGGGTCTAGGACTCGAACCATGGTAACTACATGGGAATCCAGCGACATAGCCATTATGCCAACTGCTGTCCCAAGTTTGGCAATCTTTTGTGGGAACCCTCAACTGCTCTTGGTTCTGGGGGCCATCATCATAGAGCTGAGTGTCTCTCCAGAACAGCCTGCATCTCCCAGCTTCTGGCATTGATCCTTCATCCCAGATGGTGGGACCCACGGTGCACCCTACAATCTCAGGATCAGGACAGCACACCCTCTGTGCCTTTCCTTGTCATCCTCCTCTGCCCAGACCCCTCTTCCAGCCTATGCCTGCAGACTGGTTGCTAATCCTCTCTTTACTGCCCATTTGTGGCTCTGCTCACAGAAGACAATAGCAGCAGTCCACCAGCATTGGATAGACTTACACTGAACATTTTTTAGGGCTTTAGTTCCAAAGCATGAATATAAGGAAGGAAACTTGTTTTCACTTTCAATTTACAAACTAGAGCCAGAGGGGTTTGTCCTGGAAACTCACTCTGGATAGCAACAATGTCTGGGCTGGCAGGAGGAAACCAGGCTTTGGCCCCCACACCTGTGTGTATGTCTACATGTATGTATTTCTCAGTTTACGTGAACTTTCCAAGGCCCTTCAGGTAAGATGAAGAGGGCCGAAGTGACTCTCTGCTGTCAATTTTCACCAGGGTGTGAGGAACCTACATTTGTGGAGGGTGAAATAGGAATTGTTTTGACAAGATAATTGTGGGTATATTGAAAACCAACCATAAAGAAAAATATATATACAAGTGTCTCAAATAAAACCATTATATTGTTTCTGAATACCATTTGGGTAGAATGCATAAAGATTTATTATGACACAAAGTCAGAAAAAAAGCATTGAAAACCAATGCACCCAGCCTGGAAGGTTTATGTTTTCATGCAGATTTATAAAAGCTAATTGGGTAGGACCAGCAGATGGTGGAATGGTTATGTCGCTGGACTCCCACGTAGTCAACTGTGGTTTGAGTCCCAGTACCAGAAACTTGAAACTCATGCCAGGCGCATGTATATGCATGCTGAAAAGAAGGGAAGAGAAGGGATTGCAGCATGGCTATACCCCCTGGGAAGGGGTGATTTCTCACTTTCTGTCTTTCTGTCTCTCTAGCAAGCAAACATGCCCTATAGCAAAAAATCTCTCTCTCTTAAGGAAAAAAAAGCTAATTGAGCACCTACTAGATGTCTATATCTATGCACTAGAAGTTGCTTCCCCAACTCAATGTAATTTAAGAATTTTTTTTTTGAGAGATTTTCACTATAGGGCGCGTGTGCTCGCCAGACAGACAGAGAGAGACATGAGGACAGAAAGCGAGAAATCACCCCCCAGGGGGGATGGTAACGCCGCAATCCCTTCTCCTCCATTCTCCTCTCGGGATCTTGGGCACGCACGCACACGCGCCCGGCGTGAGTTTTAAGCCACCGGGTCCGGGACGCAAACCGCGGTTGACTACGTGGGAGTCCAGCGACATAGCCATTACGCTAACTGCTGGTTCCCTGTAATTTAAGAATTTTAATTTTCAAAAAGGGCAGTAATTTATGCTGAAGATGTATAAACACTTTGTATTGGATTCTCCTGTAAGTATATTTGTGTATATGCGTATGTAGAAATATATCTGCCTTTGTTAGGACATAATATGTTTATTTTTAAAAAAGAAATGTAGTTTTTTTTTTAAGAAGAATTGCTCAATTTACCACACTAAAGATTTAATTTTGGACTTGTCTGAGTTGAGAGATTATGCACATTGATCCTCTTCATAGCCTCCTTAGCACAATTATGTAATGTCTCCTCATCAATTGCTATTTGCTGTTGACTTAAATATTGCATGCGGTGCCCACACACTCCCGAATGGCAGGCACCTCTCACATCATTGCAGCCCAGGGGTTTTGTCGAAGGAAGAATTATGCAACAGAAATGCATAGATCCCTGTCAGGTGTTATCTCAGGTAATGAGATTCTCAAGCGACCATCATAACTGTTTACAATTACAATCATGGCATTACTTACATATTTTCATTAGGAGACTGTGATTTGACTCTTGGGAAGTCGTGTCTTCAAGTGGTGAGACAGCTTGCCTGGAGAACGTGGGAGGTAGAACTTGAATCCAGCCCAGGCTGATTCTGAATCCTGGGCTTATAGCTGAGTGCTTTCCCTGGGTCATAGGGGAGCGATGACAAAGAACTGTCACTTATGAAGTAGTCATTTACAAATACTCACCATGAAAGTATATTTTGTGAAGAAACACACCTATTCCTTATTCAATTTTTTTTTTTTTTTTTTGCATTTTTCTTCTTTGCCTTTTATGTTTAGCACTTTCTGGATTGTAATGCTCAAGTCTGTGCCTCCCAGAGATGAAAAGTAATCCAGACTATTCTTGGATAAATGGAGTAAACATCTAATTTAGAATATTTTCACTTATTAGAAAATAATTCTAGGATCAGCCTTTGCCTTGGTGATCAAGGCAACTGGATCCTACATGACTGACTGCAAGGTTCAAGCCCTACTCTGGTGGCTTATAAAACACACTGGGCACATGTCTTTGTGGGCTCAAAATCCCAAGAGGAAGCAGAAATGAGAAGGAATAACAGTGTATCCATGCCCCAAGGAAGGTGCTTTCCCCTGATGAGTGCACATGCCCTCTGGCAAATTAAATCAATCAATAAAAAGAAATTGTCTTCTCTGATCAAGAAGCCAGTTTCAACAGTTATAGGTAAGGGATCTGATTTTTCCTTTTCAAGGCAGTGTTCCATGTTGAGAATGAAACACTTGTGGGAAAGAAATGAAATGGTTGTTTGTTTGTTTTGAGAATTTTTTGCTATAGGGTGTGTGCGCTCGCCAGAAAGACAGAGAGAGACAGAGAGACAGATAGTGAGAAATCACCCCCCCAGGGGGGATGGTCACTCCTCAATCCTTTCTCCTCCATTCTCCTCTTGGGATCTTGGGCATGCACTCACACGTGCCCGGCATGAGTTTAAGCTACTGGGTCCGAGACTTGAACCGTGGTTAACTAAATGAGAGTTCAGCGACATAGTCATTACACTAATTGCTGGTCCCAGAAATGAGATGTTTTTAATGTAACCTGAATCTTCTCAACTTCTGCAAAATGTAAGGTATCTTCTAATACTGTAAGGATCTTAAAGAAGACAGAAAAATCTAAAGCTATGTTGGAAGAGAGAAAAAGCAGGCACCCCAAATTTTCAGGACCAGTGGTTCTTAGACTGGGACATGTACCAGACTAACTCAGAGACTGGTTGAAACTAACTGATGAAAATAACAGTTTTGAATGCGGAATCCTGACTCAAGTTTGTCTGAGTCTCTATGTTTCTATATTTACTTAACTCAACTTTAACTTTTTCTGGCAGGCAGAGAAAAATGGAAGCATTTTGCCTACAC